>NW_011967245.1:2367285-2413464 GCF_000949405.1 Vollenhovia emeryi | reverse complement strand
CCCGGTGCTTATATATATATATAGATATCGAAATTTATAAACTCTTGTAGATATTGTAATATACAAAAATGTTACACAAGACTAATATTTATATTTTTCCATATTTTATTAAAATTAAAATCAAATTTAAATAGTAATATTTTTTAAAAGTTAAGGTTTCTATTCAATAAAAATTAATATTTTTCTATCATATTAAATCCGAGAACGTGTTGTGAACAAATAAAAATTTGAAAATTAATAATTGTTCGTGTGTGCGCACGTGCGTGCGTGTTTTATATAAATGTATGTATATCTTACACATTAATTAAAAATATCAAATAATTATTCTGATAAAATTTTTGGCTGGCAGTTTAAATCCTTATCATTTCACGATCTGTTTAATATAGGAGCCGCGTCATCGTTAAACAATCTGATATTGCGAGCGCAAATAAAAATCCAGCAAGAAGAAGCTAAACAGGATGTGAACCACCAATGACGTAACATGTGGGTCAAATATTTTAGCAACAATTATCGCGCGCAGATAACGATCTTACACTCGATCTCTTAAACGGCCGTTAATAGTGTTAAGTGAAACAACCTAGGCATTAATAATAAGTTCGATGATTAGCGACAATTAGTTCATCGTTTCTCGATCGATAAATTAAAAACACGATGCATTTCAATCGGCTAGAAGAGATCTAACGACGAATTAGAAAGAACGATGTGGAATAGTACTTCATTTTCTTAATTCTCCATCGCGACATTTCAAAGCTTCATATATTTTAAGACTATTGATTCTCATAATTTTCCGTTTCCCCAAGAAGCACTCAAAAGACTAAGAATAACGTATCGATCGTTTTCATACTGACGCATTCGAAGCCGAAAGGGATTTCCGCTATCAGACAATGCAAATTGCAACAGCAACGTAAATTGTATTGCAAAGCATTGCGTGTTTTTTAAAACGAGTAAACAGAGACCTTGAGCCGCAGCTATTTAATTTCAAATCGCTTTGGTCAAGATCAGGTTCGTATTTTTATTAAACGTCACCTTGCTCGCTACCTTATTTTGTTCTCGCTTGCGACCAGTTCAAAGCCGATTCGCGCGCATTAATAGGCACAGAAGATTTGTGTATCGAGCGCAAGTGGTTGCATACGTTGCGCGCGCTTTTATGTAACGATATAACAAGCACAAAGATAAGAGCCTTGCGCTTGCTCTTGAGAGCAAAGAAAAATGAGAGAGATTTTCAAGTATAGTTGTATCCCTTCTGCAAATATCGGAATATGAAAAGATACTTGTAATTGTACGTTTTATTTAAATATGTACATAAGTTGCCTACTTTAATTTCGCCGGCATAAGAAGAATCGCAGCAGAGAGGCAAGAAATGAAACTTCTACGTTCTTTTACTCTGTAATACTTTTTTGTTTTGCTTCAGTAATGCTCGAAATGTGATTCCGTTGAATATTAATGTGCTCGATCGTCAGATAGCTGAAACATCGTACACCTGAATAATTACGAGTTACAAACAAGCATAAATTTCAACTTGGACGCGGTTTCTTATGATTCAAATACTCCTCCCTAATTAAATTTTGCTCGTCCGGTAACATCCAGTTATAATTATCACGAGATTATGACTTGGTTTCTTTTTTTTCGTAGATTCCTTTCAAAGATTTCTCGGTTTTCTTCATTTTCTCCATCTCCCAAGTGGAACTTTTGTGTATCTTTTCGTACAACGTTTGCAGTTACGATAATTCACCTGATCCAAATCGTCCACGCATGGCGAAGGCACGCGACACACGCGTGAATAACAATCCTGAGGAAAGCGTACGAAATTAAGTAGTGCGGTTGGTCGCGTCATATCGGCACACACGGAGAGCTCGTCGTACATTCGTGCGTGATAATATAGGTTACACCTTGACCTTGCGACTAACAGATTTACTAGCTTAGTAGCCTCTTATCAAAATGTTGTACCGATCCAAAAGTGCTTACGACATTTGTGAGAACAAAATTCTCGCACCATCATTCAATCAAGTGGAATTGTGCGACCGTTTATTCGCATCTGTAAAGCTTGTACAAATTCCTGGATTATTAATCGCTCATTACTGACTATTATATCTGTTTCCGATTTTTTTTTTAGAAAAATCTATTCTAAAATTATTTAAAAATTTATATATTGAACACCTTGCGCATTTCGTCGTTTTATCTCTGGTGTTTTTTTTTTCATACACGTATCTCATCGAGTGTACGTACGTAATCATATTGGCATATATAATTGCCAAGAAATGTTTGTAGAAACGACTTGGAGTGGCATCAATTTGAAAACTCGTTTCCCACTGAGGAAACGCACGAACGTTATGCGTTTAATCGCAAACAGTTTGCGTCTAATTGGCTTCAAGGAAGTTCGGTATATATACGGTACGCTTAAGTTGGCTGCGCAGCCACGGAAGAATCGCTCTTTGTAGATCGCGGCTGCACTAGTAATTACGTGATAAAAATCATTGTAAGCAATACGCTTATCTATCACGAACGTATTAGAACACGATTGATTTCGTCCAAGTTTTAATCTGTATATTTTCTTCAAATATGGTATAATTACTTAACAGATATCATTTATGCTAAGGAAACGTTAACTAATTGAAGAACTTGTACAACATGTAAGAAAAAACCCCAACTAATAAGAGATCTATTTATGAACTTTATCTCATTCTTGCATCGAATTGTTCAATTTACAAAATAGGACCGAATATACTAAGTAAACAATAAAAGAACGTGATATTATAGTACTCTTACAACTTGTATTTCGTAATACATTAATTTTGTAATGAACAAACGCGATTTAGAACGAACGTCGAGGAAAATTAAGTGTAACTCGATATAGCTCGCCGCTAATTCTCGGCTCAAAGATCTCTAAAAGTAATTGTACCTAAATCTTGTTTGTTTTAGCCTTTAGAAAGGCTTGGCCTTTATTACGCCTGGCGACGGTCGCGCGCTGAGCGCAACGAAGGTCGACAACCCTCGTATTTACTCCCGCGTTATCAGAAATTATTCGGAACGACATCGAACAGCAAAACAATTAGGCGTGAGAGGCGAAATATATCGTTTTGGGGAGCGCGCTATATTTTTACACGAGGGATCCGACCGCCCGCGGTACCTCCTGCAACAAGACGGTGGAAAGTGCGATCGCCTCCCTCCACACTGACGAAACCCGACCTTCTGATACCCCGCTAACGAGTCGGATGTGTTTAGGACCAATTTGTCTATTATCTCGTTGTCAGTTTTATTTATTACACTTCTAACGTCTCTCACGACGCGGCACATACGTGCGACTTCCACCAGCCTGAGATTCCTCGATGCAAGTTAATTAACTCTGATTTCTCGACTGTGGTCGCGCCAAAGTCGTAAACGTACTTTGCGTGACCAGCTCGCAGAGATCAGCACACCCTTTCTCGTCGCGATTTCAGTGAAAATGCAATATAAGTTTCTGTGCCGCAGCTCACACGATATGCACATGCTTCTGAATATTATCAAACTGCAGTACTCTACATCTCTCCCTCTCCTCGCAACTTTATCGTAGCTTCATCTTCGTCATAAAAAGCGTCTTTCAAAACTGTTCCGAAAGTAACTTCCTCAGTCCTTTCATCAAGTTTTTCCACAAACTTGAAGTCAAAGCTCGTCAAACGGGAAGAAACACGCGTCGAACGAGTTCGCGGTACCCACGATTGATACGCAACTGGGTACGTGGGTGGAGGAAAAGCCTGGTAGCACGACCGGAGTACGAGGAGAGTGAAGCTAATGTGTCAGTCGTGAGCGCGATTCCGTCGCGCCGCGTACTTGAGGAGCCGCACGCGGCGAACAAGCGGCGGAACGGAGGGCTGAAGAAAGCGCCGAAGGAAGAAAGAGGAGGGGAGGCCCCCCCTGAAAAAAAGATAGGACCCTCACTCGCCGAGGGGTTCGTCGGGGCGCGTTCAGTCCGTCCACGTCCGCTGCCGGGAACGCGACCGGAAGACCGATTTTCCCCCCCTCGAGGAACCGCTTCTTCCTATTCCCGACAGGAACTCGGCGGAAACTTCCTCCTCGTCGAACTAAGAGGCACGTCTTCCGCGGTTGCACGAATTCCCGAAGATCTCAATCAACCGATTGTTGTGAATATCGCGAATCTCTCGCCGAACGATTCCGCGTGGATTTTGGAGAAAGTTTTACTTTCGAGAAGACAAAATTATCGGTAAGAGAATGAACAATGTAATTAATAATTTAAGTGCAATGTGTCACGTACATTTGTCGTTTGTCTGTTCTTTTCATACGCAAGTTTGAGATTATTAGAAAATATCAGGAAAATCGCATTTATCCTTCTACGAGAATGCATTTCTCACGTGTTTCTCGGTCACAACAAGGAAGCACATGTATATGTCAACTTCGTAAAGAGGAAAAATATTCCTAGCACATTCAGGTTATTCTCGTATCTTTCGATTTAACAAGATACGACCTTAATTGCTAGCCATCTGCGATAAGGCATCAAATCGTGATATTAACTTCTATAATTTAGTTCGAGTTTAGGATTGCAATTTAAATTCTCACAAAGTATCTCCGACAAAAATAAGAAAAATTTCGCGAGCGCAAAATTTTCACGCTCGATTGGTGCCAGATAAATCGGAGTAATGGATTCAGTTAAAATGACTTTTGAAAGGCTTTAATTCACTCCCCTTACATGAAATGTCGGAATTCGCGGGAGAATGCGAAGGTCAACAAAAGTGCAGAAGTCTTTGCTAAGAAGTTTCGCTTTACACGACGTTACTACAATAACATTTGTGCCGGCGATAACTTAGTGCTCGCACTTCTTCTCTGCTGCTAATTGTTGCGCTCTTCGCATTATCGCGCGGATCTGGTTTCAACTGCTCGCCTTTATTTACCTTGCATAAATTTTAAGTGCTCGTGTCGATCGCAACGCACAGGTGATGACGCTTCCCTGATAACGACGTACCTCACTAATGATATCTGTAGACAACCATTAAATACATACATCTGCGCCACGGTGTGTTCAAGAAATCGCGTTCAAAAGTCGGTTAAACAAATTACATTCATTGCTGACCTAGCGCGTTTTGTAATCTTACGTCGAGCTTTTTTTCCTTTTCCAACTCGGTGTAATCGATTTAGAAATTAATTAATTATTATATATAATAATTAATAACCGAGGGGGAAACCGCTGACCAAAATCTTGTACACCAATGCCCACTAATGCCCAGTGGGCATTACTTTATCTTATTATCTTCTTTTATTTCATTTAACTTGTTTTATCTTATTTTATCTTATTTTATCTTTATAATGCCCCAGCAAGACGTAATGCCCAAAAAATGCCCTAGTAATGCCCGGTAATGCCGCAAATCTGTACACCACAATGCCCTCAGCGGTTTCCCCCTCGTTAATAACAGTCTGTTAAAATCGCTTTAAAGCAATATTCGCGAAAGACGCTGAGGTAGAAGTTCGATAAAGTTTTTGTTCAGACAGAAAAACATTCTCTAGCGTACAGGAGCGCGAAACGTTGTACGTTATGTAAAATGCATTATGTAAAAATTAATGTGACATAAAATAACACGAAAAATTTTTGCTATTTTCACACAACTTCTTTTAATGGTTTCTCACTCAGGGCCAGTTTCACAAACATCGATTAACTGTTATCTAGGGTTCAGTCGACTCCCTATCTTTTTCCATGTTAGGGCCAGTTTCACAAACATCGGTTAACTGCTAACTAGGGTTCAGTCGACTCCCTTATTTTTTCCATCTTATTATTTAAGAAGAGTCGGAGAGCCATTAGCCTTCGGTTAGCAGTTAACCGATGTTTGTGAAACTGGCCCTTATTATTTACGAAGAGACAGAGGATCAATTAACCTACGGTTAACTGTTAACCAGAGTTCAGTCGACTCCCTACCTTTCTCAATCTCATTATCCAAGAGGAGACGCGGAATGAATTAACCTTTGATTAGCGGTTTACCAACGTTTGTGAAACTGGCTCTTAGGGCCAGTTTCACAAGCGTCGTTTTACCGCTAACCCATGGTTAATTGATCCTCCGTCTCTTCTTGGATAACAAGATAGAGAAAGGTAGGAAGTCGACTGAACACTGGTTAACAGTTAACCGACGTTTGTGAAACTGGACCTTAGTAATTTCCACATTGATAGCTAGAGCTAATCGAATAATATTCAGAAAAGGCACCGAGAGGTACTTTAAAGGCGCTTGAAAACATTTCGGCGACTAGTCACGCGCCCTGAGTCATCAACCTTATCGTCATTCACTAATCAATTCCTTCCACGATTTTCGTGTAGCCCGTTCCGCAGTTACACGGCCGGCTTCCTCCATGCAAATCGCCACTTTTATCCAAACAATAGCGTCGCATGCCACGACGACGTCTCTCCCGAACCGCACAAAAGCCCGGGGACGACGGGACTCGACACGTGGTATGAGTCATTTGCTGGTGTTACGTGCGTGACTAGTACAACTAGAAGTAGTTCTTTTCAACGTAGGAGCCTATAGATCGGCATTCTCTATCTTTACGAAGACCTAACTATATTGTCCGTACGTGTATTACCTAACAGGCGAGCGTCGTCGCTTTCTCCGTCGCGATACATATTTTATTCGCGTTATATTCGCGTTAAAGAAGCTCCAATTGGACATGCGGACCTCGCCAATGTTTTATCACACAGCAATAAAAACTTAACACTTTTCCGACACGCTCCAAGGGTCTTTTGCACTTTTTACGAAACATTGCTTCGAACCAAAAACGCGAACGCTATGATGACCCAGTCGTCGGTTTTGTTCGATATATCGATCTTCCAACAACCGGAGGGAAAGAGAGAGAGAGAGAGAGAGAAAGAGGAGCGGCCCCGGTAAACACGCTAGGCCGCGAATATATATCAAGGGTTGCGAAACGGGAAGTACAGGTCATAAACGAGGATGATCCTACACATCCTCCAAGCGATTGTCCCTTTGTCCTTAGCGCAGTCCGTGGATTCGATTGAAAAGCCGGGACTTTCGAGCTCGATTCGGAAGCGCGTATAAAAGAATGGCGTTATTCTCGAAATATAATACGGCGTGGGACGCTCTCAATGATAGAAATAGAAAATTGTAACACGATGACATCGATAATAACTCGTTGCCCGCTCGTGTACACGGCCCGTCACGCGTCGTTTGTAAATGCACACACCCGCTGCGCTATTATTCGCTTCATAATACACACCCTATCGATTCGACTCAACGACCCCTTTCTCACATCGGAAAGCGCGCGCTGCCCCGGCGAGACCACCCTGTGAAAACCACTTGCGATACCGATCGCCGGAAGGCTCTCGTGAAAGCTACCTGTAAAAAAATTTCCGTTCACCGTTATCGGAGGAATCGAGGGAGCCCACCCCGCGAACGGGTTCGCCCGAACCCCGCTCGTAAGAACTTTACCAATTTACAATCGGAAATAATCGCTGAGAACTCGTGGCAACGACTGCTGCGCCATTTCGCTAATGCAATGTCGATTCGATTTCAGGACGTTTATTTAGAAGATCGCTTCTAGACGAGAGACCGCCGTAGAGACGTCCCCATTGAGAAAAGTTCAAGGAGCGGCTAGGATAGAAAAAATAACGTTTCGCGGAAAAGAACGGCCGACATCGATCGGCGGATGATCAGCCGACCGAACGGGAGCGAGCTTGTATAATCGCGGGACTCGCAGGCGCGAAAAGGGAAAAGGGTACGAGCGATCGCGCGACGGGAAGGCTGGTCGTCGTATGGGGAGGAAAAGAGCGAAGAAACGTTAGAGTGTGGCGCGCGAGACGAGATCGCAATGAAAGTCAATAAACCGTGATGAGTAACGGAGAGTATAGTGGTCGGAGTGGCATTAATAAATTAGTGTCTACTTGCTGCTACAAGCAACAGCAGCGGCAGCAGCAGTAACAGGAGTCCGGAGGAGGAAGAGGACAAAAGAGAAGGAGGTGGCGGTGGCGGTGGAGGAGGAGGAGGCGGCGGAGGTGGAGGAGGAGGCGCGGACCTCGTGTGTGTGCGCGCGCGGTATGTGCACCGGTGTGCGTGCGTGCGAATACTTGTGACCGGCCGTGTCGATGCGGGGATTTGGCCAGTGTGTCAGTGTGAAAGAAGACAATTGACTCGTAGCCGCCGTCCGTTGGACGGTGCTCAGCTCGGCGGGGGCCTTCTGACGTCACATCCTGCCCCGCGGCCTGTACGAGAGCCCGCGATCTCATCTGGACCACGGTGAACGAAGGTACGCAGATTCGTGTGTTCGCACGGCGCAAAGCCCGCTGGGGGTTTGAAAAGCTCGGGTAAACGGGGGACCGCTCTTGGAGTTGGAAGACGATCGGCGAGACGACGACACGTCAGGGTCATTTCGACGAGAGATAACAATTTTAGGGGAAACTCGATAGTTCGATACACGTCCAGTTAACAATACGCTGGAATCTTTCCCTCCACGCGGCCTCCGAAACTCTAGGATCATTGCGCTAAATGGCACCGAATTGATACCAATTGTTGAATCACATTTTCTCTTTCCTCGCAATTCCAACGAATCTTGCTGTAATTAAAGACTTCAAAAGGTTACCATGTCTGGCAAATTTTAAACTCGCAACGTTTCGACCATGGTCTGCGGTACTTTTCAAGTGATCTGACAAAGAAATTGCAAGCAATTTTAATAAAGGATTGATACATAAATAAGTTACGAAAATTAAAGTCAGAAGTATTAAGATTGCGAAAGTCAAGTAAGATTGACGATAGTAAGGTAGGAAAGATTTACAAAAGTGGGAGACAATTGTCGTGGTTAATGTAAGAGTAGATTGCATACATTGCTGTAATTATCGCACTAATTTTTCTCTTGTACAATCCGGGACAAACTATAAAGGTAAAGATTAATTGGAGACTTGCTAGCTTAGCGCAATTGCGAACCTCTGGATTGATTAATTTGGATGATTATATTATGGATTAAGTAAGATTTATACAGTAGAACAACCGACTAAACGCTGTAACGCGTTGACAATCACAAATTGCCAAACGAACATCGTATACAAGGTGTATGTACACATCGCGTTTGTCAATACGATCAATATGAATATTGATATTAATAGCATTAATAGACAAGATCACCATAGTGACATCGATCCTAACGAAGTAATAGTCTATAGCCAGAGAGAACTCTCGTGAAATAATTTAGTGTCTTAATATACTTGCTACATTGAATCTAAAGTTTAGTCCCAAGAGATCTAGAAGACAAATAGACAAAATTAGACCGGAAAATATCTAATTTCGATAAACTTATCGCTTATCGTTCTTCCGCTAGATATTCCAAACGAAACGATTTATCTGGTACTTTCTTTAACTGAAAGTTCGTGCATTCTTCAGGGATAATATTTCAAGTAGACCGACCTTGTTTGTTTCTAATAAATATTAAATCGAATCAAACATTATTAAATGTCGGCTCCAATGTTACAGTTTGTAAGATGCTTGCTACGAGGTACACGTATAGTTTTGCTCGAATGATCTCGTATACCGTATTGCGTGTACGCACATTACTGAAAAAGAGAGGTGCCTCGACACAAATTAACGTTACGCGTTAATCTTGGGCATCGGCACTTTCGAGCATTTCTACGTTCCGCAGAAGAGAACTGCAAAAGAACCGTGCGTGCAATCGAAAGCGCCCGTATCAGATGCTGCCGCGACTCGGCGACGTCTTCGTGGTCATGAGCACGAGATTCCTTGCCGTGGCGTGAAATTTCAGATGACGTATGATAGGTCTGCTAATTAACTGGGGCGTTGCGCGAAGCGCATACGGTCACCGTGAGTGAACGAGCGAGAGGTAGAGAGAGAGAGAGAGAAAAATGAATGAATGAGAGAATAAGAGAAACTCGGCATTGACGACGAGGATGTAACGATCAAGATAAAACGAATAAAAAAATGATCTACTTCCTGATCTCGCGATCGTCGGCGTGCAGCGCGGTCGTGGGGCTCTTTTCCTATGGTCCTCGTTATCCGTCAAGGTCATTGCATGTGTCTCGCTCCGACGGCCGTCGAAGTTCGAGTCGGAGATGCGGCTATTTACTGACTCGATAAATTGCGACGACGAGGCAATTTCGCGACGGACGCGCGGCGGTGCGCGGGGGTGGGCGAAGGCGTCGTAGAACGAAGAGCGTTCGCCGTTCACCAAGGTGCGCGCTTACGCGCTCCCGAGGAGCCCCTCCAGAAGGCAGATCCGACAGGAAGTACAAAGGGCCGGTCGGCGATTATTCATGTCGGACGAGCGCGACGCGTGTCGTCTTTCTTTCGTAGATGAAACCCAATTGGCCCCGTGAAGAAAAAAAGAGATAATTGCGAGAGCTTACGGTGCTCCGAGGGTGTTCGAGGAAACGGGCGAGGTCCACGGTCAAATTACGCATCGTAACGTATTATGTCGTAAGTTAACGCTTTATTTCGTCTCGCGTACGCTAAACGCGCTTTATTATCAAAGGCATATCGGCCCGATGTATCGCGTTGCACTACAGCGAGGGTCCGGTTCGTGGCGCAACTGTGCACTTTGACTCCTGCGGGGCTCCATGGGTTAGATTTAACCGGGAGATACTCCTCGGGAGAAGAAAAATGAAAGATCGTATCGAAACGGTAGCGGCGGCTTAACCGGCTCGCGTCGGACGTACCGCTCGTTGCATCATTCATACGGGATCCCCCTCGCCCCACCCCCGATCTAATACCTGCGTCGCGACGCGAGGGGAAGTCGTAAATTCGAAAGCGGCAACTGCAATCGTAAAATTGCATCTGCCGGGTTGAGGTGGCCTTTTAAACGAGACGCGCCGGAAGGACGAGCGGTTTTAAGCGCTTTATGGAAGGGAACGTGGGTGTCCACGTGGCCTGAATCGTAAAAGCGTTCTTGAGCGTCCGCGAGGTGAGCGAACAGCTCTCGAGCATGAAAACGCGTCAGGTTTGATCCTAATCGGGTCCGTGCCGCTCCCGGCTTAAGGTAGTTATTTCGTAAAATCAATTATGTGAGAATTGCTCGAAATTTTTACAGTTTATTCCTTACATTAATACGTGCAAAGTAAGACTAATTAAATTAAAATTGACCGTCTCCAAGTTCTAAAAAAGATGTTGAAGTTTGCTATGTTACACGAAACATTACGTGTAAAGCACGTTAAAAATATTATCACACGTAACAATATAATTCGTCGTAATATTATTACACGTGAAATATTATTCATACATATTATTATGCATTAAAGTATTAACATTTGCGTTTGCAAACGCAAATAATGGCTCATTTTATGGTTTTTAAGCTCAACGGTGAGTGAGATTCGTATGAGAAACAAATATGTTATAAAGTAAAATAGAACGAATAACTGGAAAAAATGAAAATTATTGACCGTTCCGTTTCGGAAAAATCGAGGGGGAAACCGCTGACCAAAATCTTGTACACTAATGCCCACTAATGCCCAGTGGGCATTACTTTATCTTATTATCTTCTTTTATCTTATTTTATCTTACCTATTTTATCTTTTATCTTATTTTATCTTATCTTTTATCTTATTTTATCTTATCTTTTATCTTGTTTTATCTTATTTTATCTTACTGTATCTTATTTTATCTTTATAATGCCCCAGCAAGACGTAATGCCCAAAAAATGCCCTAGTAATGCCCAGTAATGCCGCAAATCTGTACACCACAATGCCCTCAACGGTTTCCCCCTCGGGAAAAATTATGTAGTAGACATGAGTGTAATGTAAAAAATGTGGCGACAGCGCCTCAAACTATAATCTTTCGAATCTATTTTATATTATGTATTAATCGTAAGGGTATTCTTTAGAACAATATTGCATATATCATTGTAATAATTGAGTGCTCATTCCTGGTCTGGAAGAAACATTATTGCATTACCGTCGCGAAACAACTACCTTAAGCGATGAGAAGACATCGCATAAACAAAACGAAGAGTTTTGTACCGTATTCGTATTTGGGCTAGCGTAAAAAAAAAGAAATGCATCCCCGAAAAATTGGAATTTTCGATAATACGAGGCAACTTATTCATTTAATTTTGCATATCGATAGAATGCTATTGGAACTTTTTTATATCGCCTCGTGTCTAATGCGTAAAAATATGATTAAACTGTTCTCGGCTCCGACACGTTGCAAATTTAGTTAGATCGAGTTATAACAATTAGAGGCAACCGCGCGCGTGATTCATTGACACGACGCAGAGAATTGTTAATAAATATGCACGTGTCACTAATACAATTAAAATACTTATTCAATTTATTATACCCAGAAAAAAAATCTCTTTGAAACAAATTTCCTCTGAATTTTGACCCTACCAGACTTTTGCGTAATTTCAAAGAAATTTCGTTACCTAAACCGAAATTTTATTTAATTACCACTGGAATCTCTAAGAGAATTCATATCTGTTTCTTCAAATCGAGCAAATGTTTTAGATGAAGTAAATCAAAATTTAGTAAATTCAAAGAAAAATGATTTCAACGTATCTCATTTTTCTTATTTAACATAAATAAATTTTTTTCTCGGGGTAATGCTACATAAGAATATCTACACCTGCCCGCTTGAAATCAAAATAGCACGTAGATATTAAAAATGCAATTCGATAATTGTAATAAAAAAAAATTAAACGGGGAATCTATTGTATCGATGGGTCGCGAAAATCTTATAAAATCTTTTCGACATTTGAATTGCTCTTTCAGCGAATGAGGAACGATGGTCTACCGCGACAAGAGGATCCTCGGGATCCTTGTCTTGCTCAACGTAATCGCAAGGATGCCGGCGAATCAAACGGATTCGTCCAAAACGGATATAGTCGAAGAAATGGAAGAGTTTACTACGACCAAAAGGAGTCTGCCCGACAGATGCCTTGTCAAGACAGAGCCGGGACCCTGCAAACATTACGTTCACAAATGGACCTTCCACAAAGCCGAAGGGAAATGCCGAACGTTTCCTTACGGCGGCTGTTTGGGAAATGAAAATCGGTTTAACTCGGAAGCGGAGTGCCTCTATTATTGCGTCGGTGGCGCCGATCGTAAGATATTCCCCCAAAAATTCATTATGCAATAAACCGTATAATATAATTGTTATGAACACAAATTGGAAGAAATAAGGCTAAAGGCTAATCTACAATGTGTTCTTTGCGTCTAGAAACATTCTACTTTGTAGCCAATAAATACGTTTAAACAATTTGTAAGTTGATAATTTTTTAAGCGTTTTGCTTTGCTTCTATAAAATCGAATGTTTCTAGGTACGAGCACATTGTAGATTAGGTTTAAGACCCGTGACAGGGTGTTAGTGTCTAAATAATTTTCTTATAAATTTATTGCGAAAATTTATAATAACCGTTAATTAATTGTGTAAGAGAAAATCTAAAAAAATCAGAATAATTAAGTATACGTGTATATTTGCGTTGAAGAAATAAATAGTAAAATGATAGAATGGTAAAAATCAATTTTCAAAGAATCGAACTTGAAATGTTAAGAACACGTTTGGGAATATTTTTTGACATAACTGTTTGTCAGTTAAAACAAAGCAGAAGCACATTGTCACATAAGCATCCTTGCCGTTCATATTTAATAAAGATAGAAAAAGTTGCTATAGATTTACCGACTAATTTTAGATACGCAACCGCCTTATCTTGTAACGAAGGGCAGCGTATTTGTGGCAACGAGCACCACGACAATGAGCACTCCACCTTCGACAACCACCAGCACACCACGACCGACCTTTACGCCCCCGAAACCGACGAAGCCGCCGGTACCGAAGCACCTGCGAGGCAAGGTAGAGATGCCGTCACCTCATATAAATACGTAACGTTTTACGCAAATAAGGAAAATTACTTCTATCGTGTATTTTTACCGAAGGAATTAACGTTCATGGAATCTGGCCACGAGAAAACGTTTATGTTCGCACAAAGCAACACTTTCATCCAGCTCGATGGCCCTGGCATCAAAACCTTTCAACTGAGGTAAGCAATCTGAATGATCTATTAATCAAAAACGTTGAATCTTTCAATTTGAGCAGCAAGGTATATTACGATACGTCGTTTAATATATTTATTAATTTAGTGCCTTGCTTTAACGTCTCATATGTCGCTATTTTATATTATTTTATTAAGATAATATTACGAAACTAATATCTGACATACATTATATTTGATATATCACAGATTATGCCGCGAGATATCCTTCAAGTTTCGCACCAAGCTCCCACACGGCTTACTAGTTTATCACAGTGTCAAAGACCGTCCAGAAAGCCTCGACGCTTACGCCCTTTACGTGATAGTAGAGAAGGGTCAGCTGAAAGTTGTCCACGTATTCGGCAAACAGTCCACTAGTTTGATAGTCGGCCAAGGGCTGAACAGAGACGAGTGGCACCGCGTTCTCGTGAGGATCGACGTGCACGGGGCAAAGTTAATCGCCAAGGTCGACGATAAGCAGACCGAGACTACTCTAAAAGTTTTAGAGCGCATCGTTAATTATGGAGTGTCCGAAGAGCTGGCCTCGGTCGTTCTTATCGGAGGTGAGGACAGCCTTCTCTCTCGAGGGACTCCCTACGAGTGGAAATATTCGCGTCTTTATTGCTTTATTTCCGCTTTGGCAGGGCTGAGTTCCGAGGAACGGTTACACGGAGTGAAGTACATAATAGAGTCCTTCGTCGGTTGTATCAGGGATATGGTTCTGAGTTCCGGGAAATCCGCCAGCGATTTGCTGCCCATTCGACCACTAATCGCGACCAAGCACGAGAATGTTAAGGAAGGGTGTATCGATAAGTACGTCTTTTTAAAAAAAAATGTGGGGGAGGGGGAAGGAGAGTGCGTGAAGTAATTCGATGATGCGAACCTTAAATTTCAATTTAGGTGCAGGACACGAGAAAACTTATGCTTCGTCCCTGATCAATGTGTGAATCACTACAATAGTCTAACGTGTGATTGTTTCGGAACGAATTACGAGGGCGAACGTTGCGATGTGTACAGTACGTAAAGTAATTGAATTTAATATATGTGATTTATTTACTAAAATATATCGTCGTCTTTCTGCTCTTCACGACATTTGCTTTTCTAAAATTAAATTCGAGACTCTCTTAGCTATTATTAAAGGAATATCCAATCTCCCGTGGATACGATATAAATATACTATATAAATTGTGTCAGTCGGTAAAGAGATAGGGCTTTTATGCGTGTCTAAAAGAGTCCGGGTATTCCAATACGAGACTAATGGAGTTTGAAATGTAACATCATTTTTCAGCCGCGACCATACTGACGCTGAGAGGCTCCTCGTACGTGTCCTTTCGCGTGTACGATTGGAAGGATCGTGTTCACTCGTCTGTCAACAGGATCAGCCTCGCTTTTAAGGTATTTGACAACGGGCGCTTATTGTAATGGGACCGCGTTCCTTTCCCTTGTCGCGGGCTCATTGATTCATTATAGCGAGACGCTATACCTCTTGGTCGGAGTCGAGAGGGGCGCGTTCTGTATTTTCACGAGCAGCTGCTTTCATCCGCCACCCTCTTATAGGACGAAGAATTCACCGTGGAAATTCCCTCCTCGGGAGAGTGTCGAGTTCCGCTTCTCAAATTATATCGTAGCGGCTCATTGTGTGGGCAACAATAAAATTTGTCGCACGCTGAATAAGCAACAATTATTGTCACTTTTTCCGTCGCGGAAAGAAGGGGATATACAGAGGACATGATTATACGATTATCATATGTCACAATTGAAAACATCATATCGTGATGTCGATCAAAAATTTGCACCTGGTTTTTTTTTTATTACAAATGAATAAATTTCAGACAAAGTGGGACAACTCCGCCCTGTTTTACGCCTCCGGCGAAATCGACGGCACGCCGCATTACATTGCAGCCTCCATTGTAAATGAATCGGTGCACGTTGAGCTCGATTTCGGACACAACTCGAAGATCTCCACTATGTTGGGCGATTACGTAACGTCCGATCATTGGAACAACTTGACCATATTCCATAACGGATCCTCCGTCATCGTCAGCTTAGACGACGAGGTGAAGATACTAGAAGTACCGGGAGAAAATTGGGATATGATCATCGACCCGGAGATATACATCGGTGGCGGCCCGGAACTTCACAAGAAGAAGGGTCTTCTGTCGCACAATAATTTTGCAGGTGTGACCGAAAATCGATACCTGACGGCTGATCATTAATCTCATAATCCTATCAATTAATCCATTTTATAATTTTACATATTTCGATCTAATGTCCGGAATTTTTTAGCTTCGGACAGTCCACAGCCCGTGGATCGCTGGCGGCCTATACTGGATTTAATTAATACAATTCTCTGTTTCTCCAGGTTCCCTGAAGTACGTGTTCTTCAACGACAAGTCGATCATATACGAACTGAAGCGCTCAAATCCTATGGTGCACTACATCGGTGTGCTGGAGCCGGAATATTACGAGGCCAATGTCGAGGTCATTCCGATCACGTATCCTTTCGCGGGAAGTCACATCTGGTGGCCGATCGAACGAACCGACTCGCTCAAGTTAAACTTTGACTTTAAAAGCTCGAAGCCAGTCGCGATCGTCGCTTCGGGAGACGTAAAGAGCAATCGCGGCGTTGGTTACTGGGAGGTACGATTATATTACCATTAGAATTAAAGTAGGACCCTCAATAAAACTAGACAACATATAGAAAACGGCTAATGCGGGTCTGAGGCAAAATGTAGGTAGCCTATACTTGTAATTTATTAAAATGTGAATTCATATGCCGTTTCTTTCCACCTTTGTCCTGCGCGCCGGTTTCTTTACGGACATAACGCAATTTTCTTACGGGTGGAGTTTGTCAGCAAATAATCACTATATGTTGTTTAGATTGTATTACCGTTACACATTTTCTTCTTTCTTTCCCAGTCTCGATTTCTATTAATAATTAATACTTTGCTCTGTATGTTTATAGTTACGTCAAGTTAATGATGAAATTCGTTTCCAATTGGTACCAGTGACAACGGAGAACATCACGGTATCGACTTCGGTGAAGTTCCCGCCTTACAATACCTCCTGGCACGCGGTCGAGCTTAATTATACGAAAGGCGAACTCAACATCCTCCTCGATTACAGGAATAAGCAGAACAAGCTCTTCGCTACGACGTTCGAGTTGGGTGATAAAGTTATTATAGGAAGTGGTAAAAGTAACGCGGGTACGTACATCCACTGGCATTAAAGTTGAAAGAGCAGGAATCGTGCAACAAGAAGAAATTTTTATATTCAACAATTTAGGTCTAGTAGGCTGCATGCGCGAGATACGAGTGAACGGTCAAAGAATCGAACCTAGGTACGTAATTAACACCGAGAGAGTAGTCGGAGAAGTCGCTCTAGACAATTGTCAATTTGTCGATCCGTGCAAGAGGCCGAACACTTGCGAACACGGCGGCAAATGCTCGGTTAAGGAAGATAGGATCACGTGCGATTGCACAGACACCGGATATATTGGGAAGAACTGCCACTTTGGTAAGACAAATTGCGATAAATAATTCAATAGTATCAGTCATGTTCTGTCGTCCGTGTAATCATGATCGGCTCCGTTACTGCACTGATTTACTGACAAATTCAACACTTGAGAAGGACCACAAACAATGGTTGCAACGTCGTGATTTTGAACATTAAAATTTGCCAGACATGGTCAAGCAATCCTCTGACGTTTTTTAATTTCTTCTGGCGACTTAGAAAATTTCCTACGTCATCAATAATATCGGTATCATAAAACTAAAAACAAAAAGAAATTTAACTTTCATAAAATCCTTCTCTAAGGAGATTATCAGTAGATTAATTTTTTTAATATTTCACATAATTTTATTAATTATGCAACTTTGGATAAAATTACGATACATCAGAACTAGAATTAATATTAGAATTAGTTATAAATTGTACAGCGCCGATAAAAAAAAACGAGAAAATAAAAATAATCTCATTTGTCCGTTTTTCAGCACAGTACAGAAAAACTTGCGAAGAATTAGCTCTTCTGGGATACACGCAAGATGACGTTTACAAAATCGACATCGATGGAAACGGCCGGTTCCCGCCCGCCTTGGTGAAATGCGAATTCCAGTCGATCGAGGATTCGACTAAAACGATCGTCGAGCACAATTTACCCTCCCAAGTGGACGTCAGATCTATCATCGAGAGCGACTTCTCCTTCAGCATCAAGTACAGGCAGTTCACCGCCGAAATGCTTCAGGAGCTGATATCGCACTCGCTTTATTGCAGCCAGTATGTAAAGTACGACTGCTACAAGGCACCCTTGGAGCTGCATAGTGCCACGTGGTTCTTGGGCTCCAAAGGTACCACCGTCGATTACATCGGAAACGTCAATCGCGGATCCTGCCCTTGTGGAAGTAAGTCCTATCTTAAATAAACGCCTAGTGCGACTTGTAGAAAGAAATTTTTAAGCATCGGCGTTTGCAAAGGCTCAATCGTTGTCTCGCGTCAAGGTTGTTATTTATTAATTTTACTTTAGTGAACAGAACATGCGTGAGCTCCAACTTGAGCTGCAACTGCGACGTGTCTGCCGGAACCGCCGGAACCGCCGGAAAGTGGCTGTCAGACGAGGGCTACTACGAAACACCTGATTCGTTAGGCATCACCGGAATGGTGTTCTTGCAGCAGAGAGATCTCGAGGAAGATGCTCGGGGACGTATTACCTTAGGACCATTGGAATGCGTTGAAACAAGTACGCAAATGTATACTGATTTGCAAAATCACGCAGAAACTATGTGTCTTCTATTCAATTAACATAATTAATAATTTTATCTCTTCGAAAATAAAATAAGCAATAAGAAGTAAGACTTTTAGAGCCACTATTTGCAACAGATATTATTCCTGTGAACAATTACGAATGTCTACAGAATTGTTAGAAGCAACATGAAATTTACGGTGATTTCTAGACACGCAGAAATATGTGGTAACGTTCACGACGTCGCAATCGTATATCGAAGTGCCTGGCTGGAGGAAGGGTGACATAGCCTTCAGCTTCCGAACAACAGGCGAGAAAGCTATTCTTCTTTATCAGCCGCCAATTCGAAGCAACTATCCCTCCTTCATGGTCGCTCTAACGTCGGAATATCGTTTGACGTTTAACTTCACATTGAATACCGGTACCAACCGCGAATTGCAAGTGGAAAGCCGACGGAAAAAACTGAATAATGGCGAGTGGCAAAAGATTTGGATCGACTACAACGACTATCACGTGAGATTCATGATCAACACTGACTTTCGAATGGTGGACTTGTTTCCCGAAGAGGAGTTCGGGCCTTTCGAGGGATCCATGTTCATCGGCGGTGCCACTGCGTGAGTAACTTGACAAATTTATTGTCACAATGAGTTTATTTATTATGACAAATAATGATTTTTATTCGATTTCGTTAATTCTCCATTCGAATCATCCTTCGATTTTCAGAGAGCACTTGAAGACCTCTTCCGTTCGACAAGGTCTCATCGGCTGTTTTCGCGGTCTCGTCGTCAACGGAGAAATATTAGACATCCACAATTACATGTCGGTACATCTGTCGGAAATCATCAAAGACTGCAAGCCTTCGTGCCAGCCTAATAAGTGTCAGAACGGCGCTAGATGCGTCGAATTGTGGAGTAACTTCGAATGCGTGTGTGAAAATCAATGGGCACACTTGGGCACTTATTGCGAGACAAGTAAATAATTTCACTCGATTACTGGAAGACATTATTTCCAAATGTTTTTGAGGTCGACAAATGTTTTTCATTAATTCTCTTTTAATGAATACGAAATTATACGTATATACTTTCGAAGCTTTTCGTATAGTTTTCGTATAATTTTCCATCTTTTTTTAAATATATCGATTTAAGATCCACTGGAAATGTATTATTGAATTACGAATGCCAATACCAAAATGCTATTCCAGACATCAACAACAAGGCACTGACGTTCACCTCACCGGGGGCTTTCTTGAAGAAGAACTACTTCGGGTCGGACGACAATGAGGAAAGGTTGCAGCTGAAAAGCATGCTGCTGGAGAATATTTTAATTAATTTAAGAACTTACGACACCTATTCTCTGATACTTTATGCGAACGATCACCTGAACAACTTCGTACACCTCTACATCTCAAACGGCACTAATATCGTGTACCTTTTCAACGCCGGCAACGAGATCAAGAATATCACCGTGGAAAATCCAAGTAATTAAAAATTCTGCCGTATCGCGCGCGTGTCAGTATATGCGACGCGCGTAAAATTATAACGGAATAATTCGTTCTTGTTTTTTTTTTCAGATGTTAACACGGGAATCTCCGTGCAGATTGCTATAATTCGAGGCAAGAATTGGACCACGTTGCACGTGAACGAATATAACGTGACCTTGAACGCAACGCCGATACTCCTAGACACGTATTCGAATAAACCTTGGACGAATCCGGAGAAAGAAGTTCTTGCACCACAGCGGCCGCCAGCACCACCCACTGATTATTTCCAAGTGAGTCTTTAAATAGATGCTAGTTTTTATTTTGCTTCAAATTAAAATCTCAAATAAGGCCAAAAGATGTTCAAAGGTAGAAGCAGCCCAAAAAATGTTGACATCTTTTTTAGGATATTGTAAAGCACAACTGTAATGAAAATGGCTTCTTGGATTAGTTTTTGGTATAATATACGTAGCAATCAGTGAACATATAAAGAAATGCATGTTTAAATGAATTAATAAATATTCGCTTAGGTAAATTTAGGAGGATTTGATCCTGACAATCTGCTCAGAGTCGGAAAGGCCGGGGCCTTAATTCAAGGCTACGTTGGCTGCTTGCGAGGGCTCATGATCGGCAAGTATCTCGTCGATCTACCGAGCTTAGCCAGCGAAGCGAATCATGAAGGGAGCAAAGGCGTTCTGCCGAATTGTCAGATGAAGTGCGATCAGATGCCGTGTAAAAATTTAGGAATCTGCACGGAGGACTTCGGCCGGCAGGAGTTTTCCTGCAATTGCGAGCTGACGTCCTACTTTGGCGAACATTGTGCCGACGGTAAGTTGATTTCTCTTTATCCGTTTGTTTCTCTTATCAAATCAAGAAATGGAGATTTTAAAGAGTGAAAAACCGAAAGATTCGCAGACGTAATTCTTCAGGCATACATTAAAAAATAACTAGAAAATTATCTTTTCCGAAGGAATAAAAATCCATTGATACCCTAGAATAATATTTCCATGAAGTACCAACGAGTTTGAATATCTCTGTATGAAAATTGTCTCTTTACACAGAAAAAGGCGCCGATTTCAGCGGGGAGAGCGTACTCCAGCGCGAGTTTGAACTCGAGGGCGAGGTGAATCAGGTGAAAGTACAGCTGGCATTCTCCACGAACGAGCTACGACAGCGTACCACCGCGTTGCTGCTAGTACAGACTGACAACAAGTAAAGCATCGATCTTAATATTTTCTTAATCCCCGTGTAATAACTCGACCGTTCCGACACCAGTCACCGACGCCTGGAGTCCTGGATGTCTTTCGAAGAACTTTTTTCCAGAAGGAGCTACTACTTGTTGGTGGCCTTGACGTCCGAGGGCCAGCTCATCTTCGAAGAGGACAGGGACGGCTCGGCGGCTGGGGTGCGCCTGAGCGATCGGAATTTCTTGAATGGTGCACGTCACAGCGTCTACTATGTTCGCGACAACAACACGGCCACCCTTTTGGTCAGTTATGATTTCTCTAGTGTTTCGTGTCTTAGGATTTTCATTCTTTTAAATACTGTGCTTGATACAATTTGTTACGCAATTTTAGATCGACCGTGAGCCCGTCCAGTTGCTGCCAATTCCAGGAATACCGATACCGGATGAGGACGAGACTCCGGGTGCCACGGAGATACAGCTCGGTGGATTGAACACCACCGACTTGCGATTTACCGCCTACAAGGGATACACCGGCTGTCTCAGCAGTAAGATTTCTCTCGAATCTCTCAATATCTGCCGCTAAATTTGTATCGCGTTGTGACATTATATAAAGAGTGAGAGCAAGTGTCCATAGGCAAATGGCCCCACTCTTTTCGCATTCGATTCTGGTCACAGAGTAGGTACCAAACGAAAGGTCTCGTCAAGCTGATTACAGATACGTTCCAGAGGAATCGGGCTCCAAAAATTTCCAGGACGTAAACGGTGAAGCCGTCTGGACAGACACCAACCATTTGTTTGGAATGGAATGGAACCTTTGGAGCCCGATATCTCTGGAACGTTAAATAAGTACACTCTGAGACTGACATATCTGTAATCAGCTTGACGAGACCTTTCGTTTGGTACCTACTTTGTGACCAAAATCGAATGCGAAAAAAATGGGGCCGATCTCTCTTTGTCTCTCTGAGGCAAAATGAGTATGGCCAATTATATGACAAATTGCAAATTATACTTTGCTTTTAGACGTCGTGATATCAATCAATGGAGGAGCCGATATGAAACCGCTAGAGGAATACATGCTCTTTACGAAACAGGACAGCGAGACTGTGCGGGCAACGATACCCGCCGGTGTTAGAAGCGCTCAATGTGCGGTCTTCCATGTTCAACCAGGTGGTCTTGAACCGCCCAAGAACGATAGCGTGGTGAGAAGATCAGAAATTGAGTATTTCATTAAGCAGAAACTGAGTATTTCATTAAGTCTCACATAATTTTGAATCTATTATTTTACGTGTAGGAGAAAACGATGTGGCAAATTTACATGTTTTGTGGATTTTTAAATAATTTGCAGTCTTTAACTGCATGAATTGTTGGGCAATCTTTGTTCTTCAACCGATATATTTTGAAATGTAGAATTGTTATACTCTTTCGCATCATAAACAAATGTTCATTCGGTACAACGAAACATCTTAAAGGGCCGTGACAAAGCATGGGTCGAGGATCCACCGGAAAGAATCCTGTACAAGTCGCAGTATTCGGGCGCCACTCAGGAGGAGCAGGGTGCAGGAACGTACATCTTCATAGCCCTGTGTTGCGTCTTCGTGGCCGCGGTGATCGGGTGTATTTACGAGGTGTGGCGTAGTGCACGCAAGGATCGTCGACGACGTCGCGACGCGGCCTCGGGAGCGGTTGCGACCGCCGCTTCCGGTTCGCAGAGGTGGCAACCGCAGCAGTACACGGAATCCCTGGTCACCGCGACCGGCGTAAAAGCGATCGGCTTCAAGAACGTGATGGACGACGACAAGAGGCCGAATGGGACCCACGTGAAAGTGCCCAATGCCAAAGAATACAAACCACTGCCGAACACGGAACCCAAGGACTTAATGAACGATAAGAAAGTTCACATTAAAGGTACTCTAATCCGTTTGAATTCGTAGGTGGAAAGTGTGGAGAGAAAATTGGTACCAGAACATGTTTTGCTTCGCAATTCTTATCGAACATAATCAAATGGTAATTCCAAATTAATTCCAAAACCAATTCTTTCATCTATAAAACCCTTTGAACGCTATTCGTCGTATCAATATTGAAATTTGTCGAAGAGAAAATTCTTTATTTGAATATTGTTGAAAGAGAGACCTAAAGATATAAGAACGTAATATGTGAATTTAATCGACATTTGTATTTTTATATGCATTACAGCGGACGAAGAACCAGAGAAAAAGGAGCTCCTCGGGGTAAATACAGGCATCGTCATTAAACCTGTGAAACCGAACCCATTCGTAAAGATTTTTTCTTTTTTTCGTAAAAAAATGCATATTTGGCTTGGTCAGGCTTGCAAAAGGGCTTTGCATGCATTTGTCGAAATTGTTATTGGTTTATTTGCATTCACACATGTTATGTGCCGCACTGCTCTGACAGACACATTGAACGCACAAAGTAAAAGTAAAGTACTGACTGAATCGCTTTTCTCTTTTAAAGCATATCGTTTTTGCATCCGACTCCGCACTACACTCACAATTCGCTAAATCTATCGACATACTGCATTATGGAGAAGTACAGGGAGCATTAACGGAGATAATTTCGAGTGTCATTTTCAATCAAATTTTCCAAATACGATGTTTTTATACGTTCACAAATCCACGCTTCGCAATGCCCAGTAAACCTAGCATAATATTTTCCGTATCGTCAAGAAATCGTTGAGCATTTTGTCTTTCTCCAACAGTCGATGGAAGATCTGAGAGAAGAGCCCGAATTGGAAGAACGCGAGGAAGAGGAGGAGGAGGAGGAAGAGGAAGAGGACACCCAGGAGCCGGAGGCGGACGAGAACAAGGATCAGCCGCAGGAATGTCAGCAAAAGGAACAAAAGGAAGCGAGCGATGATCAAGACGGCGAGCTTCTCGTTATGCCGGTAAGAGACAAGACGGCAAGGAGAGCATCCTTGACTGACGAATTGGACCCAGACGAAACGCAGGCCCTCCTCGAGACGAACTTCTCCGTGACGGGGTTGAATGAGATCAAAACCGAGCGTATAATACCGAGAGCGGGTAACGCCATGAAGAGTGCCATGCCGAAGAGGCCGATGAGCCTCGACCTCAACGCGCCGATCAAGTTTCGGAAACTGCGCGGAGCAGCTCGGCCTGAGAAGGTCACGGTGAAGTTGATCAATGGTGACGAAGTGAGTCGCCAGTCTCGAGGCAGAGGCTACGCCGGCGTGGCGTCCGCGTATCGCGCTCAGAACAATTGATTAAACTGACTGACGACAATAATTAATAATCGAAAGTAGTCCAAAGGTAGTTTCGACCATTGTAAATATCGCGCTCGAGGCGATCGTTGTTTAATGACAATCACATGTAATGTAAATTTTACATGTAAATTTTAAGACGACGCGGTTCAGCAACGGTATGAGCGTAGCAAGATCGCTGAGTGTGGTTGAGGTGTACAAGGCTAATAGTCAAAAGGTGCTTAACTCTGAAATTTCTGATAATTATCTGAACCGGGGAATTTGCGAGTTAGGCACTTGTCTATAACGCATAGCCATTCACAAGCTCTGGCACGCATGATTATCCGTTCAAAGTCACATTTTGTGAAATCAATCGAAATCAGTGAACTCTGTACTACGGTATAGATAGAAATTCATTATTTAAACATAAAATGGCACAGCAACGTATTTTTCTACGGGGAATAAATGACAATCGGTCGATTCAGATTCAGTAAAGTGCTTTGAGATCGTCGCGTACCGATTACGTTGCGTGAACACTAATTTCCCACAGTACGTTTTACTTATTTACGAGTTTACACAGTTAGTAAATCAGCGTTTACGAAGATTTGACTCAAAGTTCGGCTCGGAGCCACATTCGGAGAGAGAAAGACACCCAAGTAACGTGTAAAGTTAGCGTGTAGTTAAGCACCTATTTGTGTTTCTTACATAGCACATCGTCAGTATTTTTGCAGTATTGATTAGCTGTAGGGGAAGCCATACGTACTTAGCTCGAGCAAAAGACTATTTTAAGACTCTAGTGCCTATAAAATTACTTAACGAGACGAAAGTAACATTGAGAGTAAATTTACAACGAATATATTGAGATAAGACGATGAAGATCCATATCTTAGAGATACGAAGAAGAATCGCGCAGTTTTATTTAAGAAAGAAAAAATGAAAATGGAATACTAATTTACCGATTCGTGTATTTTTACGATAGCATTATATCCGATTATATCTCATGCAATTAACTAAAAAAAAATGTCACCATAGCATAGATTTGTGTTATTGTCATCAATGGCCGCGGTGTACACGGAAAAAAAAGGATACACTGTTCAGATATTATTAAAATTATTCCGAATAATTATCGCGAGTTTGAAGAATAAAGTATTTTCAATACGTAACTTATAATAATTCTGTAGTTTACTTTTTGCGTGTACACCCGCGCCGTTCAGTTTGATTTCGCTGCTTCGTGCAATCGTACAAAGTGTGGCGTTTTGTGTGCTTTTGGTGGCGATCACACAAAATAATCACAAGGCATAAATTCGCGAGAACCGAATCATCCACAATCCACGATCGAGCATCTTTAAATGTATCGGGCATCCTTTCAGCACAGGGATTGGTCTAATGTCGAGGAGAGCGTTATACCGTTAGACTCCATTTTAAAAGCCGATGAAACGAAAACGTCATGCGAATTATAGAGGTACGATGTGGACATGTGCACGTCGATAATAATCTGTAACGAATGTTAGCTCGACATCGCATCTTGGCTTGCATCTCTCGCAGCCCTCATCTCCTTCTCTGAATCGCAGGATTCAATTTGTTATTTACAGTATGTTCGAATCTACTTCCCCGAATGCATTGGCAATTAACAAAGTAATTCCCTGGGATGATACTATTATTGAACTGAGTGCGAACAAACGTACTGCCTATACTCGTAAAGTAATCGCAGTGCTGCGATTATTTTGTTGCTGCAGATAAAATATAAACTATTATGTGTATATACAAAAATTATACTTAGCTATAAATTATGACTTAGTTATAAATATATCGTAATTTAGCTCAAAAGATATTTGATCAATATCGAAATTAATATGAAAAAATTCTTTTTTATCCCGTAACTTCAATTAATTTGCACCTTATCATTTCAACTTCTGGCAATTTTCTGGCATTTTTATCTTTGCCGTTTTCTCTTAATACCTCATTAAACTGTACACAAACTGTGTTAACAGTTCGTAAGACCATAGCGAGAGAGATATATTGCGTGTTCAAATGTACTTCCTCCCCTCGATAGAAATGCATCCCATTCGGAATGACGAAAAGATTTATATTCTTCTGAGGTTAGCAGCTCTTAGACATTAATCCGTGAGTCTTGAGATACATTTTATAGCATGTTATATACAGACGAAAGTGACAGAGGAAATATACGATTTTTTTCCATTAACTCGAGTTTGTTGCATCGCTGTAACCACATCTCATACCGCCTCTCCTACACCGCCAAGCTTCTTCTCGCAAGCTCGCCGCCTTTTCTCACGACGAAGTCTCTTAACCCGGGAATGAACGAGCGATTCGACAGGTTGTATTTTACATCGTTACTCGCGAATCATCTCTGTATCGCATTTCATGATGAATTACCTTCTCTTCTATTAGGTGAGCATGTGCATGATAATCTGATATGATCGTTTAATATTTTTTTTTTGTCATTTCAAAGGAATTTATCGAAGATCCGGGAAACGTAATCGAGGAATCTCTTCGATCTCCGGAATTTCTAGGGAATCTAGAGAATAAAAGATCAAGTCCTGTCCTCTAAATAATTTGGTAAAAGCCTAGTTTCTAATGTTACGAAGAAATGTATACTCGTCGCAGTTAAGATTACTTTCGCGCGTTTGAATCGAGATCTGATGCCCCAAATGCTTGGTGTAAATTACAACCGGCGCAGCCATTCCCGAGTTAGACTAATCATCGATAAGAATCGCCCCCGCGAAGGCACGAAGCCTTCTATCGCAAACCTATCGCACGAGTGCATAGACAGCGATTAACTCGCATCGTCTGATGTAATCGAAACGGGCATTTATCTGTGGCACATGAGAAACATTCACCTCATCGCATGCACGCTTCGAGCTGCAGAAACTTCTGAAGCTCTGCTGAGGCAAGCCTTCGGAGTGTCTGGGTTGTACATGCACTAGCCGGAAAGATTGAAGAAAACCGAGTGAATCTGTTCTGCGTCTGCCGCGCTACTATACGGCGAGAGAAAGATTGAGGTGGTTTAAAGCAAACTTTCGCTTCATTTAGGCGCCCGCGGACGGAGGCATTGGAAGACAATCGAAGATGCAAGGAAACTACTTAGGTCAGTAACACAGAGCCTCTTTGAAGTCTCTCCTTTAAGAAATTCTAATAACATATGCAGTACTGCATGAGAGAATAGATATATTACTCCTCATTTCATAATAATCCGAAAGATATCTTAACACCCCATTACTCAAATTATAATTTCTTTCCTTAAAAATAGTTGCAAGATATAATTGCGATATCTTATTTCTGTTATACTTTATTTACTCTAGCTTGCTTGTTTAATCCCCGCGAGCATAATTAAACTTTTGATCGCTTCTTAAATAGTTACGAAACGCTTGTACGCATAATATACTCTTTAAAGAAGTCCGCGCGGCCCGGACAGAGTTAATTACGAAGATTATTGTTCTTTTAGCGCCAGGCAAGCCGATAACTATCTATACGTCTCCTATCTTCTTGCCGGATGGCCAGCGAACTTTCGGCAATCCATTGAGCTATCTCGGCGGTCCGAAATTACCACTGAGAAATAGAACCTCTGCCGAGTCGGTGCTGTCATTGGATTGATCGTGGATCATCCGTGCTCCAACGGGCATTTGTGAATAATCGCAGGAACAACCGTATTCCCGGTTCAAGTCGGAAAAGTCTCGAACGTGTTGAGTGCCAAACTCATAAATGTCATTTTATGAATATTTTTCTACACGCGCGGTCGGATTGTCCGAGCAGCAGGAAGGTCTAAAGTACATTGGAAAGACAGTCTGTACATTTGAAACATATTTTAGGCATCTCTCAGACGTCTGCCGTTTGTATGATTAATCGTTTACCTTAAAATGATCGCTGCGCAAAAACAAATATCTGTCGACCAATCCACTTAATTAATGTTAAAGAGCGCATTCTATGCACTTAACACATTTGACATTTTCCATCTTCGGTTCATCTTTCATTATCGCAGAGTTATCCGCTTCTCGAAAGGCTCGTGTTAATAGCTCGCACCGAGCTCTAAGCTAAATAGTTTCATCAGGAAGAAACGATTCGCTCGGACCAATATCGCGATCGGCGAATTTTACTCGTGACAAGACGTTACAGTTGCTAATAAAGATTTGAAGGACGTGATAACGAGCTTAACGATAGTAACTAGTGATCGTGACGGACTCGAATACGGTCTCTGTGCAGCTGATAGAAAGCTGTCGTGCTCAAATATATTCATACAATCTCACGAGGGTGCTTGTAAAAAATACAATATCTTGTAAGTCCATAGGATAATAATTTCTTATCTCTATTGTTGTAAAGCGAGCTCATAAAACAGTTTCTCCGTTCTCGCAGAGTCTCGAGAGTGAAGAAAAGCCTACTTTCCATCTAATCCTTCCGTTAGAGAGCAATGCGAGCGCGAATAAACGCAGTTGGAAAATTTGTGCTTTCTTGTCTCTAAAAAGAGAAATGCCGGTTAAAATTTTTGTGTTGAACGTTTAACACATTCATGTGTTAATTTAACATATTGCTCTTGCGACCTCAAATGTAAAATTATTAAAATAACTGAAAAGAAACGTTGAAACAGCGCAACGTGTTATTTTTTAACCTCACACAGTACATATGTTCTATATTATTAGTAACAAATTTTGTCTGTTGAAACTTACAGAATGAAATGTTGATTTATATTCTATAAGGGTGTCCTAGTTTAATGTTGTTATTTACGATTACGCCTTCGAACCGAGCAACATTTGTCTGAAACATTTTCTTCCGCAATGAAAAGTAAAAAAGTTATTTGAGGTGGGACACCCTGTACAACATAAGCGAGAGTGATTTCGAGATGTGATGTAAAATGTAAAAGTTACACTTTTTCGAATTCATTTTGTCATGTTAATTTTGCAACAAAATTTATTTCAAATTATTTTGAGGATTGCATTTATTTCGTGTTGAAATATTAACAGAGTATTAGCGTCCCAGTGAAAAATGATTCGTCGATCGACGTCGAAATGATGTCGAATCGACGTCAATTCGACGGCGTCGATGTCGATTCGACGTCGCTTCGACGTCGATCGACGAATCATTTCTCACTGAGGTGGTCATTTAACGTATCCATACATGGGCGTATCCAGACTTTTGTCTAGGGGGGGGGGGGGTCAGAACAGGATTCACTCGTAGGTGAATTATGCAGCATAAAGTAAACTACGTATTTATAAAAAAAAGTTTTTATTTATATAAAAATTACTTTTCTGGAGTCCTCGGCAAATCTATTAATTATATTATTCGTAATCTCAATGAGGATCCCATTGAGTCTAGGGGGGGGGGGGCAGCTGCCTCCCCCTGCCCCCCTCTGGATATGCCCATGTATCCATATTATGTTAAACTAACACAAAAACTTATGCGAACCGTTTGGGATATGTGCCCATGCAGCACCGAAGCTTTCAGAAACATTGCAACATCCCAAGGAGAACAAAAAGTTAGGATGATGTCAATTTGATGTAATATTGACCAAATTTATGTCAAATTTTGGTCAATTTGATGCCATATTGACCAAGATTTGACATAAATTTGGTCAATATGACATCGAATTGACATCATCCTGATTTTTTGTTCTCCTTGGGATTGCGGTTTTCTGAAACGTTTCCGAAAGCTTTGGCACTGTATGGGCGATATCTGTTAAATTTAACACAAATTTTTGCCAACTGTGAACGACTCCCAAGGAACTTCCCACCCGAGAGCCAATTAATAACTAATTAACAAACGGATCTCCCTAATTAAGCCAATTAACAAACGTACCTCGCTCGCCGACGTTACGGTCGCCTCTCCCGCCATTTTCCCGCTTCGGAGCGTCTCTCCCCTCCCCGGCTCTCCGCCGACTCCGGACAAGAAAGCGGTACTTAAATATTCTGCAAATATTTAGAGAATTATAGAGCAAATAATAGAGAACGGCGGGCGCGCGCGGCCGCGAATCGCGCCGCCTCGGTCAGGCGACGAACAGAGACAGCGAGATAAGCGGGAATGAATTACCTCTCCTTCGCCGGGACTCGCCGCCGCGATCTCGCCAACGTATGTACGAGGGACGTCGAGCGGCGCGAACGAGCGGCGAAAAGCGCTCGCGCGTCGCTCCCGACGCCTCGGAAGCTCGCGCGGACGCGCTTTTCCACGCTCGTTCGCCCCGCTCGACGTCCTCTCGCGGCCGGTGAGCATTTTTTGCCGCGCGAAGAAACCGCGATCCTCGCCGCGCGCGAGCGTAAACTGCGTCTCGCTCGCGTCGCCGGCCGATTACGCGACTTTCGATACTCGTCGCGCGCGAGAATCGCAATCTCGAAGTCGGGTGGACGCGCCGACAACTTCGGGGCGGACCGCGCGAGGTTGAGAGCCCCGGGACACGTCATAAACAAGCAACATGGCCGACCGTCGCGAGTATTGACGAGACGCGTGCTGCTGTTTACAAACTGTCGACGGCCAAGGGCCGCGTCGATGAGACTCTGACCTCGCCTGATCAGTCAGTAGCCACGCGTGAATCCGTCCTGCCATGGCGCAAGCGAAGCTCGACGTGCCCGAGAAGTCCGGCGGCGGCGGCGGCGGCGGCATTAAGGAGAAGGACAAGGACTCTGAGGAGAAGGAAGGTACGTGTTTGTCATCGGTCGCTATGCTCCTGCGAGTCGCTCTGCCGTAACTCGGGATACATTACGTAATGTATCGATGGTGCATTCTGTAGACAAGAGAATGACGCGACTACCCGTTACATGATGTTAAAATGTAAATATATAACAGTATCGCGTTTACATGTGTAAATAGGGATACTCGTGGTACGCGGATCAGGAGGAGTGGCTGAGAAAGGTATCACGTGAGCACTGCGTGAATTTTAATTTGTTTAAAGTTGATCTCTCTTGCGGCAGTTCTTATTACTCGAGCGTACCGAGCCCTAACGGTAGCCGCTTCGTGTCCTTCTCGAGATATTAGTCCAATAAGAAATTCTGACGAGTCGTCCTCGACTCTTCCGAGTTTTGTATACTTGTACGCATTAATTTGTAGCCCCGTGTCGCCTCGTTAGGTTCCACCGTCGTCCCGGAGTGCGCGGTGTGCCTGCAGCCCTGCATTCATCCGGCGCGACTACCCTGCAGCCACATATACTGCTATCTCTGCGTGAAGGGTGTCGCCAATCAGAGCAAACGGTGCCCGATGTGCCGCCAAGAGATCCCGCCGGACTTCCTCGAGCGGCCCCAGCTGGTGGAGGTGGAGGAGCCGCAGAAGGAGTCGGAGCATCCCGAGGAGGAGTACCAGTGGTTTTACGAGGGTCGAAATGGTAAACTATCGATTCGATTGACAATTGTGATTTTGGCCGGCACTTAATTCCTGCAATTGTTGCCAATATCGTTGCAAATATCTCGTCCAGCGCGTCGCATCTGCACGAGCTGTTCCCTAGCTTGCGAATTGTTTTAAAGCGTTTACACGTGGCGGCACAGAATTTGATATCCTACCCCTTCTTAGGTTGGTGGAAATATGATCCAAGGACAAGCAATGATCTGGAGACTATTTACAAACTCGGGGAAGCGCAATGCGAACTTTTGATCTGTGGCATGCTTTACGTAATTGACTTTGAAAACAAGTGTCAATATAGAAAGTACAACCCACGTTACAAACGTAATATCAAACGTGACCTAAAAGATTCCCCGTGCAAAGGCGTCTCGGGTGTACGATAACACTTGCTGGGTGTTTGTCCTGTTTAAGATTGAAGAGGCCAATTCCAAGCCTGTGTTTAGCAGCCTACTGAACTGCGTTTATACAAAGCATTATACAAAGATTATACACGCATTATAACTTGCACTGCATTAGCAAAAAAAAAATATAGGTTACAAAGTAGAATGTGTGCGCAAGTTATGTATATATGCTAATTTATTAAGTATGTTATGCGAAAGGATTGATCATTTCAACATTTAAAAGCGAAGACTTAATTATCATAAATAATGTATACCTAGGATGTTTGACAGGGAAGAAATATACGTATTTCTTTTTCTCAATAAAACTGTATTCTACTAAAAGTACCTTTCTTTTTCTATTTTCCCCAACTGCAGCTTTTGGCAACGTGTCCCACAAAATTTGCAAACGACTTACCTGCACGTTATCTGTTACTTCCGTGGAACAAATGGCTTTTAAGTAAACCTCTTGCAGGTTGGTGGCAGTACGATCAGCGTACAAGTATCGAATTAGAAACGGCGTATAAGCAGGGCAAAAGGACTTGCGAGTTGCTGATCGCCGGATTCCTTTACATCGCCGATTTCGGCTCGATGCTTCAGTTGCGTAGAAATGATCCCTCCAGGCGAAGGAGGATCAAAAGAGACCTATATAACGTTCCCAGAAAAGGAGTTGCCGGTTTACGGCTCAACGTGCAGGACGAAGAGATCGTGAGGGAGATCAGGGGCGCCGAGCGGCCGGCTAGCCCTGCGAGCGATAGCATGGGTAAGAAACGTAGCGAGTAGATTAACGAAATTACATAAGGCTCTGATGCGTTAGTTCACAAATTCGAAAGAATGAGAGAGCTGAAAAGTCGTCTCACAGGGTGTTAATGTCTACGTTAATTAATAATTTCTCACTGAGAAACACTGAAACTCTGTCGCCAACTCTCTTAGCTCTCTTATTCCTCAGATTAATAAAGTTGTTCGCCACAGGAATATCTTTGGTCAGACGTGAAGAGTGTTATCGCGTAATTACAGGTACAGGAGACGGCACAAATACCCCCATACCGCCTAGCAATACGCCGCAGACACCCGCAGGTGGGACAGCGAGCGGCGACGCTACGCCACTAAACGATAGAATAGATCAGAGGTCGGATTCCTTGCATCAGGTCCTCGAACAGATGCGTTCTCTAGTCTTAAGAGAGCACCTGTCCTTAAACAGCGATAACGAGTTCGAAGAGGATACGGATGACGCGTCGATTTCGGATCATCCCGCTCTTTCGTAGCTACAGATATCGAATCCGTATTCAACAGTGATCGCGGTAATCTTATTTCGGAATCTCCCGTTCTTTTCCAGACTCTTCGTGTTGTTATTCAGCTCAATAAGATAGTATTCTATACAAATACACGTCGCGTTTGCTAGAAGTGTCATCGGTGTGTAAACTTTAGCGATCTAGCAAACTACAATACATTGCTCAACTACGACATACGGAAATTGATATACGATTAAGTATCCTGAGTTAAGTAGCTACCTTTATTCAGTAAGTACTTTTCTCCTAATTTAAAAAACTGTTTAATGTCTTGTAATCGAAAGCATTGTCGACTTAGTGGTCGTTGAAGCGAGGGTGTGCGAAAGGCAGATTTATTAATTTACAAAATAACTACTTGTTGATGAATAATGTACTTAAAAGTCTAACTTTGAGAATTACTGTGTCGTATAGCAGTAATATAAAGCTGCTGTGACGACAATTAGTCGTATAAATTAAGATAAATATACTATATAGCTATTCTAAAATATATTAAAGTTTCTAATAAAAATGTGTTCATGCCTTAGAAAGGCGCGTAAAAAGAGAAATATATAACGAAAAAAAGATAACATTAATTTATTAAGAAAACCGAGTGCAATACTCGCTAATCGATAATCGCGAGTTTTCAAGAAAATCTGTAATCTCTTCGATGTTTAGAAATATCGAATTATCTTCTTCTCTTGTATTGCACATAGAAATAAAAGATGCATTTTCCTCATCGATGTTGTGGCTTATTCCTCGAGTAAAACAAACTTAAAGAAAAAAAATCTCTAAGAATATTCTAATACATATGTGTATGTGTGTATAAATGGATTAGTATGTGTAAGGATACTTAAAAGTAATTCGTGCGCAATGAATATCAACGAATTACGACAATTGCAGAATGTTACGATATTGTTAATTATAATTGAAACGTCACAATGGTGAAGGAAAAGTCGAATCCACCGTTCGAAATAAAGTCTGCTTTTTATTATCTTGCTTTTCTAGAATTTTACCCACGAAGGCTCTGTTATCCTCCCTTAAATATATGAATATTTATCGAAGACGCAGCCCTTGCGAAAAAGCACCGAAATAATTATTAGAAAATTACTATACATCAGTAATTTCTGATAGTTCAATTACTGATATACAGTAATTTTCTAGTAATTATTTCGTTACTTTTTCGCAAGGGCTGCGTCTTCGATAAATATTCATATATTTATTATACAGGGTGTCCCGTTTTAACATATTCAGCTTATGATATCTCGATAACTGTTTGTCTGTTGAACTTTTTGACTTGATTTAGTCTCAGGAATATGCAATAGTGTTCCAATTATTGAAAATTTTTGTGTACGTTACAATACACAAATACACAATAATTGGAACACTACATCTAAAAAGGTCCTGTACTACCTTAGTTTGGAAACAACCCTTTTGGTGCACGTAAACAGTCGCCAAAAATCGCCTGTTAATGTCATCTTAAAAAATAACCTTTTTAAAAAAAAACAGGTAAAAAAAAGACGCCAGGTATAAGCGCCATCCAATCAAGAATTATATAATTGAATTACCTGGCTACATTTTATTAGAAAACAAAACAGTTTTATCTTCTCTACAAAGGTAGTGGCATTGAATTGCGCCAACATAAAATGGACATTTACACAAACTAGACAATTATTTGAAAACGTTAGATCCAAACGATCGAGCATACGATCTTACCGAGGGAAATGAAGGAGACGATAGCATTAATAAGACAAACTTTCAATACTTATCGCCTGTCAGCGCGTATTCGACATCGATTCGCGCGAAACCGTTTGAATTTAGCGCCGTTTCGGGACGCGAAGAAATGTCCATTCATAGGGCGTTAAACAAAGGATAAGCGCCAAAAGTAGTATGTTTTTCGAAGCGCGGCTCGAGAGAGCACGGACAGGCAGGGGTTGCGGGTCTCTTGCATCATTGGAAGTGGAAATAGGTTGAGTAGGAGAGGCGCGTGAAAGGAGGATAACACCGAGCATCTCAGGTAACCGTGCGGGACACTCGAGCCTCGCGACGTCCCGTTTTTGCACGCCGATTTTTTCCCCTCCCCCCCCCTCGTCAGAAAAGTCGCGCGTTCGTGTCGGCGTGCGTTGTACACAACGTATTTTTCTCTCCGCGCGACGAAGGGTCGACGGCAAGGGCACGGTTGGTTGTTTCGGCGATCGCGCGACGAGAGAGAGCGAGAGAGAAGGACTGAGCAAGACGGTAGGCGCTCGAGAGTTATTCGCTACAATTCGGGCGGCGACGTTGGAATGCGTGCCGTTGTGACGAGCGCGAGATTGCATCGAGCCGCCGGGGCGATTCAGGGTTTACCGGGACGCCCGGCCACCGCGCCGTCTCCAGACCGCGTAGTCCGTACGGCACGGTAATCCCCGTCTCGCCGTCGTCCGCCGCGCCAGCGGCCGCCCGGGGACGGGATTAGGCCGATGGCAGACAACGATCCGTAAGGCCCGGTCTACAATGGGTTGTTAGTCGAAAGTCAGAACTATATGTCGATCCTTTTTCTTCCACCCAGAAAGGAAAAGGATCAACATATAGTTCCGACTTCTGACTAACGACTAACAACTCATTGTAGACCAGGCCTAAACGCTTAAGACTGTCTTGGATCGTAGACGTGAGGCAAGGCAGGGAGAAATGTAAGTCGTGAAAGGCTATTGTATACGACTCACGTTTCTCTCTGCCTTGCCTCGCGTCTACGATCTAAGACAGTCTTAAGCGTTTACGGGTCGTTCTCTGCCATCGGCCTTACGGTGCTTGGCGGACTGATGGCGATTCGTGTGTTTGTGTTCGCAGGAGCGGGAGGCGAGAGGCGCCGACGACGGAGCCGCGCGACCAAGAGTCCGTTGGACCTAAAGGGAAGGAAAGAGAGGAAATGTTGGCAGAGCGAGCGAGCAACATGAGCCAGCAGCAGCAGCAGCCGGCCTCAGAGTTCGTTATTTTCGTCACCCACGTGGAACCCGACGACGTGTGCCTGAAGATATGGGGCCAGATGGACAAGCAGGCCGCCACCGCCGTAGAGCACTACATATACCCGCTGATAGAGCAGTTCAACCAGGGATACGGCTGCCCCACCAAGGCCAGCGGGCAGATCGTCGGCGCGCTGTGCTGCGCCAGGTTTCAGACCGACGGCTACTACCGCGCGAAGATACTCAGCGTGCGTCCCGACGGCATGATCGTCGTGCAGTTCATCGACTACGGCAACGTGGAGGTCCTGCCGCCGAACGAGATTCATCTGTTGGACAGCGTACGCGGCTCGGATCCTCTCCGGGCCTACCCGGCGATGGCGGTTGACTTTACGTTGCTCAACGTGCTGCCGGTGAACGGCGTTTGGGAGAACCGCACCATCGAGGGGATCAGGAAGATACTCTGCTACAACGAGTACAGGGTGCTGGCGCAGATGGTGAACAACCGTTGCCTGATCAAGCTCTGGTTCAACAACGAGGACTTCAGCGAGCTGCTGGTGAAGGAACGTATGGCCATACCGGCCACTGTGCAGGACATGTTCAGGTACGCGTTTCGTTATTTCTCAGCGAGATCTGAATTTTTCGTAGAAACGACCTCCCTTTTGTACCGCGTCACTTAAATGGCCTTTTCATCGTTTAGACCGAAGCACACGATTCAGCATCGAGTGCTGCAACAGATACCGTATCAGCAGTCGAACAAGGGCAATATGAACAACTTTGCGGCGATGCCGATGCTGCAGAGCCTAAATGGCAATCACAATGTCAATATGCAGGGGTTATACCACAAGACTTACTTGCCTGGTGCGAATCAACACAAACACGCTGCTCAGCCGATGCCGCAGCCGCCGCCGCAGCATCTGCCGCCGCCGCAGCATCCGCCGCCACCGCAGCATCCGCCGCCCGTCCAAGAGGCGCTCGTGTTCAAGTCGCGAGTACTGGACGTGGGCTCGAATCACGAGGTACTTATATCGCACGTCGAGGACGGTCCGCAAAAGTTTTCCGTACAGGTCGAGAGCACGAGGCCTGTCCTGACTCGGCTTATGAACGAGATAAACAGCCATTCGAAGCAGCCGCTGCAGGAACCGCCGTTGCCAGGATCGGTTTGCCTGGGGCGCTACAAGGACGCTGCGGGAGACAAGGTGCTGTGCCGGGCGGTCGTAATGTCTGTGATGGAAAACAAATGTAAACTGTATTATGTTGATTTCGGCCATACGGAAGTCTTGCCGTATACGGACATTTTCCAATTGCCGCCCGAGTACATTAATCCCAAGGTGCTCTCCATTCGGTTCACGTTAAGCGGCTTGAAGGAGCTCACCATCTCGCAGGAGATGAAGGAGTATTTTAAGGATCTGGTGAACAGAAGACTGCTCGTCCTACACGTCCGTCCGCCGGAGGGGCCGCCGTTAATTCAATACGGCGACCTGTACGACAACGGTGTTAACGTGAAGGACGTGCTGAAAAAAGCGTTACCAGCACCACCCATAGTGATACCGATAACATATTCCTACCCGCAATTGCAACGACTGACGAAAGACTTCCAGGAGGTCGTGCACGTTTCTTACGTGGAGTCGTGTAAAAAGTTCTTCGTGCAACTCGACAGCGGGATGAAGTCCCTCGAGTCGATAATGGCGGGCTTGGCGCAGTACGCCAAGACCGCGTCCACGTTAAATATAGCGCAACTGAAAGCGGGACTACCCTGCGCCGCCCTATACGACTCGCAATGGTAGGCTTTGGAACTGCGCATTGTTCTCTGCTATCTGAGCTGGTAATCATCTTTGCAAGTCCCCTTTCTTTTTCCAGGTATCGTGCGCAAATCCTTGGCATTGTTGGGGACAAGGTTAAAGTGGTGTACGTTGATTACGGAAACGAGGAGGTGTTGCCTGTAATCTCGCTTCGCACCATTCACGATGATCTAGTAATCAAGTTGCCTGCGCAAGCTGTGATGTGTGCATTGAATGGCTACGAGGTGCTCTCGTTGGATCAAGACGTCTCCAATCATTTTGAAAGATTGACGCTCGAGAAACGTTTTTACATGAAAGTAGTTGCCGCACAACCCAATGGCCTATTAGTAGATTTATTCGAATTTGACACTATGAGGAGCGTTCATCCTCAATTGTTGAACAATTTGTTCTGCGATAAAACCGAAAATTCGACGACGAGCTCGCGAAACGAAGAAGTTCAGCAGTCTGTAAAGACAAATGAATTCCAAAGGTAATAAATAGATAATAGTCCTAGATTTCAACCTGGTTATTGCATATAAAGTTTAGGCAAATGTTTCTTAATTGAATTAGTGTGATATTTATCGTCACTTAACGTATAACGGCATCGTGTCATTTGTTGCATCGCGAATCTCGTTTGACAATCTGAGAACATGTGCTAATAACATATAGTATATTCATCGTCATAACCGGCTCTACAGCCCCAAGTGGCCCCTGGCCTTCACAACAAACTGCTTCCGAGGCTCGTGTGTATTCACAACAGTGAATTTTTACGGTGAGAGGCTGTTAGCCTTTCGCCAACCCCCTTTTCGGAGAACAGGGATATGTGTGGCAGAATATTCTCAGTAGTTGCTACTTCTTTCCGAAGAGAGAGAGAGAGGTAGCGTCCGTAGGTGGATTCGAACTCGGATCTTCTCGTTTATTTGTTTACTAAGCAGCGCACATTTCTCTGCCACACGCTCGCCACAACATATATTGTTATATAAAGTGTCTGTAAAATCTTCGCACATGAGAAATATTAAAACTTTATGATATATTCTATTCAATATGATTTCAATTTTATATATTGCATTAAATTTTATTCTAATTTTTAACGATTCAAATCTCACTATAAATTTTATAAATAAATACTTGACATAATTTTTCCTAATGTCGCATTTTCTTTATTACATTGTATTTATATTAAATTATTTCAATACAGCAATATTTCTCCTTTCTGTACAGTGAAGACAAGTATGTCAAAAAAAGTGTGGATTCTTGGAATCGTAACCAGAACGCCAAGCCTTTCCAAAACAACAAATCAAGTACTTGGTCTCAAGAGAAACAGTATGATAATAGACGTGAGAGAACTGGCGCTTATGCTTATCGTGACGGTTCACAGAACGATCGGTTTATCAAAGACAAAGCAGCGAACAATAGATTTGATAGAGAAAAATCGTATAACAAATACGACGAAGGTGAAAATGTATTTAACAGAAGTAATAGGGGAACCCCTCGCGACGGTGGAAATAGATTTAGTGGCAATGATGGTAGATACAACCGTAACAATTCGTCTGATAAAGCAAATAGTGACAAAGATTCTGATACCTCGTCGAGAGGCGATAGACGAGAGAAAGGTGGTTTCAGACGTAATGGTTTTAACGATAGCCGAGGGGGAAACCGCGACGGCGGAGGATCGGGCAGACTGCAGACTACGAATTGGGGTGACAAAAAGCCAGCTACGGCTTATAAGACTAATTATAGAAGCGAGAAATTTAATGGTACTTGGAATTTATAAAATGTATTGGTGTATAATATATATATATGTATATAAACGTGACTTAAAAATATATTTTTTATTGAATATAGATAACTACAATATCGGCAATAAATTCAGAAGCAGAGAAGATAATACAGATGAAGTGTCATACAATCTGGTAGGAAAAGATCTATTGTACTTAATACTGTAAAATATAAATTGTATATTTATACGTTTGATTCCAATATTTTATAAAACATTACATATATTTATAAAATTTCCAGCCGGTTGATTCTGAATCATGGGGTACGGACGACGCTGACAAAGGGAAACCTCAACATTTATTAATGAGAATTGACATCGCTCTCAGTTCCGTAAAGAATTGCGAGGTGGTATTTATTAACAGTCCGTTGGACTTCTTTGTTCAGCTGAGTCCCGATTGTTTGGAATTGGATTCTATTATGGAAAGTATTGCCGCAACTTACGAGAACGGTGGAGAAACGATGCAAGCTTCCGAGATACGAAGCGGTACATATTGTATCGCTCAATATTCGGAGGACCTCAAATGGTACAGAGCGATGATCAAATCCGTAGAAGAGAACAGCGCGACTGTGGAATTTGTCGACTATGGGAACACAGAGTCGGTCGACTCGATGAAAATTAAAGTTATTTCAGAAGAATTTCTGAAACTTCCGATGCAAGCGGTACATTGCAAACTACTTGGATTGACAACGTGCGATGAGGAGGCACAATCTGCGATTTTCGTAGAGAAAGCCGAAGGGAAACCACTACAAGTCGAGTTTGTCTCTGAAGAAAACGGAATATACGAAGTACTATTGCGTGAAGTTGTCGATGATGTGCCGAACACTAATTATATAAATGAGGAGTTTTGCACAATCGCCGATATAACAAGAGCGAAGGAAGCTGCATCGAGTAAAAAATCATTTGTAAACCCGACAGAAACTAGTGGAGCTACAGATTATGCTCCTTCTGATTCAAAATGGCAAACAGCTTTATACGAGCCTGAATCTAAACAGGATGTACTTGTAACATGGTTTATAAATCCTAACAAGTTATATTGCCAACTGTTGTCTAAAGAAGCAGAATTTAAAGCAATGATGAGCGAAATTCAAAAAACATATGCCAATAGAACACCTGTGACATATAAATTAGAGGTAATTATTGCTCTTATATACTTATTTTGTATATATTTGTACATTTCTTTTATTCTGTCTAGATTTACTATATTCGAAGAAACTATTTGTAATACATAAACGTAAAAACTATAATTGAACTATGTAATTGAATTAATAAGAAAACGTAACTTTTTTTTAGATTGGCTCAGCAGTCGTAGCTATATTTTCTGAAGATCGAGCTCTTTATCGAGCGGAAGTTACGAGTATTGATACGCTAAAGAATACATACGTAGTTCAGTACATTGATTTTGGAAATTGCGCGATGGTAGATATACGTAATATTTATCCCGTCGAGAGGAAATTCATGCAGCTGCCGAGATTGGCAGTGCAGTGTACATTGATGGATGTCGTACCTAATAATAAAAACTTGAGTTGGTCCGAAGTAGATAATAACGCGCTCGATAATTGCTTCAATGCTGATAAGTACGAATGCACATTCCATAGTTTTAATGGCGATCAGTATACAATTTCGTTGAATCACGATGGACAAGATGTTGGTAATATGTTGGTGCAACAAAACCTTGCAGTCTTCGCTACGAAAACTTCGGTTGAAACAATTACAGGTAAGAATTATTTCAATTTTTATTTTATTTTATTCTGAGCTTCTCTCTCTAACCAAAGTTTATATCTTCTTCCATAACTAGAATTTTGTATTCTATGCAATAATAATTATGTATTTTATATATTAAATGCGAACTTTAAATGCTAACATTATATTCTATATGACTGTTCAATATATTTTTTATATTTTAGCAGAAACATATGATTCAGAAGTAAAAGAGCTCAATGATGTGGAAAGAGTGGACATAAGTCTCCTAAGTGGCCAAACTCTCAAAATGAGAATTTCTAGTGTAGAAAGTACCACCCAGTTTTATGTCCAGCTTCCATCTGCCTCAAAATGTGATAGCATTGTCGATCAATACATGGCTGATAAAGATACAAAGGTATTATTTAATACAAGTGCATTTCAGCCGCGAATCATATTCTGTTATCTATATTGCTCATAAACTTTATGGAAAATTAGAAAAATAACTTTCCATTTTGTAATAAACATGAACTAACGGCTTGTCGTAATGACGAACTCTGATATTCAATAATTACCACAATATGTATTTATAAATTTCTTTCTAAAATTTCCCAAGATCAAACAAATTCTAAGATTTGAAAGTTGAACGAATTACAAAATACTCGTATTATTTCTTGAATCTTATGATTCTTAAGTATATTATGGTGATGGAAAAGGAAATTTTATTCGTGTATTAAGAATTTTAATATCTCGTTAACATAAATGACTAACATCATGAATCCATTTAATTGTATAACAAAATTTATCCAGTCAGTCATGAATGAATCGAGTCGTACATTCTGGAACTTTAATATTTAATTTTAATCCCATAAAATAAAATGCCGGAAGTATCATTGCACGATGTATGGTATTAACAGCTAAATAATTAAAAATCGATTGTAACACAGTATCCTTATGAATGTTTCATCATAATGTTCGGATTTCCCGAAAGTAACAATAACTTAACATTAAAGATAGCTTATACCTTCTCATTCGACCTAACGATCGATCGCATGAACTCAAGCGAATCTTATTCTATTGATAAGAAGAAGTTACGATAACATTAGGTGATGCCGCGATTATCGACCCGCGAGTTGTGTCTCGGCGCGGGTTGTTTAGTCAATACAAATGGAACATGGAAGCGAGCTGTAGTGATTAACTGTACACGGTCCGTCGAGTTTGACGTAAAGTTCATTGATACCGGGACGTACAATGAAATCCTGGATGATGTGAGTTCACATAGACAGATATTTACAAAAACTTGGGCAATCTTATTGTTCCTACGATGCGAGTTAATGCCATACATCGTGTCGCAATATATCATGTATTGAAACTGGTTAAAATAGACTAGGAATACATAAATTTGTTAGTAAGTCTTGATATTTATTGGTTTCCACGATTAATATAAAAATATAATGATCCAGGCTTTGGCTCTACCTGGAGAGCTCGCGGTCATGCAGAACCAAGCGTTAGAATGCTCCCTACAAAACGTTCCGGCGTCGCCCGACGCAGATAAACAATTGAAGGAGCTTGAAAACAAAGAAGTGTTGGTCTACGTGGAAGAAGTCAATAACAGCAGGTTTGTATTTTACGCTGCAAATATACAAACAAGTTTCTATTTGATGTTGCTGACATTCTTTGTTTCTATAGACTTATGGTAAAGCTGTACGATCTACTCGGCAATGGGATAATGAATGCCGAAGAGAAGATATCGCCCGTATGTCCGATGCCTGTTCTGAATTCAACCCACAAGGTCTCTGTGTCGCACATAGATCACTCTACCAGTATCTGGTTGCAACGGTATTCGGACATGGAACTCGAGACAAAACTGTCGGAAGATCTTCAACAGTATTACGCTAGTTCTGGACAAAGTGTCGAACCGCAGGTGCACCTGTTGTGCGCGACGAAATATTTGGACGACGGCCAATGGTACAGAGGAAGAGTCGTTAGCCTCACCGAAACAACGGCCTACATAAATTACATTGACTACGGCAATAGCGAGGAAGTCCCTCTGGACTCGATCATGGTTTTGGAACCGCAATTTTACGAACCCCACCAATTAGCCGTAAACGTATCGTTATCCGTGCTTCTCACCGGCACCGAGGCTGAGCAGAAAGACTTGCTGCAAACTCACTTGACAGATAAAGATTTCACGGCTATATTTTACAACGTGCACAAGAAGTGGGTCGTTGATCTGATGGAAAATGAACAAAAGCTCAGCGATAGATTCCGCTCATTGAATCTCGTGGAGATTGAGCAAACTGTATGTGAACCAGCGTCTCAGATACAAGAAACTGCAACGCCTGGCAGGTTCGACGTGTGCGTATCCCACGTGGATTCTCCAAGTCAGTTCTGGATACAGCGCGTGGACCAAGTTACGTCTCTCAATGAAAAACAAGAACAGCTTCAGCTAGAAGTTGCCGAGTTTGTGGCGATAGACGGTATACCGGAAGAAGGCACTTTATGCGTTACCGTTTACTCGATTGACGATCTTTGGTACCGCGCAGAGGTATTGGATGCGGACGAGGACATCACGACCGTCCGATTCATAGACTACGGCAATACCGACATCATTGACAACAAAGCGGGCAACATTCGACAGATGCCAGACGCCTGGCAGAACCTAGAGACATTTGCGTTCAAGTGCCGCCTCGACGTTATTCCCGTGGACACGGAGGATTGGAGCGAGTCGACTTGCGAGAGATTCAAGAACCTGGCGATGTCAACGGAGAGCCTTCAGGCTCAGATAGTGGCGGACACCGTGCCTAAACGCGTGGAGCTGTTCATAAACGACAAGAGCGTCAGCGAGACGTTGGTCGAGGAGAAGCATGCTATTATAATTAATACCGAGCAGGAACCCGTGGACGAGATAGTCGATCTCGAACTGGACCCGCATTCCGCCTTCGTGTGCCACGTCAACTCGCCGAGCGAGTTCTGGGTTCAGGAGGAGAAGTCCGTTGCCGATCTGGAGGTGATAGCGGACAGATTTATGGTCGCCGACATGTTCCCGAGGATCGACAACATGAAGGAAGGTTTGCTGTGCGTCGCCAAATATCCCGAGGACGAACAGTGGTACAGAGCGCGCGTGGTCTCCCACGACAAGGACGGCACGCGAGTGATATACATCGACTACGGAAACTCCGCGGTATCCACCGAGATTCGTGCCATTCCGGAAGACCTGGCGAGCACGCCGCCTCTGTCGCGTAAATGCTGCCTGGAGCTGCCGGCGCAGGTCGAGAAGTGGTCGGAGCAGGCGCGCGAGGAGTTCGTCCGGCTGGCCGCGGACGGCGCGACAATTTTCCTCCTGGACGTTCTGAAGGAGCAGGAGACGTCGTTGGTGAAACTCGCGTTGGACGGGCAGAACGTCGCTGACATTCTCGGCGCCATGTGCGAGCGAATCTCGCCGGTTATCGAGGAGAGATTGCCGCCGCTCGGCGAGGAGAACTCGCCGAACGTGGTGGTCAGTCACATTAACAGCCCGAGCGAGTTCTGGATTCAAACCGAGAGCAGTATAAGCGAGCTGGAGGTGATGTCGGATCGCCTGCGAGACGCGGAGAGCTTCCTCACGTTAAGCAGCCTCGACGCGGGCACGGTCTGCGCCGCTCGTTATCCCGAGGACGGCTGTTGGTACAGGGCGAGGATAGTCGCGCGTTGCGACGAGGGCATGGAGGTCTTGTACATGGATTACGGCAATTCCGCGGTTACGGAGGAACTGAGAGTGCTGCCGGAGGACATCGTGAATATTCCTACGCTGTCGAAGCGATGCGCGCTGGAGAAACCGAACCACGCCGTTACATGGAGCGAACAAACTTGCGACAGGTTCAAGGAACTCGCCGCCGAAGGAGCCACGATGTTCCAGTTCGAGATCGTCGACGAAAACGACCCGATGCACGTCCGACTGAGTCTAAACGGGACGAATGTTATTGAACTTTTATCAGAATGCGAAAACATTCCAAAAGAAGTAACCGAGATTAAAGACACTGCTTTCGATATGGAAAAACAAGAAACAGTTATTGAACTTTTATCAGAATGCGAAAACATTCCAAAAGAACAAGTAACCGAGATTAAAGACAATGCTTCCGATATGGAAAAACAAGAAGCGGTGCTTCACGAGAATCAAATAAATGGCGAAGAGACTTTAAAGTTAAGTAAAGAAGCTGAGCAAGAATCAGAATTTAATCAAACGGATAATCTGGTTTGCGTTAATCAAATGGAGACGCTGGACATTAATGAAGTAGCATTGAACACGGAAAGCAATGGAATTGAAGATTCTGGTATAAATGAGAAATGTGAATATGAAGACCAAGAATTCGCAAACACCGAAATCAAATCATTGCCCTGTACCAATAGCGACACTTCTAAAATTGTGGCTGAAATTCGAGCCGAATGTATCTCAAGTTTGATGGACGGTATCAGCACGTCCGAAATAG
>NW_011967245.1:2332191-2366060 GCF_000949405.1 Vollenhovia emeryi | reverse complement strand
TCTGCTATCACGCCATCTCCTCAACCATCCTCGTCCAGTGTAACGGAACTCAGCGTTGACGAAATAATTGCGAAAATGATAAAAAATGCTACCGACTATCTAGAAATCCATTATCCAAATGAGTTAAACGCACACGAGACGCAACAGAGTGTCGTCCAAACCGAAGAGACTGAACAGCATGGACTGGTTTCTCAAATGCAATCTGTAGCTATAAGTAAATCTTCGGACACAGAGACTATAGGAACGGTAAGTACAAAAATGGATATCGAGAATTTAGAGTCGAATGAAATTTTATCGTAACAATTGAATTGCAGCCTCAGGTCCCCATGCAACTTGATGCTAATCGAGTCGCGGAGGAGGGACAAGAGACGTGCGCCAGGATGGAATCTGGTGCGAGTGAGTCTTCGAAATACGAAATTTCAGAAGTGATATCGTGCTTGCCGAAGGAAGAAGTAAATCTCCAGCAGATTCAGAGGCAAAGTCCAACGACGATCGAGACTATTTCTGAAAGTATAAACGATAACGGTTTGGAGGCCCGATCTGAGAGCACAGATATGAGCAACGATTCTTCCTCGGGATTAGCTTGCATGGCGAAATCGTCGTCCGTAATTAAGACTGACCCTATTGAGCGAAGTGGTCACACGGAAAAACCATCGGACAAGGATGCACCTGTCTCCGAAGGCGGGCCGGCTAATCCGGAAACGAGACGCATCGTGACACCAAAGACATCGCATTCGGAGAAATTCGTGGCCGCTGTCGTGAATCCCTATGTACAGTCGGTTCGCGACTGCGAGAACGACGAGGTACTTAGTATCTCCGTAGATGACATTCCTAAATACATGGTATAATTTTATAATACAGCGAATAGCGTATTGCAAATTTATATGCACATATGCATTATGTACGTACATATAAACTTACAGTATAAAATATGAAATTATATGTAGTTTCTCCAAAGGATCACTTTTATTTGTTTTCCTATTATGTTTACGTAGATATGCATACATCTATATATGTATAGTTATATATATATACATATATATAGATAAAAAGAAGGAATATAATCATACGCGTGTAACATGTACGATAATAGTTGAGTTTTTCTTTTTTTCTTTTTTTCCGTTTTACAAGCGACACAAATATGCTGCGTTTCTTATGAAATTGCCACGTGCTCATACACATTATGCCAAAAAATGCAACCAAAGATTAATTTACTTGATCAATACCCAGCGAGAAATGGCTCGTCGATCGATGTCGAAACGATGTCGAGTCATTTCTCACTGGGTAGTTGTATTGTTTGCGTCGTTGTTACATTTAATGCTAATAATATCGTTTACAATATTGCTACTCTTAATGCTCACATTTCTTTCAAATTATCCGATTAATTCGATTTCCAATTTCTTATTTCCAGATTGAGATACTTTTTGTTTTAGACAATTTTGTGTAACTGCAATTATTCATTACTCATGCGGCTGCTCTTTGACAAATATGATAGGCAAACAAAAATTTTACTTGTTTGACATACGTACTTGATAATCGTTACATAACGTTTAGGACAATTTTTAATGTTATTCAGAAGCGAAATGGTGCACACGAATTATTTTTTCGTCCCCAACAAATGCACATTTCTGAAAGCAAGTAATGCTGTTAAAAATAACTACAAATTGTTACTTTCGCGGCATATAAAATGGTAGTAATGGTATGCATCTTAAAGTTTTTTTAGGCATTGTCAGAAGTAAAATGATTATCCGAAACGTAATGTAGGAGAAAGAAAAGCTGCTTTTTGTGTCGTTGCCATGTTACTATGTACATTTTCCATATATGAAACTATACATGGTGGAAATACATAGGTATGTATTTCCACCATGAAACTATATATCTATAATAAAATATGAATTGTGAATTTATTTTGAATCCTATGCCATGTATTATGTAGTTCCCACGTTTCTTCCTACAATTCTTTATTAACATGTATAACATTACGATTATAATAGTTGACAGGCAAAGCTGTATAAATTTGTATTTGTGTATTCTGCTAAAATATATTTTTCTAATAAACATTTCAACAAGTCCCGCTGCGTTTTGTGTTCGCATTTAATTCGCGATATATAAGTACAAACGAAACTTTATTATTCACGTTTATTTTAATCCTTTCAACATAGTTTGTTACAGTGCTGTAGTATGTAAGGAATTCTTCAGGGTCAACATCTTGTCTCTCGAGCTGCCGCTTGTCCTGCGTATCTTCAGAAGTGATCTTCAAGTGCCCTTTTCTTCATACGACCGCGTTGTCTGACTTTATTAATTTAGAGAAATCTATTAGCGATTTTCAACTTTATACATCAAAGATACTTTTAGCCACATGATTACTAATGATTGTAATACCAAAAATATTGTGTATACATCACGAAGCTAATATCACAGGCATAATGTATCTAGACCGAGCATTTGCCTTTACTTGAGCAGTGGGGGTAGAGGTTCACGTAGAAAAGGACAAACTCTCTTTGTGCCATTTCGTTCTCTCTTGTTCACATGCGAACGAGAGAAATGGAATAGCACAAAACAGAGTGTCCTTTTCTACGCGAACCTCTACCCCCGCTGCTCAATGCTCTGTCTAGATATATTATGTCTATGGGTAATGTTTTCTTTTTTTTAATTTCATTTATATGCAGCAACACAATGCATTGTATAAAGAAGAATTGTAAAGACACGGCCCAGCAAACACCAAAGCAACAGTTACATAACATCGATATGAATGTAATATAACAGGCATGTGTTATGTAATTGTTACTTTGGTGTTTGCTGGGGACGCTATTTGATTAAAAAAAAAAGTGCGACCAAGTTGAGATTCAATCCATTTGCCACGCATTTCGAGCGCGTGAATCATCACCCTTTCGTTTAGCGAGCATCAGGTTTCTTTTCGCGCTCGCGTTGTAATTGGCCTGTCTCTCCTTAGCGAGGAATTCGCGCGCGAGCGCGATCTCGTCCTCCAGGTACCATCGTAGGGGACCTCGGCATCGTTTGCACCGTCCCAGATAAGCTCGGCCCTTGGCCTCGAGGATTCGGCGCTGAATCGGATAAGGCGGCGGCCCGATGTCCTGTACGCGAAACTTCACCCCGGGTCCGCCGCTGCCTACGACGACGTTCGTCAAGGACGACGCGAACGGCGGGTTCCGCATGTCGTAGCGCTTATCGGGATCCTGATCCTTCTCCTCGCAGCAGAACCCGTACGGCTTCTGCGGCAGCCGCGAGCGCGGCAATTTTGCGAGGCCGCGTTTGCTCGGTACCTTCCTCATGTCGCCGCGGCTTCCTCAGTCAATCGTACGTCGCGTGATTCGTGGAACACTTTCCGTCCCGAGGAGACATGGCTTGCTGTAAAGTGAAAATTACATGTCGCGCGTTTGCAAAATGTCGTTTCGATCGATTCGATCGTTCGTCGCCGAGCCGAAACAATTGACAAATTTTCTGCCGACTGTAAATTATCGCGAACATCAATGCGTGTCTAAGGGCCAGTTTCACAAAGGTCGGTTAACTGCTAACTGACGGTTAATTATTGATTCTCTGTCTCTTCTTAGGTCGGCCAGTTTCACAAACGTCGGTTAACTGTTAACCAGAGCTCAGTCGACTTCCTATCTTTCTCTATCTTGTTATCCAAGAAGAGACGGAGGATCAATTAACCATGGGTTAGCGGTGAAACGACGCTTGTGAAACTGGCCCTTAAAGAACAAGATAGAAAAAGATAGGGAGTTGACTGAACCCTAGTTAACAGATAACCGATGTTTGTGAAACTGGCCCTAAAAGACAGCTTGGACCGGTGTTCATAGTCTGCAGATCTTGCGTTCAAGACCGTCTTGGATCTATCTAAAGATGTTGTATGGAACATTTCGTTGGCTACTGAGTAGAGTCCTAAAAAATAATAAGGGCTGCTTTCGCGAGAAGATCAAAATGATCCAGATTGAAATGACCTTGTGCTATAACTGGTCAAATCTGGAATTTTATTGAATACAAAATTTCAATGTGAAGCTATGAAACTTCAGATTTGACTGATCGCAGCACAAGATCATTTTAATCGGAATCATTTTGATCTTCTCGCGAAAGCAGCCAAGGGAAGCGCAATCTCGCTTGCTGATTGGCCGACCGCCATGTTGAGCCCGTACTGCGTCCTATGTGCAAACCTTAGAACATAGACTACCTTTCCACCGAGGTCAGAGTCGGGCTAGAGTCAGGTCAGAATCGGGTTGGGGTGAGCGTTTTTGCGGTGGAAACACCAAACCCCAACTCGATTCTGACCCGGTTTGGTGTTTCCACCGCAAAAACGCTCACCCCAACCCGATTCTGACCCGACTCTAGCCCGACTCTGACCCTCGTTGGAAAGGTAGTCATATATGACTATACGTTTCCACCGAGGGTCAGAGTCGGGTCAGAATCGGGTTGGGGTGAGTGTTTTTGCGGTAGAAACACCTAACCCCAACCCGATTCTGACCCGACTCTAGCCCGACTCTGACCCTCGGTGGAAACGTAGTCAATGCCAGCCGAACAAACATACACAGGTGCCTAAGCGTATGCATAAAAAATTGATTGGTCTATTTCCTTATTTATAGGTCCAATCGGGTTCCGTACTTGCGCGCGTTTACGCGCTGTGCAAGTTCGTCCGGACAGACCCTAAAGACCGCGCATGTGGACCCGCGGTTACGCGGTACGCGTCAGGAATTCCAAGATGGCGGCAGCCAGCTAATGTGGCATACTGTCTCCGCGGACAATCAGATGTGAGAGAATAGGAGGAGCAAGAGCGGAAAGGTTTCTCTCAGTTTCAACCTGCAGTAGTGTCGACTCGCGAATTTTCTTTTTTTCTATAGAAAAGATTACGCCGCGCCGTTTGTCTCGCGCTTATTTTTGTCCCGTCAAAACTGCGAGTTTATCTCTTCTTTCTGTTTTCCTACCAGACGTTGTTTACGCAAGAGACATTTTCATCATGTGAGAGACCCGAGTGAGGTCTCGCCTCACGTGAGATTTGGAATCCAGCGGTCGGACGCTTTAAAACTGACCCACTCGCAAAGCGAGTCGGCGGAGCCTAAGCTGACAGACCTGGCGGACCTCGGCGAATATTGAGAACACGGTGAGGGACGGATCGGCGTTGACGGGCGAGATGGAGCGGGACGCCGGCTTCGTCGACATGCTGGAGGACAGACGGCGGGAATGCGACCTTCTGTGGGCGACGCGGACCATGGACCCGTTGCTGCCGCATATGCTGCCGTCGGAGTCGGTCTACGACCGGGAGAGCGTCATACAGGCTGTCTTGCTCGACAAGCAGGTCCGACTTGCCATCGACACGATAGCGAGAACGACGGGGGTCGCGATTAAGGACGTCGAGGGCAGCGCCAGTGCCATGATCAACGAGATGGCTAGTAAAGCAGACCTGGCGACGGTCCGTTGGCTAGGTATCTCTGATGAATATCGCGTTACCTTGACTTTCATGTACGCATTCATTATTTTATCCCGTAACACATTTGCCACGAGTTAGAAAGACGTCCGGCGAACGCAGAACATTGCGGCACCGTCACGGCAATGTTGTGACATTGCAGCGATATTATAACGTAGCCGCAACGTTGTTGCAAGGTTCTGTGTTTGCTGGAACACATTGTATGACTCGTCAATCGAGGACGCTCTCCGTATCCGTTGTCTCAGCGAGATAAAATGAAATTGCAGCCTTTTAATCTAATCGATTGAGTCGCTGGATTCAAGCGAGTTTGTGGATGTCTTAAACTTACGCTTGAAATTTTCAGGTATTTTTATCACGAAAGCCATGAAGAGGATGTTCTCGAGGATTTACATAAACGAGACCATGCTGTCCGACTTGAAGAGGAAGACGCGGGTATCGCAGGTGCAGTACGTTTACGTGCCGTCGCACAGGAGCTACATGGACTTTATTCTCCTGTCGTACATTCTCTTCTCCTACGACATGGCGCTACCGAACATCGCAGCCGGCATGGATTTTTATAATATGAAGATAGTGGGAGAGCTGCTGCGTAAGACCGGGGCGTTTTATATACGGCGCAGTTTCTCCAACGACATATTGTACAAACAGATCTTCCGTTCGTACATCAACACTATCGTCAGTCACAGCGACAGGGCGATTGAATTTTTTATCGAGGGTACGCGGAGCCGCAGCCAGAAGAGCACGATGCCGAAATACGGTGGGCGCGAATGATCTTTCCCAGCGATTTCAAAATTACGAATGAAATATTAAGTCTCGCTCGTTCGCAGGCCTCCTGTCCATCATCGTAGAGAGTTTACTTCAAGGCGACGTACCCGACATACACTTCGTGCCTATGAGCATCAATTACGAACGACCGCCGGAAGAGTTGTTATTTGTTTACGAGATGCTGGGGTTACCGAAGCCGAAGGAGAGCACGAGCGGACTGTTCCGCTCGCTCTCCATTCTGCAGAAACCCTTCTCTCACGGGCGCATTTTCTTCAACATCGGCGAACCGATACCCGCCAGCCGATTCGTGGACAGAGCGTACCGACAGAGGAAAGTTCTACAGCCCTCCTTCAGAGTTCCGTCGCACGTTGTGGAGACTATTGCCTATCGTATAATAGAGACACACAAGAAGAATACTGTACTCATGCCGATCAATATCATCGCCTCACTTGTCAACGAGAGAATCCAGCTGAAACCAGGGGAGCCGTATACGCTCGATTTATTGATCGAGGATTATCGGTGGTTCAAGAGCTTCGTTACTGGGTCATTGAAAGCTTTAATGTATGAAATGGAAACGTGAGTATTGGATCTATTTGCCGCATTATGTAGCTTGGAACTGCGACAATTGATGTGCCACATATACGACATTAGTCACTTTGATTAATTAAGTTAGCTATGAGACGTAGATACGTTTAAATGACTGTTATAATCCTCTTTAGAATGCATTATGTGACTTGTTTGTTTGCAGTACTGATAATGATGGGATAAGACAGGAAATATTGCAGTCCTTAAAACCGCATGACGAACTAATGGTTGTTGACTCATCGGGCATGTTAAAAATCAAACAGAGGCACAAAGGAACGAAACAAATGAATTGTTCAAATATCAAGGGACATCCTCTGTCTGAACGGACCCTGCAAATAGCGGTATCTGCCATTAATATAGCAATCTATACCAATCCGACCTTGGCATATCTGGTGGGGACTGCACTCGTTGCTGCAACTATAGGAGAGAACGGCACCCAAAGCGGTAATGCAAATACACAAATGGCAATGAATACGTTACTATTTATTTAGCGATTGATATAATAATAATAAAATACACGAAGTAATTGCTACTTTCTTTCCATGCAAATGTAATTAAAAGGCTTATTCTTACATATCTTATAGCTTTTACACTGATAAAGAAAAGCAACTGTTCTATTTTTATCGATCTTATCTCCTATTTTATTTGCAGAAGTAGCTTTGGAACGATACGAGCTGTTAAGAGGATTGCTCGGCACAGAATTTGTACTGTGCCCGAGCGAAGACAGAGTTTTGCTCAAGATAGAATGGGAGAAGTCACTGAATATATTGCTATCACAGAACTGCTTGTACACGGCGAATGACTTAATTTTTATAGGAAATAACACTAAATTGTTTTCCATCTTGCATAATGTTATATTACCTTTCATAGACGTTATATACGTGATATGTATCTTATTGTCCGAGGTAAGAAACTTATCTAAAAGAGATTCTAAATCTAACGAGAGACAGTGCGTTATAAACAATACGTTTACTCCCCTTTTTAGTGGACCGAGAGAACGTCCGTCGAGCTCACGAATCAGACAATTCTCGTCGAAACGCAGAAGGAAGTAGAAAGATTAATACTCGAGACTAAGGACCGGTGTCAACATCCCTACTGTTTATCTCTTGATTTGTACAACACAACGTGGTCTAACTTATTATCGCAAGGTGTTATCGTACACCAGAAACATATCAATGCGTATCAAACGGACAGAGTAAAGTTGGCGCATCTCATCGGTGCACTGCGCGAATTACCATTACGGCGTCCCATGGGAAGCTACGTCGATGCATTGCCTTTGATCATTTCAACACCATCGATGGATGTACAAGCCAAGTTATAACAGTTTATTAGTGAAACAATGAATTTTGTATGCCAAGACTACTAACAGTATTAAAACTAAGGCCGGTATTTATAGTCGGATCTTGTGCTCAAGATCGTCTTGAATTTATCTAAAGATGCTGTACGGAACATTTCATTGGCTACGGAGTATCTAGAGATGATCTTGAGACAGTCTTGAATATAAGATCCGACTATGAATACTAGCCTAACTAACAGTATTGGCGCTAATTAAGAACGATTAATTGATTTTAGTTGTGAGATATACGTTGATATGTCGCTGTTACATTCCGCTCTAATATCGGCTGCAGATATACAGGGTACACCATAATCGAGAAACTCTATTGTTCTTACGTAGAGAAAGAAAGAGATAAAAAATTCCCGTAAGATTTTCTCATACAATGCTTTGCTGTCATGGAAGCGGATTAAAAATAGGCAAATCGTCATTATTACGATCGGATAATTCTTAACTTTTCTATAAACGTACATGAAGTTTTGAAGTTTTGAAATTCTTTTAACTTCAACGATTTCCTCAAAAATGAAGCTTTGTATGAAAAAATGTTGCTATTATATTTTTGACATATTTTTTTATATAGAATCACCCATTTTCCAGCTGTGTTTCCCACCACCAGTAACACACTATTTTATATTACAACTTAGAGATCAGGAACGAGATTAATGTTATTGAGTATCCTAGCGGTGTCGTCGTCGAGATCGGCGGATCGTTTTCTTCTACCGAGAAATACCGAGGAGACGGTTGTGGTGGTCGTGGGCATGTTAATATTCCGGAGGAGAAGCTGCAATGATTTTATTATCAGCAATATATATGCCAAAGAAGTAAGGTGCAATATTACAGTTAGTATTAATCCCAGTTGCCGGGCGCTCGGTGTCTCGAGGTATATTCCTTACCATGACTAATCGGACGAGATAGACTGCGAACGTGAGAAACGATATGGCCATCAGTGTGCCTTCTATCGAAGGAAATCCTACAGAATGGTCGTCGTGATCCTCGTGTCCGTAATAATCGACACCTCTTATTTTGCGACTCGGTGCCATAGTAGTGGTAAGGCGAGACTCTGTCGGTGAATAAGATACGTGAGATACTGTCGCATCGTGATAGCGCGTCAAGAGGCAAGTATTACCTATCTCCGACATTAGCGTCTTCTCGAACGTTTTGAGAAAGTGAAGCTTTCCCTCGATCGACTGCGGCTGTGATTGTAAAGTGCGGTGAACACTTTTGAGCACGTCTACGGGCAGGTACTGGAATATACCGTCGTCCCGCTTCGACGTGTCGTTGTCATATGTATCTCGCGACGTTTGTTGTTTGGTGTTCGGTGATGGTTGAGTTGTAAGTGTGTTAATCATTGTATCCTTTGTCGGTGAGATTGCATCGTCTTTGTGATTTAATTTATTCTAAAACATCGAACATGTACAGTGTCTAACTGAACCAATAAATTGTTTTATTTGTATACAGGTTTAAAATTAATTTCAGCCAACGCTTATCCAACTTTTCGTCACCTCAGTCGCAGCGTCGACGATCGTCACGGTGCGACTTGTACCGATGCCCGAGAGACTGTCGGAGATTTGATCGGGAAACAAGTTCGCCGGCGTTGTCGACACCGAGATGGAATTAATCTTCTCAATCTCCGTCCTCTTATTTTGCATCACACGCGTGGCTTTAGCTGGATGATGATAAGCCTCGCTACCGTTTCGTTGACCACCGGGAAAATCAATGTTGTCCGCGCCGCCCCGTCGAAACTTGTAAAACTGGTCGTACTGTACAGAAGGTATCCTTGAAGAGTACACAAGAGCGACGTTAATCCAGGATGACCCGGGGAATGCGACGAGGCAACTTGACTTACCGGTAAATCTTGGTCTCGTCCGAGAACTGCGGCATGTCCACCCATTCCGCCACGTTAACTTCCAGGAAAACTATGATAATTGTGCACAGAGCGCAAAACGCGCCGCGCGCCAACATATTTGGGCGCAACGTTATTTATTATCGTACGCTATCCCGCGGGCAAAACGCATCTCGTTCTCGGCGACGTCGTCGTCGTCGTCGGACAACACGCGTGGCTCTCCCGGTCCCTACTGTACATCCGTGATCCGGAAACTGTCCGGCGTCGGGTCTGGACATGTTGCAGGTGACACGCGCGAAGGGACACCATTATTTCCAGCAGAGATGTTCTGTTAGGATTAAAGAGAACGAAACGGCTGATGATGTTCATGCGCCGGGAACGGATGTTACAGAAAAGGTCGCTCCTTACGTCTCTTCGACTTCTCCGCCATTTATCTCGCATGACGCTAATTCAATTTGTCACGACTTGTCCTTCTCTCGTGATGCCGACGCGCAACGAGCGACGTGATTTTCCAGGAAAGAGATTTCAGGGAGGACGCGGGGGGGAGGGAATAAATAACGTAAGAGCGTGTTACTTTCTGGATGAGATAAGGCAAATTCCGAGTTTATTGGTACCATTGTTCAGATAGAAGGCTCAGAATAATATTGTACAAATTAATTTTAATATCAAAACTCACACGTGGCACTGAAAAGCCATCCTCCCTTTCGCTCGATCTAACGCATTGCGAGGAGAAACGCGCGTATATGAATCGGGGCTGTCGCACTGATACGATTATCCCTCGTTACTGCTACGGCAAACAGGAATTAACATATAAAATCGGACTTTCAACCTGGCACTAAGTACATAAGCCGGCAATCGATATATCGTTCAAGCGTTTGCGCTTTACGATAATGCGATGCTTTCTTTCCTTTTTTTTCCCTGGAGCATCAGATTGCGTAATGTACGCGTCATCTGCGCGGATACATCGCCGTCTTGGTTTAGAAATATAATAATTCCGCTTAAAAATATGGAATAAAATACAAGTCAAATTTGCGCGCGATTACATGAGAGTCAATAAAACTCTTATTCAAGCACGAACGTTTGCTCATATCTACGTTACATCCTGCCTTCTCCAACCGCGAACACGCGTAAAGCATAAGATTAGCGCGACAGTAAGTATAAGAGATTACAGCATTTGTTCCTACATTGGAGTTATCCTTCCTTCCTCTTATGCGGGAAGAACATTTAAATGCCTGGCATTAAATGCGTCGAGTATTGTAAATGCGTTTTTTCCGCGAGCGCGAGGCTGATCGCGCGCGCACGACTTACAGATTACATTTGCGTAGCGTAGGTAGGTTTCTTAAATATAAATGCGTGTAATATGCGCATAGAGACATTGACATCTACGATATCCTCTACAGATAGGATTACACGATAAACTTTTAAAAGTTATTATAAAATATAACAATTAACGCCTGTGTTGACGCGCGCGCGTTTATATCTCTTATGTTACAAGTATATCGATTATGTTTATCGTCATTTTGCATTGTAGTTATCCTCGCTGGATATATTTACTATGTTCTTAAGAAACGTAAAAATCGCACTATTGCGTTACATACGGTACAAAATGAAAAAAAATTTTCTACTCTACTACTTATAAAGGTTGTGGTAAAGATATAGGCCGTATTTTTATAAGGGTGTATATATAATGCCAATTTACGATCCAATGCGTACCAAACTATTCAAGGTCGAATATATTCTCTTTATAGTAGTTATTAAATATAGAAATATTTCCTCCGGGAAAATTGCACCTTATCTTTGTCGCAGATATCTAACTGTGAAATATTTCGAATAAGTTCATTTGAATAAATTACTAGGCGGGTGCAAGAGCCTTTGTCATTTTCGAAATTAAATTTTTAAGTAAGGTTTATTAAGCACTGGCGATCTAATACTTGAAATTCTGTTTAAATTTTAAAATAGAGAATTATTGATCTTTTTTTAAATGGATAATATTAGATGATAGTTTCTCTATGGAAGCAAAATGTGTGTTGGAGTTGATTATTTTATTCAATAAAAATAGTTTCGAGATTATGCGATTTCTATTTAACAAATGTGACAAATCGTTCTTGCACCATCTTAATAATTTTCTTAATAAGTTCTCTCGCACATAATACTAATTTCTAGCTTGCTAATCTAATTGTAAGTCAACTTCATTTAGCATATTGACTACTGACACAATCATTGTTCCATGCCATCAATAAGCATATTTTAGAAAGAGAGTACGTAGCCGCCGCATTTAAGTATTCATTCAAGTATCCATTCAATTCACTCTAATCACAACATTCTAATATCGTATAATAATCGCAAAGAGAAAACGAGATATCCTTTTTTAAAGCTATGAAGCTTGGATATAGAGATTCGCCAATTGCTGTTAACGAAAATTGAGATACCATATCACCGTTTTATACTCCTTTCTACACATCAAATTAACATATTGTATTAACATATATGCTATACTTTAAATTAATATATATTATGATTATACTTTCTTCACATAAAACATCTGCCTCTTGGAAGCGAAGCTTGTAAAATTTGTAATGTATATATAAAACAAATCTCAATTTTTATAAGATCTTTAAAAATTTCGATAAAACTTTTTACTTTCTAAAAATCCTTTTTCCAAATGTTTAAAACATACCAATACTTTATAGAGATTGAAAACGTAAAAATATATTTTAACATTTAAATTATATCGCAACATAAACTATTTGATCGATATCAACTTGTATATATGATGATCTAGTACGTCTTAATGTCAGTGATTATATCAATACCCATACATAGAACATTTTTAAGGATTAATTGATTGAGATTGTGATACAGAAATATACATTGTGGATTTTCTTCCTAAATATTTATGATAATTATTATAAATTAATTATATTATCATCGCAATTATTAATCCATATTAAACTATTCAATAATTTAGTAATATATTTTGATTTAGAATAAATAAGAATATATATTAATTTACACGCAAAATGAAAAGGCACTAATGAAATTAATTTATGTAAAAAAAAAATTCTATGCATGGGTTACTTATATTCACTATTAATTTGCTATAAAAGCAAATAAAGTTTTCAATTGAGTTCCCTGTATCTCTCTTATCATTTCAAGTTATATGTTAGTACAAATATGTATATATTATGCAAATAAGGAATAAATTTGAGATTATCATTACACATTAAAAAGCAAATTATAACAATAAAATATAAAGTCACCCTAAAAAGAGCATAATAAAAATAATAAATTTATAAAACATTAAAAATACTTTATAAAGTAACATTATTCTAAATATAATCTAGAATTAAAGCAATAGAAGTGCTCATAGTTATAATGCAGTTTAAATTACACAGAGATAAACTCTGCAAATAAAATCTGAAGTAGGCATTTAAAATGGAATTTGGTTGGATACCTACTAAGCAACCGCGGCATTTCGATCTAAATGTTTCACGAACAAGGGTTACTGTTCTCAGAGCATTCTGCACTTATCGTTTCTATATTTATCGCTACGTGTACTATATCGCGAATCAAAATCCTTTTGTGCTAGGACCACTTTGTGGGAATGTTAACGTTATGGAAGCTTCCTGAATGTTATGTTTAATAACGTTATTTTAGAGAAAGTATCCCAAATGCAAATTCAGAATGCCGATGTCGATTCCACTCTAAAATGGAGAACGATATTCGGGATATCGCCCGAAAGACTAAAGTTGTACTAGTTTTCACGTACTTTTACTGAGTCAGGCACGAATAAACCGCCGTAGAGTAGCCCGAGCATATCGGGCCCAGCCTTTGTGCAGTGACAAGGAAGTCGGTAATGCCTCGATGTTCAAAACAGGCGAACAGTTCTGTCATGTCTCTTGATTACTGTACGCCATCCAACGTGCGTCGTCGCTTTCGTGGGTCAAGTAGCGATAGCCAACTTTCTGCTCCAATTTCCTCAAATCGCACCACGTTTGATAATCCTTAGAAAAAGGGAATTTTTTTAATAATAATTAATAATGATTAGATCAAGGACAATCGACTGAAAGTACGAAAATAGCGCTTACTTGTAGCCACACGTGTTGCAAGCTTCTGTCCACGGTGTATCTCTTTCTCTGCTTAACTTGCAGAAGATTATTAATCAAATCAATAGCTGAAAGATACGAAAATAACGTGAAAAAAAATGTATTGATTTATACTATTTATAAAGAGACGATCTGGTACGCTAATATCACGCTCGCTCGTCAAAAGCAATCCACGGAGAAATAACGGAAGTGCGAATTACCATCGCTTGAAATTTCCTTCCACGGGGTTGGCGGATACATAAAGGCGGCGTTCTGGATCTGTTCATTAATATCCTCTTCCTCGTTAAAGGGAAAGGTGCCGCTTAATGACACGTATATAATCACGCCTACGCTCCACATGTCTAAGGACCGATTGTAGCCTTTGTTTCGCAAAACCTCCGGCGCCAGGTACGCTGGTGTGCCGACGACGCTCCTCCGGAAGCTCTTCTCGCCGATTATCCGCGCGTATCCGAAGTCGCATAATTTCACCTGGGTGAAGTCCGTGTCGCTGCTCAGTAACACGTTCTCGGGCTTCAGGTCGCAGTGCACGATGTTCTTGCTGTGGAGGTGTTTCAGCGCAACCAGAATTTGCGTCACGAGGAACTTGGTTATTCGCTCGCTGAGTCGTCCCCTTTCGGAGCTCAAGATCATTTCCAGCATGTCGCCCTTCAGCTTCTCCATCACCACGAATATCCGCTCGGTAGTCTCGAACATACGCTCTAGATTCACCACTCCGCTATGCGACAGATTTTGCAGGATGGCCACTTCGTTTTTCAGCTGGGCTTCTTGCTTGGTGGGAAAGCGCAGTTTATCGATGACCTTTATGGCGACCGCGCGGCCGCTCTTGCGATGAACGCCCCCGTAAACTATGCCGAATTGTCCGGACCCTAGAACCTCATCCGGGAAGATCTGATACAATTGTGACATGTCGGTAACATTTTCCTCCGGTTCAGTAGGCTCCGCAGGTTCTTCCTGATCTATAACACAAACGCAATACCCTCTGTATCATTTGTCTCCAGAAAATTAAGTAACATTTCAATACAAGATACTCTATCGTAACGAAATAATAGGAGAAATGTAAAATATAAACTAATAAGAGGTACGGAAAAAATTTTGTTATCATTTTGCACAAGGTGTCACGATAGCGAACCAAATATACATACTAGTCGACACAGTTACAGGCATAAGTGCTTGTCTAATAGTAGTTTCCCACGATCTAGCTATGTGAGCTCCGATACCACTTTCGGGAGGAGAGACTTGGCCGCAATTATCTCCATATGATGGATCCTCCCCGACATAGTAATCGGCATTGGCAGTTTTTAGCTCAAAGCAATGCATTATATCTACAATACAAAGTAGGCAGAATGTGTAAGAAGTTCAACTGAGGAAAGCTAGTTGGGTTTAACACGTGAGATCTTAAAAAAAAGGAGAAAAAAAAGAAGAAAATGCACTAATAAAAACTTCTAACTCGTTTGCAAACAAGAACATACATGAACGAGGCGTTTTAGCAGTTTCAATTGCTGAAATTTCAGCCAATGGTATCTCCTTGTAATATTTAGAACCATTCTCGCTTTGGAATAGCGTTATGGACTTTGTGTCAAGACGCCAATAATGTTTCTTTCTCTGAAAACATTCGTAAATAATTTTATTCGAGTCTACCCATTTATATTCAGTAATTAATAATTTAAATAATATCAGAAAATATTAGAATACTCACAATTGGATCGCGATTTGTAAAATGCACCATCCAACCTTCCTTTAATACTTTAGACCCACGTTTTTTAGTATGTTTCACACTTTGTACTATTCGCATCAATGGAATGTTGTTACTTGGTGTAGAATTGCAGCTGTTTTTTTTTTAAATAAAGGGGAAAAGAAAGTGCAATATTAGAAAAATGATAAAGTGTCTCACATAAAATAATAAGATTTAACAATCGTGATTAATAAAGCAGAGACTCACCTTGACGGTCGTGATTTCTGATATTCATCGTAAACAACTTCATCGTTACATCGTGCATGATCCTGCAAGCACACAATCTTAATGTTAGAAGGCTTTTCTTTCGAAAATTACCTGCACTTGGCGACTCTACTCTTCGTAGAAAAGAGAAGGAACAACTTACTGTGTAATCACCGGGCATTTTATTCTCATTATTTGTAAACGACGCGTCTTGTGTTAGATGCGATGATTCCGTGTCGCTGTCAACATCGGCTTCTTCATTCCTAATATCACATTTGGTTTCTAGCTCACTGCCAACGCCGCTATCTGTGTACTCGCCTAGGGAAGCATCTCAACTTATTACAACCGAAAGATACGAAGCTACGAATTACTTAAAAATCACATACAAAGCATTCTACCTATATTATCTCGTGGATTTTCCCCGGTGCAGTCTTTTGGTATTTTATCCATACACTTTTTGTGCGTGTTGTATTGACAATCTTTACACTGAAGGCCTTGCTTAAATATACCCTTTAGCAACTTTTTACAGTGCCCGCATACAGTCGGACGTGTGTACGTGTGCACTACGAATGTGTGCGGGATTTTTATTCGCGTTGCGAGCTCTCGCTCCACCCAAACGGGCCGCCCTCCTAATATCGGCGAAGAGGACTGTTTTGGTGCCATTATACTCGGTATTGCCTACAAGATATAGTATAAATTTTATTCAGACGCACGAAGAATTTCGCAAAAGAAAAAGGAATAAGAAACAAATATCAGCCGCATTTATTTGCTTTCCTTTTCGAAAGGTGTATACATAAAAATCAAACGGATAATACTTTCGCTCATACCAATGTACTATTATTTTGGCTTGTGTTAAGTGTACTATTTGAACTGTGATTATCGTCGGTATTGCTCGTCAGGCTGCTAGTGGAGCCCTGACTCGGCGATCTTGGTACGTTCAGCATGGCCGAGCTGCGCCGTCTTTGACTCGCATCTTGCGAACAGTTATTCGGTACTTTGATGACGCATCTTTTGTGGTAGTTCATACCGCAACCTAAAAATGTATACAAGCATATCTTCTATTAGACCAGTCAAGATTATCCAAAAGAAACGCACGCGTTTCGCTTATATCGCCAAAGCTCTTAAGTATTCATCACGAGTTTACCTTCGCACTTGAGACCTTGTCGAACGAGTCCGAACAACATTTCGCCGCAAAAATCGCAGAACGTCGGAACTTTGTAGGAATGTACCGCTAAGGCATGAGGTCGAATGGGAATGTATTCGTTTGGCACTTGTGCTAAAAATAAAACATCACAGTGTTTCTTTCGCAATTATTCGCGCGTGCGACGCGCGTGTGCGCTAAGGTAAGCGTCGATTGAAAGTCGCTGCAGCGCGCGTGGGCTTCTCTTACCAGTCAATACGATTTCCACCAGCGTCTCGTCCACCACCTCCGTAGCGTTTGTAACCAGCTGCAAAACATTGGTGGAATTGTAATCGTGCTTGAACAAAATTAGTCTCTCAAACAGATGATTCAGTCCGTGCTCCGGACACTTGGTGTTCATAAAATCACAGGCGAGGTCTTTCAGGGCCTTAAGAGTAAGCGTGCTGCTGTCGACCGTGACCGTGTCGCGTATCAGACCGAATTGGAATAAAAACGTAACCTCTGCCCCCTCCATGGTGCTGTGCGACTTTTTCCCTGCAACGTACACACGAACTTGTAGATGGGCAGGTCAAGCTTGTCACATCTAAAAATTAAAGGTCTATTTCAGCTGAGTTTCCAGACTCATCGAATGGTCAACGAAACCTGACGGTCTTCCTTTACACGGCGCAGAAGAAAATTTACGATTCACAGCACGTATACTCGAGACTGACAGGAGTACAGCGAGGATTTATATTTTTAAAGAACGGAGTACATTTTAGATACAGAGAGAAAAAACTAAGCCGGATGTGTAAACATCCGGGATAATCAATGAAGGATTACAAAAATAACATAAATAAATGCGTTATTAATCAATGACGTTTAAAAGTAATTTAAACACTCGTTATCCCCGTCTCTCTCTCTCCATCTCCTCCCGTGGTGTCAAAGATACGTCCTCTTATTCACGTTTTTCACGCTGGCTCTTTCCCATGTCAGTGAATCATTCATATCGCTCCGAGGGTGCCCGGCTACGACGGCTGAATGACACGAGAACGCGGGGCGTCCCGCGACGGTCCGCCGGCGGAGACGCGATAATCTCCTCGCGGGCCAAAAGTATCGCCGATAACGCGGCGTATCCGGCGCGGCAGGAGTTTCGTAATCGACCTATGCAACACGCCCGGTGCGTCCCGTGCGAATTCTCGCGAGGCGAGGAAAAGGCGACGAGAGGAAGAGGAAGCGAGACAGAGACACACGCATACACAGAAAGAGAGAAAGAGAGAGAGAGAGACCGAGCGGGAGGAGAGAGCGTGTAAGCGACAAAGAGTTGCGCGCACACCGACGGGATTCTCCGCGGGGATCCAACTCCTTATTACATACTTCCTCGTTCGCGCCTACGTCGGGGCCAGTTCCGGATGTTGCGATGTACGCGGGCTGCCTCTGCCTCACCTCAGGAACGCGGCGGCATAATTGACAGAGCGGTCGCGAGCCAGCCAGCGTGCGGTGTCGCGGTCGTGCGCGGCGTCAAGTCCATGCCTGACACACATTCGCCGATGACATTTTACAGTTATCTCCAGGTGACCGACCCGCCTTGACGTGAGCCCTCCTCCGCGGTGTCCAGCGGTGTGCAGCAGCAACAGCAGCAGCAGCAGCAGCAGCAGCAACAACGGCAGCCAAGTTATCCGCCGTGGCAATCGCGGGCGCGCGCTCTACTCGCACCGCCGCTTACGGGGCCCCCTACGATTACAGCGGCGAGAGACCGCCGCGTTTGCTCGGACGATAAATCTCAGGTGAGTTCTCCGATGGTAACAGATGCGCGTTGAAAGCATCAGCTGTGGGCTCGATCATGAATCTTTCCCAAGGAGAACAAAAAGTCAAGATGATGTCAATTTGACGTCATATTGACCAAATTTGTGTCAAATTTGGATCAGTATGGCATTAAATTGGCCAAAATTTGACATGAATTTGGTCAATGTGACATCGTCAAATTGAGACATCATTCTGACTTTTTTTTCTCCTTGGGTTTTCTCTAGCGTGAACTTGTGAGAAATGAAAAATTTCATTGGTGTATAAAACTCGTCAATGAAACTTTCTCACGTTTCACGAGTTCATGCCGGAGATAAAAGATTCATGATCGAGCCCTTGAGCTACAATGTGCACTTTGCGTCTACCCAAGGAGAACAAAAAGTCAAGATGATGTCAATTTGACGTCATATTGACCAAATTTGTGTCAAATTTGGGTCAGTATGGCATTAAATTGGCCAAAACTTGACATGAATTTGGTCAATGTGACATTATCAAATTGACATCATCCTGACTTTTTGTTCTCCTTGGGTAGAGACATTTTATTTTGCAGCTAAATATACGTTTACAAAAACTCGTGCAGGTTGACAAAATATACACCTGTATACAAGTCGTGCGTTGTTAACAAATTTTTTAAACATATTATTGATTTGCTTACGCAAAATAGAATGTTTCGAATCGCAGAGAGCACATTGTAGATCGGGCTTGAAAGACGCCTTTCGTGTTCACTTTTTACCGATGCTAAATTAATTTTACAATATTTTCTTACATAACTTTTTTTTTCTATCCTTTTTTTAATTATTGGCACTGGAAAAAGATAAAAGGTTAGTTAAATATGTCGAGATTGAAATTAATTGGCATCGATAGAAAAGTTAAATTTGAAATCATATTTGTTTTTGATTTTCATTTAATTTCTTCGCTACAACTTATAAGCGTACACACGCATTGTACTGTTTCATAAGTTGTAGATCGTCTTTCTTTCACTCTGAAAAATATATTTAAAATTGTAAGTTAACTGTTAGTTGGATTGCAGGGAATTAAAACGTTTTCAGTCTCTCCGACACTTTTAAAACGTGTCTTATAAGACGCGCTACAATTAGTGGTCTCTGGGTTAATAATATGCCACCGCGGTTTCTTTCTTATTAAAAATTAAGTACAACAAGTAGGAGAATATTCGGCATATTTCCAATTGTATGTACAGCTCCGTCCTTTTATAACGCAAAAATACATGGAACGTGCAAATACGCGACTCGCAAAATCTATCGCGGTGCAACTTTTAAAGATAAAGTCTACATATATTCTGAATTCTCTTTCATCGATCTAAGCGCCTGTAAAAAAGTCTTTTCAGCCAATGAGAATCCTTCAAAATCAATTTTCGTGGCACTTTTATCGATAAAAGAGATTCAGAATATGTACCAATGACTATATATGCATCAAAATATCACTTAAAGCTTATATCTATACATATATTCCTGTACATTCCCTTCGCTATTGGTCGAGTGACATTGGCTGCTACAAAATTCATAGAGACACGTCTTATACAATGTATATACGCACACATACATACACACTCTCGTTTTTCTTATCGCGGAAGAAGGAAGACTTCGGAAAGAGCGGTGAGGTGTATTATTATTGACGACAAGCTCGTCGGTTCTGTGAGAGAAAGGGGCAAAAGGCAGGCAAACGTCAAGCTCAATATATTCTTCGGCATGAATCGGTAATTTCCGCAATTGTGTTTCAAGCGATTCTCGTGAGGCAAGCAATTCTTTAACTTTGTACGTATATCTACGTAATTTCAGAGACAACATCGGTACGGAAGTAAAGAAGCGTGCGACACCTGAAGATGACTCCATGACGTTTTCCTATACCGTGGCCCGCCCCTTCGATCGACGAGAAAAAAATACTTCCAAATGGGTATTTCGAATTTTATAAATTATAATTCGAAACAATTATATTCCTGCGTGCATCGCTGATGTGTAGATTGCGCGTAATTGCATTTATGACAATATTTCGGCAATTTTGAAAATAATTATCGAGAAATAAAGATACTCCTTCGTTCGATGTTCATATAACAATAACAATAATAAAAATGCAAAGTAATAATCGCAACACATGTTGTATCTACATTCAGTGACATAGGAAAATTAATCAGCCAATTTAATGCTTTTTGCAGACCGTAGTTGAAAAGGGATATGACAAATCAAGCCCAGACCGACAACTTGAAATCTCGTATCAGTCTATCATATCGGCGGCGTCTTTACTGAAATGTTACCTCTTGGAAACACCCTGTAATCCGGTAACAAACACCATAGGGCCTTTTAAATTTAAGAAAGCTGCTAACACATACTTTTAGCAAAATCAGTAGAGGAAAGTCCTTTATTATGAGACAAGCTCCTAATATGAAATAGCGGGGTTTCTGTTAAATTAACAAGCATCATTTATTGGTTCCACCATGAATTTAGTGCTCTTGAAATGAAATCTGTTTAGTAGAAAATTCATTGTTAGATCGTGTAATCGTCGCGAAAAAGAGATTTGTCGTTGAAAATCTGCTGTCTCGCATTAGAAGCCTAATCTCGTAATAGGGAACTCTCCTCTATAAATCGAAGTACTTGAATACCTCGTTATTAGATCCTGAAAGCATCGGCAATTTCGATTAATCGCAAGATTAGTCGCAAAATCTAAATATTCCCAAGTGTACAGAAATATAAGAACTATCATCAAGTGTAACAAGTTAAAAGTGTATCTTCCTGTTTTCTATATTAACAAGGGAAATATAATTGACTGTAGATTAAACGGCACTGCTTATTTTATAATTCGTCAATACAACAAATTCAAGAATAATTTTGAATAATAATTTTACCATGTTGTATGCTAAATTATATATCGAATTGTACTATTGTTTCATATATATATATTTATATACAATATAAACGTGAATTCGATGTACGCACTGCAATGCGAATTACGGAGAATAATTGAAGGGCGATTAATGTGATTATCTAATACGATTGCTTTAGAGCGTACGTTTATTGAGAAAGGAAGGTTTCGATATCTATTTAAAGAAGGAGCTTATGCAAATTACTGACAGCATTAAAGCGCGCGGTGTGGTTTATACGCTGCTACAACTCTCGGAAAAGCACAAACGTAAGGGCGTGATAACAATCTCGACGGGAAACCTCGCTGTTGTTCTTTGTCATTATGGACGCAAATTTCGCATACCGGTGACGGTGGTGCTGCCAGTATCAACGTCACGCCAAAATGTCGCATGCTGTAAGCAATATGAAAACCCACAAACAACAGTGCTCAACATGGGCAAAAACATGGTAGAGGCTCATATAATTGCTTTGAATATCGCCAAGGTGCAGGGCCTATTTTATCTCGACGGGTACTATCTATTCTTAGTAAAATTTTAACTACAATATATTCTTGTTAAAAGATAATATTTCTATCACTTACTTCTATTTCCTATATACTTGTAATCCCACCTGACAGTTCATTTGAAAATTAAATTGAAAGGAGGGACCTTATATGTTTCTAATCATTATTATTCTTGCAAGAGATCCCCATTTCGTCAATAATTTTCTGACCGGATTATTTAACATTTTCTAAATAGGAACAATCATCCAAATATGATCATTGGCCAAGCTACGTTGGGCTTGGAGATCATGAGTCAAAATTCTTGCGCCGACACAGTTTTGTTGCCGACGACAATCAATGGTTGCGGATTGTCATTAGGTATCGCAATAGCCATCAAAGGATGTAATCGAGCGGTGAAAATTATTGTAAGTTATTAAATGCTTTTCTTGATGTAATGCAAGGTGTCTTTGGTACACTGTCGTTTCACTAATTAGCTGTTGCGTGATAAATACTCTCGTCACTTTAGATAAATTTGTGAATTATAATCTCAATTCTTAGGAGATCCATAGTGAAAACACCGATACTTTATTTCATCGCTTGACAAGACACACGACTACGACTATGGAGTTGGACATTCCCGAGAGAGAATATCAAACGTGTAAGACGAATTTCCGACAGTCCGTGTTTGACGAGATTATACACGTAGAAGAATCGTTGGTTGAGCAGACGCATGAATACCTACATAGGGCTGAAGGTTATAGGGACTATTATGCAGCGATTGCTTTAGCGCCGATTTTAGCCGAGATGATGAATGACCTAAAGGGAAGAAGGTAACGTCTTTTCTTAAATTCGATAATGTTCTCGAGTTATTAATTTTGCAGCGACACGTGTGTTACGTGCGTTTCACGATTGTAAAGCATGCACTGGCCAGCTCCGATTTCTTTTTACGTTATAATAACGTCACGATTCTCTCTGTGCAATCAGGGTGGTAGTACCAATTTACGGCAGGATGGACTCGACTAAGGATTTGGAGGAACGAGGATTAACAGCTCGTGCTGGCCCCTTAAAAACAATCTGGATGTAGTTATCGTTACATTTTTGGACAGATCACTGACGAAGTTGAATAATGAAGAGAATCGTACATGTCTATTGTAAGCAAAATCAGAAGTGCAGAACAAGTCGGGGCGGAATTCGATTAGAGTCGCGGAAAGAAACAGTTGCAATGACGATGGCTTCCAATCAGGAACTTAATACCGAAACAATTTTATTACAAATTTTATACAGTATCGGATATATTTGTATTAAAAAAATAAAAAAAACTAAAACAAATAATGGGCACACGCATAATTGGCTTTTTCATTTCTTATAATTTGTAATAAAAAAATAAGCAACAAATCGAGAGAGAGAGAGAGAGAGAGAGAGAGAGAGAGAGAGAGAGAGAGAGAGAGAGAGAGAGAGAGAGAGAGAGAGAGAGAATTTGATCAAAGTGATGAAAAGAGCGAATGACAATCCGATAAAAAATTTTTCATGCATAAATATGTATAAAATTATATAAAATTGTATATCACATATATCCAGCTACATGTTTCTACATTTTGTATGTCGGATCTATATATGCCAAATTGAAGATTTGACTTGAAACTTTGTGTGTCTACTTAAAACTGCAATTTGAGTGCCAGTTCTTGTCACTAACTTATCAAACAGTGCTTGTCTGGACATATTTGATAATTTTATATAACTTTATATATGTAATATCTTATCGTGCAAGTGGACATGCAAGGTTCACGTGCGCATGGAATGTCGTTGAGAAACAACAACTGTCTTTTGAAATTTTATTTCGTATTATAATTGTTGAAATTATTACATGTGTATATCGCTGTTTTTTATACAGTAATGTCAAAATTATTTTGTCCAGGGTACACGTTTCGATTGTCACACAAATGCATTTTACTGCAGATATTTGAAAAAAAAACGTTGCATAGTTCGTGTTAATCGCGAAAATATCTTTGCCGTAAATATGCATTTGTGGTATAAAAATAAACATTTATCATAAAAATAATTATACAAAAATATATGTATATATATATATATATTTATGTGTGTATATATATATATATATATATATCAGTACATCGATATATATATATATATATATCGATGTACTGATAGAACAGAATAACTTTGAACAGAGGGAACGTAATTACAAGGAAAAAAATGTATATTAGGAAAACGACTACAACGCGAAAATGCAAAATTTTTGGTTTTGTTTGAACCCATTGTTGAATACACAATATTATGATTAAACTTTGTGCAACGCAAAAGAAATCGTATAATATCGAAAGAACTATCTAGAACCCTATTTTCCATAGACTATTATCATACGTATAATGAACAGTTTTTTTATACCAATTCCCTTATGTTAAGTATACACTCGTGAAATAAAGCGGAATAAGATATCGTAATAAGAGGCTTGTTTTCTATTGCTACACTATTAGAGTAAGAAAAGTATTTTTTTCTCGTTCTAGCTTACTGCTAGTTCACCAGCGTTCAATACAGCAATAGAAAACAAGCCTATTGTTCTGTTTTAAAATTACTCTTTGAAAAACAAAAATTACAATTAATTACAATATTCTTTCTACAAACGTAGAATTATCCTTTAAATGTTTTGGGTGTGTATCTATTGCGCATAACCGTGCACAGCTCAACTCTGTAAAGCCACTATGTTGACGTTTAAAATTATCTCTTTCTACGTGCAAATATGCTAATTTATTTTTAAGTAAACCTAATACATACAAAACATATTCGCAGACAAATTAAATATATATTAGACACTAAAATGTAATTCCAATCTAATAAATCTTCTTCACGTTTAAAATGTTTACGAAAGTGTTGTAGAGAACAGAGAAAATAATGTGAGCACCTTGTAGGTCATTTTCCAGGTGTTCACCATTATTTTATCCATTCTCTATATGTATGTATGTATGTATATTTAAGTATGTACACTCATCCTTCAATATACACGGTAGTTTTTCATACATGAGATTTTTTATGCGGTAAATACATTCTTCAGTTTACGCAATCCCATTTTAAACAATATATCTTTTCGTGGCACTTATTGAAATTATTATTATATATTAATAAGCCGAAAGTTAGTTTGATTATAATTATTATATCATTTCTTAGTTAACTTCCCTAGTAGCACAGTGCATTGACCAAACATTGGTTAAACATTGGTCTACATTCAACTTATTCGTATAATCGACATCAAAATTACTTTTCCGCTTTCATAATTATTGTTTTTATGTAAATATATGACATATTTGTACAACATATATGGAACTTTCTCTTACGGTTTTTTTTGTACTTTGCAATTCTCAACCGCAAAAAAATCACATGAAACAAATACTTCGTGTAAATTTAAGGAAGTGTAAGTGTAAGCGTGAATACGTGTGCACGCGCGCAAACATCGGATCTTTTCAGAATTTTTATTTATAGGAACTCCATTCAATTGTATCATTGGGGGCCACTTGTGTGTGATTATTTCTCTTTATCTTGGTTTTACGTAGAATACAAAGTCTGAGGTTTATTCAGTGCAATCGCAATCTTAAGTGCAAGAACCTATAAATATCTGTCAATGCAGTCACGAAAGTTATATTATTTATACATAATCGACGAGTATACTAAAAGTTATTTTCGTAATCTTCCATTTATTAAATTAAATGTATTGATTGTTACCTATACAACATAACTCACACATCAAAAAAGCTGTTACATTACATTTCTTTCAGAACAAATTATAAATTATGGCCGACGTCATAAACTTATGCTGCGATCCGTAAAAAGTAGATCAAGACTCTTGAAACTGAATATTGTGTCAATTTTGTGGCATCAACGCTGACTGATTTTATCAACCATACCCTGGAGTGCTTCGATTTGTTAAGGTTACAATATCTTACACTTACAGACAATAATGCGTTTAATAATTTGCAGTACATTAATATGTATAAAGTACAACAAAGTATGCCTAACAGGTTACAAAAATTAGGAAAAGACTGGCAAATTGAAATTCTTTATTAATTTATAGAAAGGATAATAAAGTCAGTCCACAAATATTCGATACGAAAATATTTGCATTAAAATATATTACTCCTCACTTTGTCATTAAGGAAGATTCAATACGGATCGAAACGTTCGACGATTATTTTAGAAACAATATGTATATTGATACAAATATTTGCGCGTCAAGAATCACGATCTGGACTTTATCGACCTTCTCCCAGCTAGACGGTTTATGTAAAGGGGCCTTTCGTTTCTTTACCATAGACACGTATATCGAATTCTACATACGAAATTATAAACTAAATAAAATATGTATGTAAAATAAAATAAAAAAATTATAAAAAAATGAATTATAAACTAAAAATGACTAGACTCCGTGCGTTGTGTTGCTATTTGTACTCCTACAATGGTCGCTTTGTTTTTATCTCACCGTCTCAGCGCATTCTTTTCAGCAAATATCGCGTTTGTGAACAACAATATAAACTCAAAAACATTCAAATAGCAACATTCCGTTGCAGGTACAATCTATCTGTTCTGATTTTAACGATTTCCTGTATTTGCGCCATTTAATAGTTCAAATATGAAAATTTGTGATATGCCATACGTGTTTCACACACTAACAATTTTTGCAATATCGGTTACATAGCCATATACATATATAATTTGAATATAGGAACATCTATTACTCGTACAACGATTACAAATTACATTCACGATTTCTTAGTATTACAACAGAATATCCGTTCTATTGAGACCATGACAACCGTGAAGCTAGTGTTTCATTAACGAGAGCTTTAACATTGCATAGTTTGTACCTGCCGATCGGTGTGCTACACGAGTCATATCATTCAGTTTTGCGTCCAAATATCAGTCTTTATAATGACGAAGTAGAAAGTTTGGGGGCAAAATTTGCAGATGTATCACACGGATAAGGACACTATGGGAAGTACACTTGTACAGTACGTTCAACAGGCTTACGACATACGCCGCATATTCTCAAATTTTTCGCACACTCCGCGCATGCCAATAAATGTCCGCACGGTACAAACACGATCCGTATCTCTCTATCCTAGCATATTTTGCATAATTTTGCGTCCTTATAGTACGGTTTGTTACCTTCGATAGATTGTTCTTCGCTTCTGGTCTCACCTGATACAGCACTCTCTTCTGTAGTATTAGCTTCTTCAGATGTCGTTGAGTTTTGAGAGCTTCCGCTAGCAATACTCTCAGTATTCATCAGAGAAAGTTTCTCAACTTTCTCATTCAACCGAGTAACTGAGTTTTCCTGGAAAAACAAAAAACACAACTCGAGATTAAACGAGTGGTCGCACATTCCGCGAAATTTCATTTTATTTCATTATTTTTCAAAAGTAGAAGGAAATATTTATTACAAATTTCTACAATTCTAATAACGATAAATATATCCTTTCAAATACTCACTGTCGCGATATACTCTCCCCCAGTGATGTTGCTCACAAATGCCGTCCCTTTAATTAAAACCAGATAAGAACAGTGTTCGAACCACTTGGCGTGCTCTATTCAGGGGTCATCTTGCGGCTTCCAATCCCTCAATTCTCCGCCGCAGTGAAAGCACGACGTTTGATCACCACTTCCTGTGTAGAAGAAACCAGCGGTTGCCAGTGACTCTTTAGTTTGCGACAATGCTATAGGCCATCTGTCGAAGGAAGCTAATCTGATAGCATAATTAGCATACAAGGGATGCTGAGGTTTCAAGGCAAGCCCTGGCGATTCATACATGTGCTTCACTTTTTCTTCTTCTGTCCCTTCGTGGTCTGGGCCAGAATAAGGCCCACCCCTGTCTATCATAACGTAAAGACACACGTGCCAGCCACATTCGTCATCTTCTTTAGGCTCCGGTTCCGGAATCGTGCTAGGATCCGCGCCGATCGGCACGTTGCCGCACGGAATATCCTGAATAAACTTACACCTTGCGGGCCCAAGTTTATGACCCTCCATCGGATTGGAGCCCGCTTGCCATTCCCATATCCCTAAGTGACACTCAAAACACCTCACCATGTCGCTTTTGCCAGTGTAATAAAACCCAGCGGCCGCGAGTGCCTCTGGCTTTACCCACGAACATGGCCAGTTCTTGAAGGTCGCCAAACGGGCAACTTCAAATCGATAATCATCGGATTCCGGTGGAAGCATAGAATCGCGTTCGATCACACCAGTCATTCTTGTAATATGTGTGTGGGGATGTGCTTCTATGGACCTGTAAAGAAGAAACAAGGGTCAGCAAGTGATCAAGTTTTACGTAATAATAATTCGTCGACAATTTTACTCAACGTGTTGTTTGTTAAATATACATTGAACAAACGATTGTAAACAGTAGAGGAAAGTCGCCTGTGTAAGGGAACGGGGGGGGGGGGTATATAGGTATATATATATTCAGGATCAGGATACTAGGATCAGCCGATAAAGGAATAGTTATTTCTGTTTCTGTTTATTTATTAAGAGTACACTTTGTCGCTCGAGAGGATCGCACGCAACGACCGACGGAATGGCCACGAAGGCCGTATCACGCGGAATACACGTGATGGCTGACGCAAGAATGCACGGCACGTCGTACCTGCACTCAACTCGACTTTCAGACGAGCTAAGCTTCCTGAACACGCGACACTACTCGTCACGCAAGGTTTTCCAACTCGAACAAAAGGCGCAACTGACCGAGACCACGGTCAAACCTGAACACACAGAACATCAAGAGGCCATGCCTGGCCGGACCACGTGGCCCGAATGCGACCGTCGCGCATGCGCGAAAGCGGTGGTTCCGGCGAGAGTGGCCGACAGGCGAGAGAGTCTGACTTTAGACGCTACCGCGTGGAACGTGATCGCTAACCTTCTTCGTCGGTGCGCGCTGATACTGGATCTGTTTCGCTTGGAGCGAACACAGTGCGAGGACAATGGATTATAAGATCGTCTGTGACCCGGATCGCCCGCCGCTAGGTAAAATCCGCGCAAAATAGAATCAATCCGGTTCGAGCTCGGCGTCAACTTTTAGCTGAGAGAAGCGCTCTTTTTTTTTTTTGGAACGGGGTTGACGAATAATTGCTGAGAGGGGGTTGTTCAGGCTACCCTCGTTCCTTCTTTAATGAACCTTTTTCCAGTTCGTACTTGTGTACTTCCTATGTCTTGTTGTTGCGTTCAGCTTCCAACGTTCCATCACGTCGCGTGAAGGCCTGCGTCCCGAGATTATCCCAGATGTTTTGTCGCAGGCGGTAATTAAAGACGCTTTCGACGATAAAATATCACGCGAAAGGCGCGTCACGTCGTTACATAGTGCGATGTGGGAGACACGCGAGTCGAAGAACGCGTGAGAGTCGTGCAACAATTTCATCACTTTGCCCACATGTTGCATAATGCAATTGTTGTCTTCTTTTTTAACTTTTGTGCATCACTTAGGCCGATATTCATAGTCCGTTCTTATATTTAAGATCAACTTAAGTATGCTCTTAATGTTTTCAACCAATCGCAAAGCTGTATTAGCGTCTTAAGACAATACTTAAGATGATTTTGAAATAAGACTCGACTATGAATACCGGCCTTAGGAAACTCGGAAACACTCGAAAATAAGCGTTGGACGGACTTTGCCGTAGGACTAGTTGGCTTGGAAATTGCGTCACAATTCGTCCTGTTAGTAATCTGATATCCGGCTTCTAATCGGAAGTTTTTAAACAACCGTCCAGACATCAACATTCCAGAAGAGCTATCGCAAAGTTTAACTTAGTGTAGAATGTAATTGCATTTTATACGAGATAAATGTAACGGCGTAAGATTTATTAATTTGGACTGACGCAATGTAACACTGTACTAACTGTCGTTTTATATTTTAACGATGTTGTTACTGATAATAGACACTTTGAGAATGTGGCGTTTTTGCTTGCGTCGTTTATCTGAGCCTTTAATTTTATACAGGTGTGCTGATCGCGGCCGAAGTAATTAAATCTGAAAATAGGAAGAACATAACAATATTGTGGGACAAAACTGGGGCCGGGGGATCGAATGTTTGTTTGTACGACAAACATGGCGCAGTTTTGGCAGAAGAGACGAACCAGATCAACCGGTACTTGGCAAGGACCGTAAACCCTGCGCTTTACGGTATAAAATTGCGAATATTTTTCGTGCGATTGCTCGAGTATAGAAACATCTACAGATCTGATTGTTAATGTCAAGATAAAAAATTAAATATGTCAAATCCAGCTATGTTCTGCCGAATCGCGTGACTTATTTTGTATTATTATCAGGCAGTTTGTCACCGCTCGACAGAACGCGTGTCGACTACTGGATAACTTGTGCCATGGCGTTGGAAACCTACAAAGAACCCGAAATGTTGACCCATCTGGATAGTGAGTTGCTATCGCAGACATGGCTGGTCACTAAAAGATTGACGTTGGCTGACATTCACATATTTTCCGTTCTACATAAAGGAGACTTTCTGAAACACGAAAAGAATTATTGTAACATCACTAGATGGTACAAGCATATGCAATCGCTTCCCGAGTTCAGCAACGCGATAGCTATGATCGCCAAGAATTGTCCCTCGTTTGCAAACCTGGACGAGAAGTCCAAACACGCAAAGCTGAGGAAACAGGAGGGCAAGTTTATCGATCTGCCTGGCGCAGAAATGGGCAAGGTGAAGTTGCGCAATGCATTAAAAAAAGTAAATCGGTTTCCGATATTCTAGGAACAAATTTGTTACTCTTGCTATCTTCCGCAGGTGGTGGTAAGGTTTCCACCGGAGGCAAGCGGCTACCTGCACATTGGTCACGCCAAAGCGGCTCTTTTAAATCAATATTACGCCGAGGCTTTTCAGGGACAACTTATCATGCGATTTGACGACACAAATCCGGCGAAGGAGACCGTAGAATTTGAGGAAGCTATACTAGAAGATTTGAGATTGCTGCAAATTAAGCCCGACCGTTTTACGCATACCTCGGATTACTTCGAGATACTGCAAGAATATTGCACTGCGCTGATTAAGAGTGGAAAGGCGTACGTGGATGGCACACCGGCGAACCTTATGAAGGAACAACGCGATGAAAGATTGAAATCTGCGTATCGAGATAACTGTAAATAATTATTTTCGAAAGAGACGTCATATTAATTTTCCATCTCGATTGATTGTAGTGATAATGTTTCGCCTTTACAGCCGTTGGCGATAATCTAGCGTTGTGGGAAGAGATGAGACGTGGCACCGAGGAGGGTCAAAAGCATTGTGTCAGGGCGAAGATCGATTACGAGTCGCTAAACGGATGCCTGCGCGATCCAACGATTTACCGTTGCAAGCCGGAACCTCATCCGCGTACTGGAAACAAATACAAGTATTTACGTAATATTTTAGCACACGCAGGACATATTTATATATTATTAACTTACAATAGCTTGAGGAGTTTAATAAATTTGTTGTAACTAAAAGAATTTGTTAACGGTATATTATTTTATTGTTGATGTTAATAAAGTAAATTTTATGCTCTATTGGTAACATAATATATAAGTTTGGTTAGCAATACCGTGTGCTTTTAATATCAATATTAATACGAGTCGATTTAAAAATCACAATTTAATTGTAAAATTTTTTACCCGTTTATACTAGGGTGTATCCGACCTATGATTTTGCTTGTCCAATTGTTGATTCTATCGAGGATGTTACTCACACTCTGCGCACGATGGAATATCATGATAGAGATGTGCAATTTTATTGGATACTCGATGCTCTGGGGCTGCGTCGCCCGTACATTTGGGAATATTCACGTTTAAACATGACTAATACGGTTCTATCTAAACGGAAGTTAACGTGGTTCGTGAACGAGGGTCTAGTCGATGGATGGGACGATCCACGCTTTCCGACAGTCAGGGGCATACTGAGACGAGGAATGACAGTCGAGGGTCTGAAAGAATTCATCATTGCACAAGGTAGTTCCAGGTCGGTGGTCTTCATGCAGTGGGACAAAATATGGGCTTTTAACAAGAAGGTCATCGATCCAATTGCGGTCAGGTAATTGAGAGTTAAATATACGTAATTAAGAGTGTTTGATAGTTCGGTGATATGTTGATTGATATTTTAAAAAATCTATAATTTTAGATACACTGCACTGGATTACAACGTAATGGTACCGGTTAATGTAGTAGATGCTAAGGAAGAGTGGTTGAACGTACAAAATCATCCTAAAGATTCATCTAAAGGTACCAAACGAGTGCGAGTAGGCCCTACAGTATTCATAGAGAAGGAAGATGCTGAAAGATTAGTTGAAGGACAAAATGCAACCTTTATTAATTGGGGTAATTTATTGATATCAAAAATAAATAAAAAGGATGGCAATATAGTGAATTTGGAAGCACGATTAAATCTGGAGGACAAAAATTACAAAAACACCTTGAAGATTACATGGCTGAGCAAATCATTAGACAGATCCGACCCAAATGCGGAATCGACGAATCCGATAAAATGCTTTGCTGTTTACTTTAATCACATTATAAGTGCGCAGGTTTTGGGCAAAGAGGAAGATTTTAAAAACTTTATCACCAAGGATACAAGGGTAAAGAATTTTACTTGCGAGTAAACTGGCAATCCGTGATATACATTGCTAACTGAATGTAAAAATGGTTATTTTAGAAAGAGGTTGAAATGTTGGGTGAAGTGGAATTGAAACGTGTGAAGAAGGGAGAGATAATTCAATTGCAGAGGAAAGGATTCTTTATTTGTGATGTTCCGTATGCCACTACTAGTGCTTATTCGTCGCAAGAACAGCCTATTATATTGTTTCATATACCTGATGGACATTCCACAACACCTCACATGACGCCTGCTGTGCCATGTAATCAGAAGGTAGAACCAGTATATTTTATTTTCCCAATTATAGTTGTATTATTCATAAATTATATATTATTTGTATTTTACAAATGGTGAAAAGTAAAGTTGATTTTATTTTGCTGCTGCATTTATAATCTTTAAAGAGTCCGTAAATAAAAAACGAAAATTTTTGGGAATGAAAAAACAACGCATCAGCAATCTAGGCGAAGAGATATACAGAAATCTGTTAGAAAAACTTCAAGTATGCTGTATACAACACATAGTTTTTTGTAATTTTAAATGTTCCACTAACTATCATAAGGTATCAGCGTTGTTTCTCTCATGATTTTTTGAAACGCTTCCTTATGCTTCAGACTTACAACTATGTGTTGGTCAACTTTAGCTATCGTTTCTTCTCGTTTTTCTAACGGATCTCTGTATACTATCTTTTCGCTTAGATTGCTCATGCGCTGCTATTTTACTTTTTTAAAAATTATCGCTTTTCATTTACAAACTCTTAAAGATTATAAATAATGCAGCAGTAAAATAATATTAACTTTACTTCTCTTGCGCTTGAAAAGTGATTATAAAAATATAACTGGTTAGGATTGCAAGCCAGCTGACACAACAGTTGCTGGTACTCAAAGCAAGACAAAGCCAGAGAACAAAGAGACTTTGAAAGCGGAGAAGATATCTGAAGAAATAAAGAAGCAAGGTGACAAA
>NW_011967245.1:2302171-2330684 GCF_000949405.1 Vollenhovia emeryi | reverse complement strand
AAGAAGTGAAAGTCCTTTTAAGCTTGAAAAGTGACTATAAAAATGCAACTGGTCAGGATTGGAAGCCCGGGAACTCGGAGGCAGCACCGAAAAAGGAAAAGCAAACTTCTCCTAAGCCCGGAAAGTCGTCGGAGAAAGACGTTGCGAAAAATGCGGACAGTAAGGACGCAGATACAAGCAAAACTGGAACGAGATTAGGACTGGAAGCGAAGAAGGAGGAGAACTTCGTCGATTGGTACTCGCAAGTTATCACGAAGAGCGGGATGATTGAATATTATGATGTGTCGGGATGCTACATTCTCCGTCCGTGGAGTTTCGGGATCTGGAAGATAGTAAAGAAATACATTGACGAATACATAACGGATCTCGGTGTTGAAGAATGCTACTTCCCGATCTTCGTTACTCGTAATGTGTTGGAAAAGGAGAAGGCGCACGTAGCGGACTTTGCGCCGGAAGTCGCGTGGGTGACAAGATACGGCGAAACTAATTTGGCGGAGCCCATAGCTATACGACCTACCTCGGAGACTGTCATGTATCCGGCTTATGCCAAATGGCTGAGGTCGGACACCGAGTTACCGCTCAAGCTCAATCAATGGAACAACGTTGTGGTAAATGTTATCTATTATCGGCTTTTTTTTATTCTACTTTAATTCCACTCCGCTCCAATTACCCCGCTTTTGTTTGCAGAGATGGGAATTTAAAGATCCCAAACCTTTCCTACGCACGAGAGAATTTTTATGGCAGGAGGGTCATAGCGCGTTTGCCACGAAGGAGGAAGCGGAGGAGGAAGTGCTGACCATTTTAAACATGTACGCTAAAGTTTATGAGGAATTGCTAGCGGTGCCCGTTATCAAAGGTCGCAAGACTGAAAAGGAGAAGTTCGCGGGTGGCGATTATACCACCACCGTCGAGGCGTTTATTTCAATCAACGGTCGCGCGATACAGGGAGCGACTAGCCACCATCTGGGACAAAACTTCTCGAAGATGTTTAACATCCAGGTAGAAGGTATCGCGGATGGAGATGAAAAGACGTTTGTTTATCAAAATTCATGGGGATTAACTACACGAACGATTGGAGTCATGATAATGGTTATTACGATTATCATCATATATAAATGATATACAACATATTGCTATATATTTTGTAATAAATATACAATTAATTTAGGTGCACGGAGATGATCAAGGTTTAGTGTTACCCCCACAAGTAGCGCCTGTACAAGTCATTGTGATTCCTTGTGGGATAGTCGCAAGCATGTCTGCGTCAAACAAGAAGGAACTTCTAAAACAATGCGATCAGTTCGTCGAAATATTGAAAAAACAGAAAGTAAGAGTGCAGAGTGATTTTAGAATTAGTCGATCACCTGGATGGAAATTTAACCACTGGGAGCTGAAGGGTGTGCCAATAAGAATCGAATACGGTCCGAGAGATATGGAAAAGAGGCAAATAACACTCGTACGAAGGGATAACTTCCAGCGAGTAGTTGTCAGCCAGAATGAAATAGTTAGTGCGGTAAATGAAATGATGTGCCAGGTGCAAGACGCATTGCTATCCAAGTAAACATTACTTAAATTTTTGTGATCGTTAACATTCTTGATAACGCAATATGGCTGATGATACGCAACTTCAATCTGTGTGTTTATAGAGCAAGGGCCAATTTAAAGGAGCATATTAAACAGGTGGACAATTGGAGTAGATTCAACCCCGAGCTCAATGAGAAGAATTTATTGTTGTCACCTTTCTGCGGAGAACCGGCGTGTGAGGATAAAATTAAAGAAGACAGTACAAGGTAAGACCTCCGTTTGTATATAAAAAATTAGATATGTTTAAATTTGTTAAAGAGATATCTAAAGTTTTCTTTAATTTTGAAAGGGAAATATATACAAATATGATATTGACCGGCGGTTTTTCTTTCTTACTCAATTTAAATGTTTTATGACTAATTACAGAGAAAGCACGGACAGCGGAGAATTAAGCATGGGCGCCAAGAGTCTGTGTATACCATTTGAGCAGCCAAAATTAACGAAGCCACTCGACAAGTTGAAATGTATTCACCCCAGTTGCAAAAACAAGCCCAAGTTTTATACACTTTTCGGCCGTAGCTACTAACGCATCCGTAAAAGCTGGTTCATACATGTATAATACGTTTGAAGAAATTTTACTGTGAGTTTTGTACGTGAGTAAAATATAACATTTGCCACTTCAAAGTTATAAGTGTAGATCTGTTTTTTGTTTTCTTTAATCTTTAATAATTATATAATTATACTTGTTTAATTTCATGCGTAAACTTTCGTTCAACAGTATACATATGCATATATTATATGTTCAATTCTATAAAAAAAAGTTATAAATTTGTTTTTATATTTATTCTCGTTCATTCGTTATCTGCTCCAGCATCATTGTCCATTTAATTTAATCTTCTATTCTTTTCGACGTCAGCGAGATATCCTCTATTCCTCTTAGTCCGCGAATATAAAATCACAAATGAAAGATTGAAAAATATGATTAAGTAACATTATCAATATCTTCGAGACTTAAAGATCGTCTAAGAAAACTATTATCAAGCAATGGAGTAGATAATACACTTAGACGAAGTTTACCATATATCTCTGAGGAGGAAACTGACTCTAAGGGCCAGTTTCACAAACGTCGTTTAACCGCTAACCCATGGTTAATTGATCCTCTGTCTCTTCTTGGATAACAAGATAGAGAAAGATAGGAAGATGACTGAACTCTGGTTAACAGTTAACCGACGTTTGTGAAACTGGACCTTAGCCTACTAGCCATCCGAAAATTGGCTCGCGACTCCGCGGCGAGAAGCGATCCGAGATCCGCACGCGCGATCGATCTCGCTCGTTGATTGTTTCTCACTTTTCCAAATACAATGGCTGCGCTCGAATGAGACGCGGATCCTTACCTTCCTCCCGTCGCACACCAGGCACAAGCTGGTCCCGGGCTTGTCCAAAATTCTAGTGCTCGCAGCCGCCTCAAATGACCGAACGGATCCGCACTGTCGCCGGAAGCGTCGACGTAGCAACGAGGAGCATCATTCCGTCGTGGTACTCGGTGATGCTTCGTGTACCGCTGAAATCGCGTCAACGAAACTTGCCACTGCCGGCCGAGGAATAGCGCGGGCGCGTGTCTGCGCGAAGGAAAGTGTGACAGAGAAATTTCCTGGCGATTCCTGCAAGCGTCTCTCGCGCGTCGGGACGAGAAGACGACCGAGGACTCGACTGACTGCCCCCCGTTCTCGGCAGGGGAAGGGTCAGTGATGAGGGGTCGATGAAGGATCATTGGCATGGCCACGCGACTCAGCCCCCGAAATTCGGAGGTGAACGCTCTCGAGCAGCGGGGCTATCTCATCGGCAAGAAGATCGGACAGGTTGTTCAGTGTTCACTCTCTGTTCTTTTTTCCTACGCTTTAACGTTTTCCTGCCTCTTCATCCGTTCTCGCAGTTTACACCACGACGTACTTCGACGGCCGCACTGCTTCTTAATTTGTATTCATTTACGGGCTCCATGGCAAATTAAATGAAAAAATCATTATCACCATTGCGAATGCATTGCGTGAACAAAACCACGAGGCGGAAACCCTCGTCTTCTAAACTAGATCGCTATCTCTTCATTTTTAGTTTCTTGACTTTTAGAAGAATCATTGATGTCGTTGATTGGTTTTATTGATTGACTGTGTCGCGACAAATTCTGCGTTCTGTAACACGCGGGATTATCGTTTTCAGGGTTCTTACGCGACTGTCCATCTGGCAGATTATATCGATGGAGCGAGCTCAAAGAAGATGCGTCTCGCCTGTAAGATCTTTGACAAGGAGAAGGCGCCAAACGACTTCTTGGACAAGTTCTTTCCCCGCGAGCTAGAAATTCTAACAAAGATAGAAAATCCGCATATCATTCAAGTAAGAGTATCCAGGAAAACACCTCTCCTTTTATAATTCATAAGGAAGGAACGATTCCGGTGGAAACTCGTTAACTCGTATAGCTCTCTCTCTCTCGCCTTTCAAAACTGGTCGAGATGGGCTATTGAAAGTAATTTCAAGTTTTCTACGCGAAAGGGGATCGTATTAAAACTTTATTATTATAATAAATATTTTATGCGGGCGATCGATACGATTATAGTAATTGTAATCTGCAATTTGATTACGTTTCGCCCAATTCCACCGTTAACGCATCAGCAACCCTAATCGCATCGACCGGTCGAGCGCAGGTGCACAGCATCCTGCAGCGCGGCCCGCGCGTCTTCATCTTCATGCGCTACGCCGACAATGGCGATCTCCTGGACTTCGTGAAGAACAACGGCATGGTGCCCGAACAACAGTCGCGATTGTGGTTTCGTCAGATGGCATCTGGCTTGCACTACCTGCACAGCAAGAACATCGCCCACCGGGACCTCAAGTGCGAGAACATACTGCTCTCGCGGAAGTTCAATGTGAAACTGGCGGACTTCGGTTTCGCCAGGTTCTGCATGGACCACGAGGGCAGGCGGGTCCTCAGCCAGACGTACTGCGGCTCGGCGGCCTACGCCGCGCCGGAGGTTGTCGCCGGCACCCCGTACAATCCGAAATTGGCGGACGTGTGGTCCCTCGGCATCATCCTCTTCATCATGCTGAACGGGACGATGCCGTTCGACGACGAGAATCTGCGGAAGCTTCTCAAGGACCAGATGTCGCGCAACTGGGTGTTCAGGTCCCGCGTCCGCGACACCGTGTCCCCGCTGGCGAAGAACATCGTCCGGCAGATCCTCGAGCCCGACATCACTCTTAGACTCACGCTCGAGAGGGTGCTGAGCCACGAGTGGGTGAGAGCGAGGAAGGATAGAGTGGGCTCCCTCGCCGGAAGACTCGTCCACTCAGCGCCGCCGAGCCATACACCGGTTACGACAAACCACATTAATTATAATGTTACATTCAAAGTCCCTGGTCTCCCAGCTGCGGTGGATTATGATAGAAACGAGAAATTATATAAATATTTTCTATACATTATATACAAGAATTTTTCATAAGTCATTAATCTCAATAGCAGCATGCCTTGTCTTGAAATGTAGATAAAATTTTGTTGTAATCCAATATACCTGCAGTGAGGAACCAGGAGTCTTGATCAACACAATGAAAGATGTTCGTTGATAGATAATCAGAATTTCTAAACAAAGAATTTTACAGAGGTTGCTATATAAAAATTAGCTTAAGCGCGTAATTAGCCACATTATTTACAATAAATCCGAGGAACAATTGTATCGTTCCGCATCAAGATTATTTTAAAGAGACATAACGATTTGTCGCAATTAGATGTGTGGAGGCAGTAGTCTGGGCGGGTCGGGAGTCGGAAACGTACCTGTCGCATCGAGGGCATTACCTGCATTCAAAAATTCGGAAAATCAGAATAAACCGTCCTCGAAGATTGTAAATACCTCGGGGAAAGATCCACAGTTGCCTATCACCGTGGGATAAGAAGACTCGCGAAGGAAATTCATTGACACATCGACGAGCTATACAATTGAACATACAAGAAACTGTCAAAAATGTCATAATTGCAAAAATGTCAATTATTTTTGAAAACATTTACACTTGTCTTTACTAATATTTTTTCTTAATTTCCCATTGGGTTACACGACCAATGCGAACTTACACGGATGTTGATAACGTATTGTTGCCTAATAAAGTCCATAATATTGCAATTCAATGTACACCACCCGTACTCGAAGTAATACGACGGAAATTTCATCGAATATCAATTTTCACTCTTCCCCTACAAATTGTCTATCGTACATTGTCGACAATATAGGGATTAAAAAAATCCGTCGAATACATTAATAAGTTTATTATACAGTTACTGTCTATTAATATACAAAACTATAATCTTTTTTTTTGGTTACATATATAACGGCGTATCTCCTGTGAATGTAATATATAACGGTATAAGTGATATATTTCTTCTACGTCTAATTTACATTAAAATAACAAATAATTTACACGATTCGATCTCTTGCGTTGTGAAGTCGAGCTCGGTTAGTATAGCACCTTGTGACACTAAAGAGGACACTGACATGCAATTATGAGAGGGGGGGATTACAAGAATTTGGTCTCTCGTGCGATAAAAAAGAAATCGCGCATTGAAAATAATTTTCAGATTAAATCTTTCGGGGCAATCGTAGTATATAAACCACGAGTGATTTTATGCTTACTTTCTTTTCAAGAATTTCTTATCGAAATTTCTTTGTTGTCTAATGTACCGCGATATGTTTCGTAGGCTTTTGCTTGCGCGGGTTTGACATGTTTGTTCCCAAAATTCAGTATTGTGTATTCAATGATAGATTCTTTCAAGTAGAAAAAGTTTCGTATAAAAGTATTCCGTGTTGTTGTATATTTCCATTTTTATAAAATAGTTTCGCAGACGTTTATTTATAAAACAGTTGTAAATAATGTAAAACAGATCATTTTTTTCGTAGAAAGAAGACCGTAATTGTGACGATTGTCAACGATTATTATTAGGACCTTAAAAACAAGGCAAATATGTCGGTATAATATTTTTCTGAAGTAGCCTCCTGTCGAATAAAAATTAATGTAGTCACTAAAACTCTTCCGCTCGCGCGTAGAAGGGCCACGATATTCTATTTACAGCATACAATGTTAAAACATGATAAATACGACCAGATTTAAGTATTTTTACAAGTGTCAACCAGCATGCAAAAACAGTCGGTGCTTTAACAGGCACGCAACGAGCGCGACGCAGGTAATGCGTGGGAGCGCATCGTATCATCGCTTCTCAGAATATGTTAGAACCCGTTTCGGTTTTATACACCCTTTGCCAGTACTGGATTAAACCCATCCACCGGTCAGCTTGTGGAACATCTCCTCGTTCAACGTTTGATTCGCCTCCTTCGAGCGCATTGATAGGAAGATGTAGCCTCCTATGAATTCGTGGACAACCTTGCAGTCCGCTGACTGACATTCAAAAATGATACTCTCTTCCTCGAATTGCACCATCATGTGCTTTACTTCCCAGTTAACGTTCCACGCCTGTGAAAGAGACAAGATCGCACACTTTCATCTTTCATATCTAGAAATGTATTTTTTTACTAAGCGCGTTTTCTTCGAACTATAAATTATTCAGTCAATTCCAAAGGATTTGTGGCTGAGATTCGTCACTTTTTCAGTTTTAACATTATTTTTGTCAGAGTAGTCTATTTAAAATAATTTTAAAGATATATTTATTTTATCGGTCTAGAATTTAATTTTCGGAAAGTCCTTTATTTTTAATCGTCCATGATCAAGAAGTACAGATATTCTTGTAAAGGAGAAATAAATTCAAGATCGCCAAAAATATCCGTAAAAAAGTGCGTTTAGGGATGTCTGCAAATAAAAGTTTACAAAAAGATACGACAGAGAAAATATGCAAACGAACACGTACCTTCATAGTATTATACCTCCAAGTCTTTAGATGATCGCCGCTGTGAAGGTCCATCCGCATTAACCTGTTATTCGCGATACCTAGCAGCTCGTCCTTGCTCTTGCCGGTAAATCGCACGATGAAAAGTGAGATACCGTATTCCGGCAGGGACTGCCAGGCCTTGATATAGTTCAGCTTCGCCTCGACGAGGGACAGATCTTTAACGTTCGCGTGTGCTTCCAGGATCCTCTGAACCAACTGTGTGGGAAAAAGAGGTATCAATGTGACTAGTTGGTTCGATCACTTACTTAATCGAATGCGAATGATTTGTTACCTTTCCCTTGAACTTCTTGGCGAATCTAGGCGCGACATAGTCTTCCGGTACGATGTCCAGCGCGCTCGGATTGATGGCCGGCGCGGGCGCGGGCCTCTGCAGCTGCAGGAAAGCTGCGATACTGTTGACTTCGCTCTCGTAGGACGCGTCGGCGAGGGTACGACCTTTGGCCGCTAATCTGCACGCGGCCATCCACTTGGCGTATTGCTGTTCCTAGAATAATAAAGAATAGCGGTGGGATCGGATTCAAGCGAGTATCTGGAAATCGAAACAGCCCTAACATATAATTTGTCACTTCGTGAAGCTTGGGTGCCACTCGTGACAACTTTGTTTCCGACGCAACGTGTGTGCTATTAACGATATGTGCTGGCGTGTGGCCAAACAGCAACGTGTGACAAGCGTTACATATATACGCGTTTAAGAACTGTTAATTCAATGATGTTGCCGCCTGGCGATCACTCGCCACGTTAACGCGAGTTAATCCGCTTACGTTGTCGCATCGTATCCACATCTCGGTCATGCCTTCGGCGCTGGGTACCTCCAGTCTGATCCCGTAGCGACCTTGCGACAGATGTACGTCCGGCGTGACCTCGCAGCCGCGCAAATTGATCACGTAGACCGGCGACTCCGCGCCGCCCGTCTCCTCCCTGCTCTTGTAGAGTCTGAGCTGGAGATCGCGGCACGTGAACCAATAACGCTTGAAGGCCTTCAACGTGAACCGCTTCGGCTTGAAGAAACGCAGCTCGTCGCAGAGCTCGGGCACCTGCGTAATGTCGCTGGGCCCGTTGCTGATGTTGCTGCCCTCCAGGGTCACCTGCAGATCCGTCAAGGCCGCGTCGATATCATCCTCGACCGGGGAAGTCGCTCCGTTGCTGTCGTACGTGGGCTGCGGCACGCTCGCCTGAAGATTCACTTGTACCTGAAACGGAGAAGCGTAGGTAACATCGGCGCCGTATAGATTTCCTATTTTTTCCCCCCTTTTCTCTCTCCGTTCGACGCTTGTCGCGAGGACGGGGAAAGTAGGCGTGCAAGAGGTACAAAACACATTTTGTGGGTCGAGGCGAAACGATCGCATCTTTTCTTGGTCGTGTTGTCGCGTGACGGCATCGCGGCTACGGTGGAACACCGGCTGGCGGAGCAATCGGTTCAAGGACGCGCGGCTATTTGCATGTATTATACGTCGCGTGGGGTTCCTCCCTCGCGACGGAGCGGCGTAAATATGTCGTGAACGGGCGAGAACGAACCGGTACGGTGAGTCGTGTGGTCGCAAAGAATGGAGGGAATGTCGAAAACCGTGATACGAATGTTATTCTAATGTCTCTATCCGCCTGCGCGGTACATTTGCATCTGTCGTACATTTATAAGCGAATTTCCATATTGATTCTTGCCACGCCGGTCTGTCCATGACATTTAATATTTGACATCAGACAGCGTTTCTTTTCTACGAGCGCTTAAAACTTTTTAATGGCAGATGCCAAGGCCTGTGCTCACGGTGCTAGAACTTGGTCCAGGTTCTAGTTTCGAGAAAAGCGTAGCCAATCAACTTGCTGCTATTCGATAAAAGTTGCAAGTCGCTTGGCTACGCATTCGCGAATGACAGCCAACGCGTTAATGATCATTTCCGCCGGGAATGTGGTCGCACGGGTACCTGTAGAGCCGCGAACATCAGCATCTCCTCCTCGGTGCAGTCGATCTCCTCCGCGAGCAGTTGCCACTTGGCTTGCTCGTAAATCATGTTGATGCGCACCGCGTCGGTCTTCGGGTTCAGGTCGTAGAAGGAGTAGAATTTGAACTTGATTCTGAGCGTGTCGAATTCGCGGATACCCTGCTCCATGATCGACAGGGAGGAGTCCAGCCAGGCGACGTTCATTCTCGCCCTCTCGATCAGGCTCTTCGGCTTGATCAGCTTCACCCGCACCTCCGGCGAGATCGACGTCGGGCTCTGCGCCAGGGACTCCGTCAGCCCGCCGTTCAACGCCTCGAGGCTCATAGTGCTGTTGTTCGCGTTGAAGGAGCCGGTGCTGCCGAAGCCGGAGGAGTTGTTGTTCCTCTTCCACGTGCCGGTATGCTGGAAATTTGCGAGCGTAAGATTGCAAGGTGCGCAGTGACATAAAGGGGTCGTTGCAAATTGTAATCGATAATTAGATATGTCCAATTATTACGGAACTAATATCTGTCGTTCATCATATCACGATCGTGCACTCCGTAAAATTCATTTAGTTTTCAAATTATTTTTAACAGCTAGAAAAGAAGTATTTTTCCATACGTTCGCGTATTACATGATAATATGATATTCATCAAAGTCGTTTCGGAAACGTCTACGGATTATGTCGAGAATTTTGCAAGCTCTTATTATATTTATAATAACTCTTATCGAACGGCAACAAATGAAAGATAACAATCTCTATTTGAAGTATGTTAAATCTCTATCAAGAGGTACGTGTTATATGCACAAGTTTAAAGGCTTCCACATCATCCACACAAGATTGAAAGGAATTAATACACGTTTAATAAAGCAAATATACGAAAGTACACAGATAGCAGTATTTCATAAATTTTATTTTTCGCTTCCTCGTGGAGGAAGCTTTGTTTTCGTAAGAAAAATTGTTTTCGAGTTTTCAATGCCAATTGGTTTAAAATGTTTCCAGAAACATGTCGAAAAATACAATTTTAAGAAAATGTCTGTGGTCATGTGCGCAAACTCTCTAAACTTCCGTAAATGTTGAAATATCGGGTTCCACTTGTGCACATGCTTAGTTTGTTAATATTTTTTATTCTACATGTATAGCCGTACGGCCACCTAGTGGAAACGAAAGGGTGAAGAACGGTCTTGCCTGTACGACCGAGCTTACCGAGACGGGAGAGCTGATCGGCGTGCTGTGATTTCTGTTGTTAGGCGTAACCGGCGCGCACATGAATGGGCTCGATTGATCTAAGCTTCCCGTGGATCCCCTGGGACTCTGGCTGGCTGGGATGAAGGTATTCGTGTCGGCCGGCACGTTCCAGTGCCCGTTCTTCTGGTTCTCGATTTTCTTCTTCACCGGCAGATCCTTCAGATTGTACTTGAGGTGATTCGGCTCGAGCGGCTTGCAGAACGAGAGCTCCTCCGGGTGTCTAATGCCTGCGGCGACGATCGTGAGGAAATGCGCGTTAATTAATCTCGAGTCCGTTCAATCGAAAAGGGAGATAGGAAGAGAATCTCTCGCTTCAGCGGGAGGAGCCAAAGGCGAGGTGAAAACAATCATGACATTCATTCCCCATATTCATACAAGGAAATGGAGTAATTGACGGACGAAGATTGCGTGCAACGCGATTGGAGTCTATTTATGAATATGACACACTGATCTCATATCGATGCCCATTTAACAGAACCACCGTCAGACGTGCGAAAGCGCGGTAGCGAGCTTGGGACGAGCTAAAGTGAAGGGCCTGAGGATATCGTAAACACTCACGACAATCTTTCTGTCGCTCTGCGATGAATGCGACATACGTCTACGGCAATTGTCTGTGCGTTGATTTCCGGCACCGACTTAAGTCTTACGACAGAATCGTAAACACTCACGACGATCTGTCTGCTCAGGCCGTAAGACATCAGCGGCCGCGTCGTCTTGTTGTCAGACAACGTTGTGCCGCAAAATCATTTTTAGGTCATTAGTAGAACGATAAGCTCGTATCTCCGAGCGGTACTTCCTCCTACTCAGGGAGTCAGCTTTATCCTCGCGGTGGAATTATCGCGTTAACCCACTTCCTTGATTAAAAAGCGAGCCGCGGTGACGAAATCGACAGCCGCGACGGTTTACGCGACCTTCGCGTGACAAAGGCGACCTTATCGCTTCTATTTCGTTGCCGCGTGCAATATTAATTACCATTGGCACGCTTATCCACCTCGGTGCCGCGATGCGTCCGCCACGACGAACCCTTGCCGGTTTATCTGTTGATAATAAGTGCACAAAACTCGCGGCGAAGTGAAATAAACTCTCGACGCGCCTGAAAACGTATGGCAAACGATTTCGTAATATGAGAAGATTTGTCGCTCAATCGGCTCGCCACCGAAAAGTCACGACGTAAAGCCATTAGGATAATCATAGACGCGGCCAGGCTGCCGTTGCAAAACGGATTACGTAATACTATGTCGAAATGTATACACAAAGTATCCCTCGAGGTTTTTCTCGAGGCGAATTCTCTCCACGACGGAGGAACGCCGAGTGTAAAAGAGACGCAAAATTTTTCCAATGAACATCCTCTATCTATGTACAGTTCCAATCGGCTGACTTTCTCTCAATATAATAGGCTCCAATATTAAAAAATTAGAGCAATGAGATATTAGGACAATGACAGCCAGTCACCGGATGTATTATAGTATCAAATAAATAAAATAAAGAAATCAAACCAGATAAAATAGAATAAAAAAACCCTGGCTGAGGTGATATTTTTTCGCAATAAATTTAGAATGAAATATTCAGACGCTAACACTCTGTCACGGCTCTTGGTCCTTTATTCCTTCAAATTTGTGTTTATCACATTTGAGCCATACGAAATTTATTAATTTGAGAATAAAAAAGATTAAAATATATTCTAAAGTCTACAGATTTCATAATAGACTTTAGAGTATTTTTTTTAACTTTCTATTTTATCTGGTTTGATTTCTTTATTTTAATGAATTCTTTCTCTCATTCCTGGTAATCGTCGTTAACGATGGCACGCCGGGTCGATTGACTCCGCTCTGCCACACGCTCGCTTCCATCGCCGTTACTCCGTAAACGGTGTCAATGGGTTCGCGACTCACCGAGTTCCTTGCACAAATTGATGACCGCGTTGAACGTCTTGACGGAGAAGTCGACGCGGCAATCGAGGCACCGCATGTCCGGCAGTTGCACCCTCAGGGTCTTGTGCATCGGCGTGAAATGCAGCAGCGCGTCCGCCGCCACGCCGTACTGGTCCAGGGTGCTGCGTGTTCTCGTCAGCCAGTGATTCCGTTCTGGCCACCAAAGCGCGTGGTCCGACCAGTCCATGGCGATGTCTGCAACGAGAACAACGGGGAAATTAACGCGAGAGAAGGATTAATAATCGCTCCTCGTAGGGTTCGGAAGGTCTCGTCAAAATGATTTCGCTATCTCATTATTACTTAATAACTACATTATATAATGATAACTTATGAAATAACGTTTAATATCCAACGTTACATTCGCGTCGCCGTCTATTTTAATAATTTTGAGAGAGAATTTCCTCACGATTTTATAAAGTTAGTCACGGACACTTAAATTTCAGAATGATCACGCTACAGTTGGCAGAGCCAGCTCGTTTACCCGAAGTGCGGAGAGCCTGAGTTTATATCCGTCGGCCGAGGACATTCGACGCGGGGAACACGAATGTTGTTTATGTGCGTCCACCCCGAGCAAATATACTTAAGGGCTCGGTAGCGGGCAAGAGATCGGACGCGAAGACGAGAAGGGTGGTGTCGGGTGGAGTCCGAGGGTTTCGTCCGCAGGGTAACCGCAGGGACTGTTCGCGCGGCGGGAACAAGACGTCCGTCGACGGAATCACGGTGCAAGCGGGCCGTTTACGCTTCGCCGAAAAGTCAATTTTCACAGCTGTTCGCGCGGCGCGGCCCATCTCCTACGCGCTCCGTTTAACGATTTCAGGGTAGCGAAGGCCGATGCGGGTCTCTCCAGGGGGAGCGAGAAAGTATCGCTTAAAATCACCATTAAGGCCGTAGACATGTGGGACTGCAATCGCGAGGGGCTGGCGCGCAGAGGGAGACCCCGAATGCCCCGAAATCGGATACGGACGGCAGGAAATGCATGCGAGAACGCAATTGTCAGCTAATTACAAATACAAAGCTGCAAAAGGGGGAGGGAGTCTTCTAACGAGAAGCGAGAGGGGCCAAAATGGAGCCCGAATTTTCGGGCGGATTTGACGAGAAATAACTTTTTTTTTTTAAACTCGATCACAGCCGGGCGAGAGTTTTTACCGCTGCGAGATCGGATCCGCCGCGATCTCGCAGCTGCGGTCTATAAATATTTCGCGGATTTTAGAGACCTGCCGCTCGTTAGCTGCTTGTTTTCGTTCGAATAGCCGGCCACTCCGCGGGTTCCCGGACTCGCCCACGCGCGGAGAAGACGGAGAACAGATTTATCCCTTGTCTCTTATATTTCCCTGTTTCCGTCTGCGTCTTCTCCCGTTCCGCATTTAACCGGTGACGACGGCGCGTGTCGTGATAACGTATCGTCCACCACGACGATCGAGATCGCCCGCGTATCGCCGTCTTATACAGGGTGTCCCAGGAGGAAAGGTCCATATTCTGGGCGGTGATAGTATCGGCCATTTTAAGCAAAAATGTTCATATGAATATACGTCCCATTCCCCACTGTTTCCGAGATGGAGCACATTTTGTTGACGTCCTCGTTCAGATTTCCTCCAGACGCTTTCCTCCTGGAACACCCTGTATATGCTGCACGACACGGCGGGTTGGCGGTAAAATCTGGAGGAGAAATCGTCGTGGATACGACGAGAGTTGTAGATATTGTCGCAGCTCGCGTCCGGTTTAGCGAAAACGCACGGCGAAGCTGACATTCGTCGACATTCCGCGAGGAAATGACTGGACGTTCAAATGCAATGCGCAACACAGCACGGCATTCAGTTTGTAATGTCGTGTCACGTTAATGTCGTATGACATGTGACATTAAGGGACGACTCGAGAAAATTACTTGAGTATTACAGCGGGAATTGAAAGGTTCCGGTGTTATTTTCTTAACGAGCCGGCGGTTCCGTTTGCTATTTACAGCCGCAAGTTGTATCTGCGATTTTTATTTTATTTAAATTGAGGGCGTGCGTTTTCAGTTTCACTTAATAACTTTTCAGTTAAGTTCTAGTCAAATTCACTTATTATTAAATTAATTTTATTAATAAGCTTTGTCTTATTTTATTAATAATTTGCTCTTTAATTTTATTAATTTATTAAAAGAAGTAGCGGCTAAAATTGGAAGATCGAGGGGAAACAATGGTCCCAACTGTACGTATTACGAAATTCCAATAAGGAAACTAAATATGTTGTTTGAAAGCTAGTTACTTATCGACGCACAAGCGGATACATTTCAGTCTTAGGTGAAAGAGCAAGCGACGACGCGGCGGGTCGATTCGCTCGACGTAAGAAAACGGCTGTCGCATAACAATAACTTGCCGATGTGCAAACAATGTGTACCGCTAAGGAGCGGCACCGTAACACACAAATAAAACGGGGACCACGGGAAACCGCGTCTCTTCCTGGTCTCGACCGGTCGCGACCCGTATTCCCGGAGCCGGAAATGCGTCGTCGAAACGACGCCGGAATAAATAAGAAACGGAGACAACGGTGAGCCGAGATAACGGCGAAAAGCGCAAGTGCCATCCATTATGTTAAATGATGTGCATAATGTTACATGCAGTATAGTGAGTCATAAAAGTGCTTATATATAGAGCTCCCTTCGATGTTGACTTCGAATGGTCGATATTGAATGACTGCTCGGTGTGCTCGGCTTCATTTCTTACAGCTCATTAATCTCTGTCGCGTCGGACTGTTATTTTTCGATAATGTTTATGTCAATCGAGAGAGATTAATTGGCGCATACTGCAATATTTTGGGAAAAGTGCCCCGTAACTCTATTAAAAATATATGTATATTAATTAAAATCTACGTTTCGGGAGGAAAATGAAGATTTTTATGACTCGCTGTACCACGACCGCCGTTTTAATCGTCGAGAAACGACAAAACTGAGCGAGTACGTGATTGATAGACTTGGCATCGTGGTCGATGCGAGCAACAAACCGTACGCGGAATGTCCCGCCACCTTTGTCGTTCCTTTCACTCAAGGATTCTTCGATCGTTTTGAAATTGATTTTTTTCCTCGACGAGTAGCAGCTCGGTTTTTTCAATTCCGAATGTTAAAATCTTAGCGACTAACACAAATTAAAACGCTGACTTATTAATGAATTAGAAGCCTATGTCTCAATGCCTCAAACAGAAAATATCTTTAAAAATTCCTATTCAACAATTTTTAAAAATACCTGTAAAAATACAGGTATTTTCTTCACGAGATTTCTTCTGATAAAAATGTAATATAATTTCATCAGAAGAAAGACTAATTACATTTAACTTGCTTTAAAGTAAATTTAATTTTATTGCTGCAAAAGTGAGATACAGTGAAGAGAGGTAACATTGAGAATCGGAAGCAAAAGGTGAGGCACCAACAGAAAGCTAATGTTACAAAGCCTACCTGCTAGAACTAGGTATAAAATAAAGATTGGAGCAAATAAAAACGCAACGCCTAACGTATGAAGGTAACGCAAAAAGGAACGTAACACAGCAGGGTTATTCGAAAAAGAAAGCGGGCGATGCAATGTAAATAGATGCTGAGGAACGAAAGGAGGCGAGAGAGGAGGATGATTCGATGGAGGATGGTAATTTGTAAAATTTTAAGTAACAAGGAATTAAACGTTTCTGAATGAATCAACGGAAATAGACCTCTACAAGTTTCTTTAAGAAACAAGAGTAGCACCTTGAGGATTCAACAATGGGTAAAGAGAGACGGAGGTGGGCGAATTTTACGAATCGGTCTATACGTGCGCAACCGCGGAAAGTAAAAATCAAGACGTCGCTGAATGCGGATTAGACCATTCGACTTGCGTTCGCGAATTGCTTTCGCGGCACGTCTCGGTAGCAACGACCGCGATATTTGCGCACGGCACCTATTTATACTCCCTCAAGAGTATACGATGACGGACTCATACGCGACACCCGCGGCCCGACACGTGAAATCGGCCCTCTGGTATGTACAAAGCAGAGCCCGTCTGCTCTCGTTACGTCGTCGAAGAGTTGCGGGGTGAGCTCATCCGGACGCGGTTCACGAGCCGAGCTGTCCAGAAGCGGGACCGAGCCGGTCGGTTTCCTGATACGAGAACCCTATTTTAGCATCCTCGTGTCTGGATTTGGAGGGTCTGACGCGAGCGTTTTATCAAGAGAATTCATACGGCATACGATTAGCCTCCGTTGACCTTTTCGTCGTGGAAACGTGACAAGAACTTCATTGACTAAACATTTTCCCAAGTGTTTGGCTCGCAGTCTGATGACAGCAGATAGATCAGATTTTCTCCTTGTGTAACTTGGCAAAATACCCTCTTCATGTCGTCCCTTCCTTCCGAGACGTGGCGATCGAATAAAAACCAAAGATTTTTGGAACTTGGATCTTCGGATCATTAGACGCGCACATCTCTTTACGCCACGGAAAGGAATTGTAAATTATATATTTTTTTTCAACTAAATACACTGCGTGCTGATTATTTGTCGACTCTAAGGCGCAGTTGCCGTTAGAACAGACTTAAATATTCTCCTTCCTCGTGTTAGGCTTAAAGCCTGTTTTATCCAGTTCGTTCTGGTACTTTGAGCATTTTGGTTTTAAATAAGTAACTGAGCAGGCTTGTGTTTTTAAAAAATCACATAGAAAAAGGCCAGTAACCCCCACGGAAAAATATATATTTCATTATATATAAAAAAAAGTTCCTCGCTCTAGGAGCGTCTCACCAATTCGATCACTGAGGCACGTGGTAATATTTCTCGCAATAAACAGTTTAATGATGTTCGATTATAATCTAAAATAGGACTTATTCGATCTCGTAAGGTCTGTATGTTGTGTCCTTGCTCCTTGGTCCAAGTTCTAGTTCCAAGAAATGTGCAGCCAATCAACTTGCAGCTATTCCATAAAACTTCTAGCAGTGTGGACACATGTCTTTACGACAAGTGAAATAATTCTGAATGAAAGGGAAAACAAGTTAGAAGCTGAACCGGAAAATACGACGTAACATTCATGGCTCTCTGGTTAACACATGGCTGCGGAAATCTGGGAAAAGGGCTTCGATCCTCGGTGGCGGCATTGCGAAGTTGTGTGGACGAACATCCGCTGTGAACGACGAAAGGCTTACGGGGCACGTGCGGCCTATGTAAACTCCGAAGGAGCGTTTACAAACGGTGCTCGGAGCGAGGAGGGTGAGCTTTAATAAGGGAACAAAACGGGGGAATAGTTGGCGCGCACGTGGCGGCGCACCAACAACCCCCTGCCTTCCCCCATCGACGACGAACGTTGCGCGTAAGTTGGGATATAAAATTATGACGCGATAACGAGGCACTCATAATCCGCGTATTATGCAACGGGAACCGCACCCTCCTTTCCCCTCTTCTTTAAGCGAATTCCAGCGCGGAAAGCTTCCTCGCGTTCTCCGACTCTCTCTCTCTCTCTATATATATTTCGCGTGAGCTATTCAACGTTGAGGAAAGGGGAATGCAGGGACACGTGCTACTCATGAGCTTGTCGAGATCGAAAGAGGAGAGGGGTAAGACTATCTCAGGGATGAATCGAGGGGTGAAACACTGCGGAGATTTAAATTCGACGCAGCGCTACGAAAAGCAAACGCCCTGCATTGATTATCGCGCTGCTATCCTCGCGAATAAATATTTTTCGCACAAAGTTTGAAACTTTATTGCATAAACTAATAAGAATTCCCCAATGTCGCCAGCGATAATTAACAACGTCAGTGTTTTCTTGAACCTGGACCTCCCTCCACTCTAGGTGGGCGTCTCACAAATTCGACCACCGAGGCACGTGATAATATTTATCGCAATAACGGTATAAAGGTGTTGTCTACGCGTCCATTTCGAGTTTTTATTGCATAAAAGTTGTTAATTTAATTCTGTAGGACAAATTTGAGAATTTTAATTCAGACTGAATATAAACTCGGATTTTATCAGGTAGACGTGAAATGAAAAACTACGTTTCTTGGAGAATATATATCTGTACAATATGTGTAAAAAAATATTTTGATTGATATAAGTAAGAAAAGTGAGATAAAAATAAACATTGAAAGTAACTTGTATTTGTTATCTAAAATATTTAAGATTTAAATAATATGCTTTATCGAAACGCACAAGATATCGATAATTGGCATGCGTGATATTACATGTGATATCTCGTATCTTATCTTTCTTTATACGTTGCGAAAATGTCACGCGCTAAATATGCAGAGGAGTTACGTATACAACAATTTGAATATCCGATAAAAAAGATATACACATATTATATATTATAGCAATAAATAGGGATGTATTTTCGAGGAGGTAGGCTCTTTTATCGATAAAAGCGCCTCTAAAAGTGGCTTGTAGCCAATCAGAAGGCTTATTAGCCACTTTTAGGAGCGCTTTTATTGATAAGAGGGTTCAGAATATGGGCCTAAAACCATTTATTAATTTTTGGCGAGAAAAATAACGAGCTAGGATTCAAACCTGGAACCGAGGGGTGAACCGCGGAGGGCATTGTGGTGTACAGATATGTGGCATTACTGGGCATTACTAGGCATTTTTGGGCATTAGTTTGGGCATTAGGCCTTGTTGGGGCATTATAAAGATAAAATAAGATAAAACATGATAAATAAGACAAAGTAATATCCACTGGGCATTAGTGGGTATTGGTGTACAAGATTTTGGTCAGCGGTTTCCCCCTCGCCTGGGACCTTCCGCTTGCCAGGCGAATGTTCTTCCGACTGAGCTATCCAGGCCCTCGAAGTCCTTCTCGCTTACTTTATTTTACTGAATAAAGTAGGAATAGTATATTAGCGGTGCGACTCCAGAGCGTGCGTGGTATCTCACTCACAATTGAATCTGTGTACCTATATACGTAGGTATAAATCCGAGAAAGACACCAATTAATAAAATGGGAACAAATGGGAGTTTATTATTAATTGGAGAGTTAATTGGAGGTTTAGAAATCAATGGCAATGCGATTACTCGTGACATAATATCGACGAGAGATAGATTTCGCGTGACGCAACGACCCTAAACATTTGCGACGATTCTCTGCGATATTCTAGCAGTAGTCCCGCCATGGCATGTGCTCGACCGCCGTCCTTAATTTCGGCTTGCTCGAGAGAGGAAAAAAACGAAGGCCGTAAATCCGAGTCTGAGTCGCACCCAAACGAAGGCGTTGTCCAAGTACCCCTCGCTACTCATGTTTCTCGTCCCTCTTCACTTCAAAGTCCAAAGCGTGCTTCAACATTGTCGAGCCACCCTCTTATGGTGTACAAAGGCGCGCGTATACAGTAGTAACCAGAGTATCGCATGGAGACCAGAACACGGTTTCAGTCCCTTTGGCCGTTCGCCCGATTAACCGCGTCGCTTTCTCTTTGCAATTTTATAAACGCCGTGGCCCCAAGTACCAGTAACGAAATCAAAGCCACGGAATAAAATCTTGAGATCGGAAAAAGAAGACGGAGCATTACGGTCTCGGTACGTTTTCAATTGAATAAAAAAAAACAATTGTTCCCGCGGCTTCCTTATTTATGTCGTTCGCGAATCATGCGCGTAGATAAATTAAATCGATATTGTCTCGAAAACCCCTGTTCTTTAATTCGCCTGTAAAGCCATTCACGAATTACGAGAACTGAAAACGTAAGTGTCGGCAATTAAGACCCAGGGGTCACTCAGCCGGCGGCGAAGGCGAGAGATATGCAAATTGGCGAACCTGTTGCGTTGGATTCTATTTAAACGAAACCCCCCTTCGTATCGCGTTGTAGCATAATCGGATTTTCATGGTACGAGCGATTGCATCGCGGGGAGACGGAGGGAGTGCAATCGCTTTGATTGATGTCGTGATTACATTGCTAGTGGCGTAACGGTAGGAATGCCGTACCTTTAGTAATATTTCGATACTTATCGTCTATCATCATAGCTGCAATGTATATCAGTGTAACAGGCATATTAATAAACCTACCTAAGAAAAAAAAACGATATAGAAAAAACTTAATCAACATATTGTACGAGGTGTACAATTTCGTAGCTTTTTAAAAGATGTGTAGACAAACTTTGTCTTTTGGCATAAATAAAGTGAAAAGATGTTGCAAGCGTTGATTGAAAAAAAATCAGCTGGTCAGAAGAAAGGGCCTAGGTTCTGTAGTGAAAGAACAGAGAATGCCAGTGGAGAAGGAAAACTTAGGATAGCAAATAAAACAGTCGCTTTCGTATGCCGCGGCTTAATTGCTCTAAAATAAGCGCTTACTCAGACGCGACGCCTTTAACTCGGCTTAATCTGTTTGTAACGTCGCGAAGCTCTATACATACCAGTCGTAATTTAATATGAGTGTGAGACGGAAGATCAGCTGCGAAACGATCAGTTTGTTTCGTGAAGAGGAGAGCATCTTATCGCTACGACTTGCATACATATAACTGGATCTCCAGAGTCGAAAATTTTCATTTCGTTTGTTACTCAGATAAAATTCGTATTATTCACGTATTATTACACGTTATTCGTTCATCGCGTAACTCGTATTATCCAGTCTTCGTTATCTATCATTTCAGTGTTAATCATTATTCTTTATTTAGAATGCGAGAGCAACCTTTGGTAAATGAACAACCGCAAGGTTGAAATAATTAGCAGCAGGTTGGTCCCCTGCGACATGAACTGGCGTGCGACATGAACTTTGTGCTCAAGAACTAAAAATGGAATTCCAACCCGTGAGAGATATTATTATGCGTCCCTGGGAACCGCGTAATCGTTTTGTGACTTTGCGAGAAAGAATGGCATGCAGTGGACAGTTACCTACGCGTAATTACGGTGTAACTGAAGCAGAATGTGTGATCACACGGAGTGAATTTTTTATTCATTAATGACAAAACAGAGTCAGCTCGACATCACGAGACACGGTGGTGTCTCGTGCCAAGTATAAGCGTAGCTAGAACCGCGCGCGCGAGACCGACCGTGTAGTTAAATTCTACTCCAAAATATTTTTAGAAGGTGGTTATAACAGAAACAAATTGAACATAACCAAATCTCTCTCCAGTAAAGCCGTGATATTAAAAAAAAATTGACAACTTTGAAATGAGAAAAATTAACGTTTTTCTCTCATTGTCAGTAAAATAAAAGATACTCTCTAAAAATGATGGCACTCTTCTGAAATCTGCTTATTTCATATTTCTTTAAATTACTTAAAAAATTAAATTCTTTAGAATTAAATGAAATGTAAACTGTCTGTGCAGCAAGTCATTTATATCAATCTGAAATATTCTTATCGCGCACATCATCTCTCTCTTTCGTTAGTGCCACGAAATATATTTCTGTTTCTGTTTTCGTCAATTGTAAAAAAGTGTTCTTGAACGACTATTTATGTCTAACTGTAAGCACGTAAAAACATAGCTGAAGTGTCCATCCATAGGCACTGCGAAACCACGTGGTGTCTAAGAAAAGAAAAATAGAAAATCTAAATTATATCCGGCTCAGTCACTCTCGTTTGATGATGGCTTATCTTTCTTTCAATTTGTGGTGAGGCAAATCTATGCCCCACATTGCAAAAATTTTCTGAGTATCGCAATCTAAAGGCTTGATTAACAAACTATGAAAACTAATTACGAGTATTTTAATTACGGTATATAATTACGGTACTTTTTTTCTAAAAATTTTCACGTCTCAATGTGTACATACATAACATATACGCATTATTCTGTCTGTTATAACCAATTGCGTGTACTTTTGTAAATGCAAGAAAGTATTGGAACTCTGCTATTCGTATTTTCAACCAGTTGAAAGCTTTACATACTTTCGAATTACAGACGTTATTGACAGAGCCTTGCGAGACTGCATGGTGAGTGTCACGTGGTATCGATTGATCGCTCGGACGCGTGCAACAGGTGTCCATTTAATGCAGCTTGCATCACCGTACATTGAAATTAGTGTTGCATGAAAGTATTTGCGAGAACAAGCTATACGGAATTATTCATTATTCACAGCACCGTCGAGAAGAAAATGGCTCTAGTCAAAAGATACATAAAAAATACAATAAAATCTTTTCGCATAAGTATATGCGATATACGCGATATATGCGATGTACAAATAAGATCTTCCAGTACTAAATGCTGTTATTCGCACTTTAATGTTATCGCGCGATTTATATTACGTGACACAAACTATACAACAAAAACCGTGAAGATATTATCGGTTTTCGAAATATTTTTAAAAGGGCAACGTGCGGGACAAAATCTGTTGCGTGTACTCGATTTATCTCTCGATCTAGAAACACTACCCGATTGGACATAAAGGAATACCATTAAGGCATTCGAAAGTAAGGTTTTAAACGCACGTAGGAGTGCAAAGCGAATCCTTTCCTTTCTTGGTATGCTCCGGAGGTAGATATCACCGTCATCGAGAGATCTTATGCACGCAACAGGTACCTGATTAAAAATGTTTCCCACGTTTCGCGTTCCCCGCCGTCAAGTCCGAGATAGCTGAGAAATAACGGGCACGCTCGAATTTACCGGAAGGCACGAAAGTCTGATAAAAATACGCCGCGAGTCCTTCCTTCCGTCTCTTTACTCGCTATCAGATCGAACGTAGCTTTTCCCAAAACAGACCGTCGTTCCTGTCGTTAAGAACTTGACGCTAGACACGGTATTGTGACGCGTATCGGTCATAATGTCCATATTAGAATGAAAATAACGAAAGAGAGAAGAGGATTGACGCGCGAGACGACGATGACGCTACCTGTATGGACTTCCTCCGTGTGAATGAATATGTATGTTGAATTTAATTATCGAGTCAAGGCCGCGGCAACTGTTTCCACTGCAAACGCACGCGCCGTCGTCGCTATCGTCATCGCAAGATCTCTTTCCGATGCCGTTCATCCTTCCCAGAAACCACACGTTGATGTTTGAATAGCGATCAGTCTTCTTTTCAAAGGACGAGAATATCAACAGTTGCAAAGTGGCGCAATAGAAAGAAATACAAGAGAAACCGATCGGCTATCGTTGACGAGTGTGCACTACGATAGGGTTTGTTGTATCCTTTTTGTAAGGAATTTACTGTCAGCATCCAGCGTTCGCTCAACAGCATTAAACTCTCCTTCTTCTCGCTCTCTCAGCCAAGCAGAGGAGAATGGAAAGCGAGCGTGAGTCCGCAGAACGCGGAAGAATATTTTCCAGTTGCTATCTAATCGGCATCTGCCCAACGAGATTAAGATATGTACAGTAACGCCTGTCTTGCATTAGATATCTAATCGCAGTTCAGACGTGTTTGTTATTTAAAGTAGGTACGATCGCCGTAAGCAATCGCGCAAACATACTTAAAGATACGCTTCGTAATTCTTAATGTATCAATACGAGACCATAATTGAACTCGCTGTAAACGCTTTTCTGTGAGCGAGTAAATTTCGGCTAATTAACCTGCGCGTACATTCGTAGCATTTATTGTAGTATTTATTTACGTTTTAATACTTTGAGGTAGAAGCGGCCGGTAAAAATAATAACGCTTTCCTTTTTATTTCCAAGTTGAACCGACCTGGACTAAAGAACAAAAATATTAATATTATTAATTTCGAATTATTAAAGTCGGAAAATAGACGCGTAGATAACATCTTTATCCTGTTATTGCGACAAATATTATCATACGCCTCGATGGTCGAATTGGTGAGACGCCCGCCTAGAGTGTAGGGAGGTCCAGGTTCCAACTCTGGCTGAGGTAATATTTTTCGCAAGAAAGCCAAACGTGCGGCCGAAGATGGACAGATAAATATAAACGAATGGCCGTCCTACTCTTACGCGAGATACTTCCGCAAGATGTGCGAAATTAAATTAGAAACAATAATATATTATTAATGAACGAGCAGAAAGAAGGAAATCTTCGATCGTATTAGGAAATTCCGTGCACTGGAATTTCTAAAGCGTGGGAGGTCACAGTATACCGGGCGACGTGAAATCGGGTCAGGACGGAACACTCCTTACGTTCGATAATCGGTGTCCGTAAAATGATCGATACGACGGTTTCGCGTGAGATTCTTAGGAGGAAAGATTACATTGAAGAAGAGAAAAAAACGTACGTATCGAACGGAGTTCGGCAAAAGATTGTCACTAAAATCTCGCGTCGAATGACGAAAATGATGTAACCAGATGTGGCAGACACGGTGGACGTGAAGCGTCGTTGAACACACATAGCGAATGGGCGGGAAGATACCGAGAGAGTGAGTAGTGGTGACTGTAGATAACGATGCAGGAACGTATCGATCTCGTCGACGAAAACGTGGGCCGATATACGCGGGTGTGTCTAACGAATTAGACCAATTGGACGTAGTTATTGCAGGAAGAAACCAAGTTTAAAACGCGATCTTTCGCATATAACCGTTTAAAGGGAACATTGAAGGTACATAACGATTTTATTCTTCTAATAATAATCAAATTTAATATCCATAACAAATAGCTATTTTGTATTCAGAGACCATTTATTTCTGATAGTTTACCAATGTGGTACGCGTTTTCTGCAGCAGCGAGAGACAAGAGAAATTCAAAGATGATTTTTAAATTGATGTTTAAAGTACCATTACAAATTAATTACTTTTCCGAGTCATTGCGTCCAATTCGCGCCGGGATCTCGATACGACTCCCATCGAATGATTCGGACTAATACGTTCCTTATTGAATTAATCGCTTCTAATTAAACTCTAATTCGAGAACATGCTCGTCTCTCAACAGACTCGAGTACGCTCCTTTCCTTCGCTTCTTATTCTCGAAATAATTTTTAAATTTTCATTAAATCAATATGGACTACACTGCACAACTGTTGACCCAATATCTCTGACCTGATTATATACTTTATTTATGTAATAATTCGTATACTTTGTACAGTTAGATTGCTTGAAAAGGAACGAAACCCATGGTCGAAACGTAGCGAGTCCTAAACATAAAAATTACCAGATACGGTCAACCAAATTTGATATTTTAAAATTTTATTCTGTAATGTATGAATAACTATAATTTTTCGGAGAAGAAATTCTCTAATTCCAAATTGTAAAGTCTAAACAGAAGTGTTGTGTCATAAGAATTTTGCTTTCATAGAACAGCTATTCAAAACAAAAACAAAAGGATACGAAATGGAAATTGAACAAGAACAAGATTTACATTTAAATGTGTGGATAATAATTACATGCACATCCAATTTCGGACTCAGGTACGAAGCGACGTTTGTGTGTGCATCGCCCACGCGCGCTATCACACGAGATGAAAGATTGCAGGAAGTGCTTTTGCATAATCCTACGTATATTACAGTGACGTGCCTATATTCGTGTCGGCCGTAGCGGTCCTTAGAAGTCCGCCTCCATAGTGAACGGAAAACCGCTATATGCAAAAAAATGATTCCATGACCACGGCGTATAATAAGGAAATAAAGTTGAAGAACTTTGTCGCGATCAGAAGTAGTGCGAACGCTGCTAAAGAAAATGTTCAGAATGTTCTTAAAGATGGTTATGACAGAAAAAATCACCAATAACCGAAGCTCGAGCCAATAATGTCGCGATATTTAAACAAAAAATTGAAAACTTTGAAATGGCAAAATTAACATTTTTCTCTCATTATCAGTAAAACAAAAGGTACCCTCTAAAAATGATGACACTCTTCTGAAATCTGCCCAATTCATATTTCTTCAAGTTACTTAAAAAATTAAATTCTTTAGAACTAAATTAAATGTAGACTATCTGTGCAACAAGTCATTTATATCAATTTGCAATATATTTATCACGCACAGCATCTCCTCTCTTCCTCTGGTAACACGAAATATATTTATATTCCTGTTTCCGTCAATTATAATAAAGTGTTTGAAGGCAATTATTTATGTCTCACTCTATCTGGGTTAAAACTGACATAATCAGAGGCAACACGACTTGAGCACGACGAATGTTACTTGGCTGACAGAACTCTTTGTAAGTATGTAAATAAAGCTGAACAAAGTGTCCACGTCCATAGGCAGTACGAGACTGCGTGGTCAAGGAAAGAAAAATGGAGAATCCGAGTTCAGCAGCCTAGTCACTTTCACCTGACGACTTATGTTTCTATCGATTTATGGCGAGGCGAATTTTCAAAACCTCACTTTTCAAAAATTATTCGCTTTCCAAAGATACTCCGTCTATTATAACCAATTGTGTGTATTTTTGTATACGAAAAGTTGTTTATGTCTAACTCCATTTGGTGCGCAAAAATGGAAATTTCTTAATGTTGTTTTCATTATCGTACAATTAATAGAGCATGCAAAAGTTAGAGATTCCTCCCATAAATAAAACTTTTCCAAGATTATTAAAACAAGCAAAAGTATGGTGATAAGAGAATTCTACGGCAAAGAAGTCGTACAAGCTACACATGTACAATTACATGGATGACGAGGGACGGCGGGAGCGGTTAAGAGTGCCGGTCAGAGGGAGAAAGGGACGGGAGGAACACGCGGGGAAAAAACGAGAGTCCCACAAAGGGAGGGAGGAAGATGAACGAGCGGAGGGCGACATACGGAGGGGGCGGAACAGAGGACAATAAATGTCGGAACAACGACCTCCCGGTGGCTGACCGGACGGTCATTATGGACAAAATTCTCATCACGATGCCTGAGAATTCGTGATTGATGAATGTCTTGCTTTCACAGAGACATCGACACGTTGTATCTAGAAAATTCGTGTAACCGAAAAAAAAATCCGCCTAGAGAAAATATTTATCCCAAATCTATTACAGAAACAGAAAAATGTGAAAATTAAACTGACAATTTTGTCATTTCAGCCATGTGATTTAAAACCGAGGTGGAAACCGATGACCAAAATCTGGTACACCAATGCCCACTAACGCCCAGTGGGCATTACTTTATCTTATTGTTTTATTTTATCTTATCTTATCTTTATAATGGCCCAGCAAGGCCTAATGCCCAAAAATCCTATTAAATTTCTGGCAGATTAAATGGAGAATTTTGTACTCTTTCATACAAATTTAATATCGACAATTAAAAAGCATTGTAAAAAAAAAATCTTATTAAATTTCCACTAACAACGAGAAAAAATTCGAATACTCAGATGCCGTCTGGGCATATGCATTTCTCGAGTGGGCGCACTTGTTGAGAAAACCCTCGTATAACAACACCCCGAAGTACGGGTGGAGAATTTGGTGGTGCGTCAACGAGAGTTCGCAGAACGATTGCGAGACGGTTGCGTAGCGCGGCTTCTGGTTTCGCGCGCGGTATATTTTTCTCCGATTTTCCCCGAAGTCGTCGGGCAACCCGGAGGAATATGGGCGTCGTATGATAAATTTGGTTTATGGCGTCTGCCGCTCTCCTTCTCTTCGGCCCTTCCGAGGGGAACTGGGTCACAGTAAATATATTTATAGAAAGGGAGTTTCTCCCGAAGGTGGGGACGACTGGCAAGTCATGGAGGTGTATTATTGGAGCCTCGTGATAGTAGTCGCGGATCTCTGTGCCTTCTTCAAACAAATCGTCGAGCTGTGTGCGCCTTAAAAAGGTGACTTGGCAGATGGTAAAAGACTCACTTTAAAAATGTCCCCTCTGGTATCTCTTGTGCCGAGACGGTCGAAATACGCTTTTACGATGTTTACTCTTAGCTGGGTAGGCGCGAGAATAAATATCTAACTTAATTACATCGCTAAGTAACTGGCGATGTTAATCTACGTGCATTACAATTTAACGCAGTACAAATAATTGCAACAATATAAAAATACAGATATTCAAATTAATATACAGGGTGTCCTGAAATTCGCGAATCAAAATACCATAGCAAGAAAGTCGTCGAAAAAATAAATTAAAAAGTTATTTGCCATTTTTCGTTCCGAGCAGTAGTTTTTTTAAATAAAAAGGTTCAAAACAGGCCAATCATACCTTACGGTTGAACGGAAACCTGTCCGTGAGTCGCGCGTCGATAGTGTTAGTGCATTAACACTATCAACGCGCGACTCACGGACA
>NW_011967245.1:2286992-2302071 GCF_000949405.1 Vollenhovia emeryi | reverse complement strand
TTTTTATCTAAAAAAACTACTGCTCGGAACGAAAAATGGCAAATAACTTTTTAATTTATTTTTTCGACGACTTTCTTGCTATGGTATTTTGATTCGCGAATTTCAGGACACCCTGTATAATCCGTTAAAAAATACAATACGTTTAAAGGAATGAGCATTTAGCAAGAAACTTGCTCCGAATTTGTCGCAGTCTTTATGGAAGTCAACACAATCACGAGGGTTAATTTTTTTTTAATTAAATTCCTGACCCGCTCTCAATTATGAGCATTGCGCGATTAAAATTTACCAATAAATTTACATTTCTTGTTACTCGCGTTGAGTAATTCATTCCACATTTCATTCCAACCAGTCTGATCCTCCGACGCACGCGAGAAGGGTCGCCGCGGGGGTGCGAGGGAATTCAAAGCACGATCGCGAGACAAATCGATTTCACCCTCGGCTGCGGTCACAAAAGGTATTTCGAGCGGATCGCCGGTGTGGCGGGAGCGACCGTTTTCCGCGCGACGCCGTGCGAAAGCGAGCGGAAAAGGCGGGAGAGAATGAGGGGGAAAATGGCTGGATATGGAGGGGGGGGGGGTTCAAGTGCAATTAGTCGCTCCACGGGAAATGCACGCGGTAATGAGACACGTCCGAGCTGTGTCGGATTCGCGTCCGCGCTTCCGGGATGTAATTCCGGCGCGTCGTTCCTCTCTTCTCGTTCCTTTTATCAAGAATGTCTTGTGGAAATATATCCCGGAATATCACTTGTTTTTCTTAAGAAATTTGGCTCTACGTTGCAAGAATCACTTTATTGTTGGATCGTGTGAAATCTGTTTTTCACATGAGAGCACGCGAAGGAATTTTATAACGTATACAAGTTTTATTTTAATCGGCGCAACTTTGATATCGTCACTTTCTTTTTAGTAAAAATAGATTCGAATAATTATAAATAATTATGAATAATTATATTATAATTCACCATAAAATCAACTGAAATAACTTAACAACTGCAGTGTTCTCTTGACCATGTCTGGCATTTTTAATAATACAAAAATTTGTTGCGAAAATTATTACCTCAGCCAGGGTTTGAACCTGGACTTCCCTACACTCTGGGCGGGCGTCTCACCAATTCGACCAAGAAAACACTGAAGTTGTTAATTACTGCTGGCGACTTGAAGAATATCCTTATTAGTTGAAATGAATTTAGTTTATTCGATTGCGACATACTCGCTATACATTAAAACTGCTCGGTTGCCCTCGGTAGATAGTGAAAGGGAATCTGCCGAGTCATTTTCCGTCGTTCTTGTTGCACGAGAAAATCGCAACGTCGGAACGCCGACAACGCGTCGTAAAACGCGCGGCTCGTAAAGACTCGCGTAAAACCTCGCGTAGATAATAACCTTTTCGCGAGAACCAGTGAGAGAAAGGGGTTTTTAACGTTGTAGAATATATTCATGCCGCGAAAGTTAGCTCGGGGCTAGAGAACGAAGAGAACACGACGATTGCCATTTCTTCTGTCTCCCGATCTATCGCTTATTGCGACTCCTCTGATCCGGCCCTTTTCTTCGACGTATTTGTGCACAGGACTCCTTTCCCTCCCGTGGAAAATCACCCTTCTGTCAAGCGCGATAAAAAAAGCATATAGTCGCCCTTGTAAATCAGAGGGAATAGAGAAAAATTGCTCGAGTTGAAAGTATAAACTTCGTTGATATATTCATCCATCTTTCTATAAAGGAGAGAATTTCTTTCGCTGTTAAAAGCGAAAAACAAGGCTAGACTACGCATCGAAGACAAATATCTCGGCGGCATTGGGGCAAATAAGCGACCAAGAATTGCGTCACGACGCGAATAAGTCCGTGCGTGAACTTGGAAGTCTCGAAACGTGTACAGCGTCGATTAGTTTTTGATTACCGCACGATAATTTTATTCCGAGAATATTCCGAGTTCTCTATATGTAACGGTTGATTAAATTCCCGCTCGTTTCCCATGTTAAGATATATATTTAAGATAAGTCCCGCGTGTATCGCATCCGACTGCGATAGATGCTCGAAATTTACATCCTGAAAAGCGCGAAATGAAAAGTAGAGTCACGCGGAAGGAAACAATGCGTCCGTGTGCGTACGAGAGCAAGGATATCGGTTACTTTATCAGCTCTCGTGTCCTTTAACTCTAGGCTGAGTATCATCGACTTCCGCTGATGCCAGATCTTTTTCCCAGTAACGGTGTTTCCGCTGCAGAAAGTGAGCTTCGAGAGGCTTTCCACTGTTCCATGACGCTTACATCTTGGTAGTAAACGTTTGACGAAAGTTGAACCCAATACCAAGGGTTACTGATAAAGTTCACGACCATCCTGTTTTCGTTCCTGTTTTCATCTCGTAAAACCCGTGGTTTGTGTACCCGCTCTTATCGTGTATAAGGTAGAAAATATAAATTTTCCTTTCAACGAGTTTGTGTGTTACATAGAAAATTGCTAAAATCTTCAAAACCTCCCCGGCTTCCAAAAATTACTCTTCAACGATTATTCGAACAACATGTGTGAGACTAAGCAACCGTATCCTGCATACATTATATTCTATCTGTTATAACCAACTGTGTATATTTTTGCATACGAGAAATTGTTTATGTCTAACTTCGTCTGGAATGTGAAAATTGACACAACAGAACATGCATACATATACACGTGCTCTTTCTGAGAAAAAATTTTTTAACAAAATCCGCGCAATATCTTTTCCAGACACCAGTTCGAAACGGGATAGAACAGGGCGTTCATTCGTATTCGGCGCGAATTGGTTTGGCCGAATGTAAAGTAAATATTTCGGCGCGGATGCATACCCATTTCCACCAATGCAGGTTAACTTGATCTCGGTTTAACTTACCTTCTATCTGTCTCAAGTTTTTTTAGTTAGAAAAAGATAAAAACCTAGTTAAACAGGGATTAAAATTGATTTGCATTGGTAGAAATCAGCAGCAATCGGATCGACCGGTATGCGCGGCCTTGGTGTCTTACAAGGTCGCTGTCAATCGCGCGGCAATGTACGAGCGGGCAGGTAGTGCACACCGTGTATCACCGTACATGTATATTGTCATCGAGACGCGATCGTCTCCTACGAACATTTAGGGCCAGTTTCACAAACGTCGGTTAACTGTTAACCAGAGTTCAGTCAACTTCCTATCTTTTTCTATTTTGTTATCTAAGAAGAGACAGAGAATCAATTAACCTTCGGTTAGCAGCTAACCGACGTTTGTGAAACTGGCCCTTAGCGATCGTCACACCGTGCGGTTAACCACTCGCGCGATTAACAACCTTTGAGTGTAACAGCTCGAAGCGACTGTCGCTTATCGAAGATGTACTACCTACTAAATGAAAGCGAAAAGAAGAAACAATTGAAAATACTTGAAAACGTATTCAAAACCGGCGACGTCTGTGCTCCGAATGTATTTTCGCAAGGGATCGATACTCAGTGGCGAAAAACGCGCGGTACGTTTGATGCACCACGCGGCCGATTACTTCCGGAAACAATGATAACGCGTGTTACTGGTATATATGGCCTCTTTGTTCCCTCCACGCTGATCGATTCACAATTCCTCGAGTGTGCGTCGCAAGGATGCATTAATACGTAGGTCAGTCGCAGTAATTACGCGATACCACTCGCATTTTTCCATGTGCGCGGCACTCCGATTAATTGTGAATGGACCCCTTTCATGTGCGAGAGCCACGCGTTCCTTAGCCGATAAACACTCCGATTCGTGTACGTTAAGAGCCCCCCTCTCTCTCTCTCTCACTCTCTCTCTCTCTCCTAGATTTTCTCTGTTATCAAATTCACTGCATTTATCAATTAAACTGAATAAAGCGTCCATCTGGAGACAGTACGAAACTGCGTGGCCAAGAAAAGAAAAATGGAAAATCCGAGATCCCGGCTAAGTCATTCCGCTTGATGGTGACTTACGTTTCTTTCAGTTTATGATGGGGCGAAGATTCGCCCCATCTTCCAAAAATTGAGACTCGAAGAAATTAATAATTTTGTATAAATTAGATTCCGTCTATTTATAACCAATTGTGTGTATTTTTGCATACGAGAATTAAACAGTTTATGTCTATCGCCATCTAGTGTCAAAATTGACACATAACAGAGATACATATAAATGTATACATAGTCATTGTAACAGAGGAGAAATTCTCTCTCTCCCACTCTCTCTCTCCTTCTTCTCTAGATACACTTTGAGGTACAGCGTCCCTGCATTGTATATACGACAAACGGCACGCGTGAATCAGGCGGATAAATGTAACGGAAACGTGTAACTTACAATTAGTTAATCGTGAATAGAAGGAATATGCACACTATACGTATAATAAATAAATACATCAGAACACAAATGTTGTCTTCCGCATGAAGAATTGTGACTTTATCGTAAAAATTTTAAGAACTTTAACTGCGAGTTCTATCTTCTACAAGACTTTCTAATATATTTAGCAAGCGTGTCAATGATTAAATGATAAAGGACACGGGTCCCAGGATACCAGGAGCATTAGAAGAGCTTCCCAATTTAGTTGTGTAAAAACCGTCTAACAATCTTTGTTCGAAGTCGACCGAAGTCGCGGCACTTTTCGAACTCTTGGAAGCGACAAGCCTCCGCGATCTCGAGCAAACCGTCCGTTCGATCGTGCACGTGAGTACGCGGGTTCACGGGTCGAGGAAATTGCGATTTACGGGTATAAACGACAAGACGGGACGACGCGACAATGCGTAAGGCTTTGATCGGCCGCGCGACTATCGACTGACTTTTATCGGCTATTATTAACGTTCCTCGTCGCATATATCGTGCACCACTGTTGAGCATCGGCCTTTCATATGCGCCATTCAAACTTTTCAAGTGCGCTTAATTATCGTATCTATAAATAAAACGGCGCGTAACGCTCTTTGATAATTCGACATAACGCGCATTGTGCAGGCGCGTCGCTCAATGGGCGCTTTAAAGAGGCGCGACAACGAGAGGAACAATATTGGGTGCGTCAAAAGGGCGGTATCGAGAAAAAAAAAACGGAAACCCTGGGCTGCATTCAGAAACATCACCTGTGTCCCACTGTATCATTTTATCTTTGTTTAACATAAAACAAAGATAACATACACTGGGGTGCTCAGGTGATGTTTCTGAACGCAGCCCCGAGCATCTGAGGGAGGGAGAAGAGATGGAGATGAAGAGGGGGAGAAAATTCGCGTGCACTTTGTTACAATACAGAATATACAAATATACGTACGTACGTATGTATGTGTCAGAGTTGGGAAAGTTACTTTATAAAAGTATATATCTAGTTACAATTGCAGTTTTTTGCTAAAAATGTAACTAGTTACAGTAACAAGTTACCAATTCTGAAAAGTAACGCGTTACAGTTGCAGTTACTAAAAAAATAACGAATCGTTATTTTGCAGTTACTTTCTTGCGATGAAAATAAAAATGTCAACTCTGCATTTGAATTGTAAAGTGTCGATAAAGGCGTTTGTGCGCAAATGCAAGGTCTAATGCGATCTGTGGAGGTTTAAAATACGTATAAAGTAACTCTTAATGTAACTATTAAATTAGTTACCAGTTCTCGAAAAAATGTAACTGAGTTAAGTTACAGTTACAGATGGAGAGAAAGTAACGAAGTTAAGTTAGAATTTAATATTCTAGACTTTAATACGCTAGATTTCGCAAAGGATCAAGGTATAGCCGTTCTTAGAACTTTCCAAATAATTTCCTACGCAGGTAAATCTCTCGCCTGCTTTAGAATTTCTAATTCTAATTAAGACTCTATTAGCGCAGTTGTGTAGCCGAGACTTGTGTAGAATTGTATTGAAGATCCGTCAGATCATGTATCTTTGTCGATCGCGAGTCGAGGTGTGTCGGCGAGGAGTCAACTTTCTCGAAACGGAGACCTTCTCGTGACCGCGACGATTCGAAAGCTCGTGCTCGATAAAAATCGCGCGAATTCGCGCGGATACGCGTGACGAACGGCGACATTGTACGGCACCAAAGCGCCATGAATGGGCACGAAGGCGTCCGTGCGAGTGAATGGAAAGCGCGAGAGACAAGTTTCGCCCACGCATCGGGACCCCATGCAGGTAGACGGATAATGTACACGTCGGTACACCTAGTTACGCGCTAATAGACGTTGCGGATGATGGAAGGGGCCTTCGTATCGCGAATGTAGGCGAGGGTTCGCCGCGTCTAACAATGAGTTCATACGAAATCGCGGAGATGGCCAAATTAAAATTTATCCTGACCATCATGTGATCGTGGGACAACATGGCATTTTGAAGAATTTTATAAGTTTTTTTTGAAAATTTAGTAACTATACACGGAGCGAAGTTTCTTTTCAAATTTACCCTGAAAATCATGTAATCGTGCGACAACATGGCATTTTGAAGAATTTTATTCGTTTAAATTTTACCATACATTTTTAGTAAAATGTATAATTACTAGTAAACTGTATGGTAAAACGTCCAAAAACTCTCGTAAAGTTCGTCGAAATATCATGTTGTCTCACATTTACATTTCCAGGACAAATTTGAAGAGAAAATTCTCTCCGTGATAGACTAGTAATTACACTTACAAGTATACATTGTACTAGTAAAATGTATGGTAAAATTTCAAGAAACTCTCACAAAATTCTTCGAAATGTCATGTTGTCCCACGTTTACATGATCTTCAGGATAAATTTTGAAAGAAAATTCTCTCGGTGTAAAATAAGGAATAAATGAAAAGAAAAACAGACAATCTTTAATTTACTCACTACTGCCAAATATATTTTTATTTGATCGGTTAAGCAACGTTTGATTAAGATAAAGTAAACGAGGCTTTTGTTTTAATTTTCTTATGCGAAAGTCCTAGTATCGACTCTATTGTATAACAATTAACGTGCGGTCCGTCTCGAGCGAACCTTCGCGAATCTTTAAAGGAAATAAAAGAGTTTGCGTAACGAGGAGAGCCGCGCTTGACGGACGGCGTCTCGACGGTGAATTATTGTGAGAGGACGATTTAGATAGCACGTTAATTAGTTTCTGCGACGAGACAACGTGCTTGAAGGTGAAGCCAACAGGTAGTCACGTTAACGCGAAAAGAATATGCGATAAGATAAAGGCCAGCAACGGGGTGATAATTGCGGGAAATAATATTAGCACAGGCTGATAATTCCCGTACACGAGACTACGGCTCTCTCCCTCTCGGGCGCTCCGTTTTTCCTCCTCGCGACGTCAAGTTGATCGTCCGCCCAAAAATGCCCGGAGCGCGTTGACACAACGCGCGCATTTAGCAAAGCAGAATGTTTCGTATGTGGCAAATTACTCATTCAAGTTACTCGGTTAAATTTATTTCAAGTTTTCGTAACAAAGCAAGTCGACGCGTGTATCTGCCTCGCGTGTACGGGATAGCGAAAGCCCTCCGAGGCGCCTGTGTGTTTCACGTCGTGCAGCGTAAAAAGAAGACAATTTGAAAATCTCGGCACACACGCAGCGCATGCGAACACTCGCGGATTAAGTGTCACGCGAGATTTTTTCCCCCGTCGTGATGCAACACGCTGGATCGCGCCGTTTCCTCGCGCGTTTGTTCGCTCGGGCGATGGCTATTTTCGCAAGACGTACCCGATCCATTACGCCGGCGGACGTTACTCTTCAACGTCGCCCGTAATGGCACTTCGCGTCGCGGAGTGCATCCGTCGCGCGAGTGCACTTTAAGCGCGAACTGCGGTTTGCTTCGCGCGATCCCGTGCACGTTTCCTTTCCGAGACGGAGAGCAATTCGTATGGTTTTGAGTCGCGCGTTTCATTTGACAATTCATGTTTAGGTACCTGAGGCTTCGCATCTACCGCAAATATGCACGGACAGAATTTTTTCTTAAAATTTACCCTGAAAATCATGTAATCGCGGGACAACGTGGGATTTTGAAGAATTGTATAAGAGTTTTTACCATACATTCTACTAGTAAAATGTATACTAATTGTAAGTATAATTACTAGTGAAATGTATGGTAAAATGTCAAAAAGACTCTTATACAATTGTTCAAAATGCCACATTGTCTCACGATTACATGATTTTTAGGCTAAATACATTACGGCAATTTTATAGTAATAAATAGGGATGTATCTTCGGAGGGGCAGGCACTAAGACGCGCCACTCATTAAGTTTTCGGCGAGAAAAATGACGGGCTAGACCAGGACTCGAACCTGGGCCTTCCGCTTGCCGAACAAATGCTCCCCTGACGAGCTATCCAGGCTCACAAGAAGCAATAAAGGAAAAATAATTAAAAAAACCCCACAAGCACAATTACCATTTCTCATGGTACCCGGAGAAATGGTCATTATACTTATGCTCTTTTTTTAAATTTAATTTGGTTTCTACACCTGCGCCAGGTTACACGCGGGTGCTGAAAATATATGGGATGGGGGTCGGGGTTGAACCACGTAGTATTACTAGTCACTCGTGACAGCACTAGGCTACACGTTGCTCCGGAGTTATTCTATTCGGGAATCGGTAATAAAACTTGCGACGAGCTCGGGCACGTCACGGCCGACAGAGTTACGAAATTCGCGAGAAGGAGCGAAAGCGGGCGGCGCGAGTTCCAGGCTTCGTGTATATATATCTGGTACCAGCAGCGACGGCAACAGCAGTTCGGGAGCAAAGGCACCACTGACGTCACGAGCTATCTTTAAACCCGGTATCGAGTCCAACGCTCTGCACGCACGCACGCACGCACGCACGCACGCAACCGCGTCCCGCGTAAGCGAGCGCGTGAGAGATCAGAAACGGATGCGATGCGCCGCACCGCGCCGTATTCCCGCCATTGCCGGTACAATGTACCATTGTCTCAATTTCCTTTCTCCTTTCTCTACGTTGCGGGGCAAATCCGCGCGCTAGTCTACGTTCGCGGATACGTATGTCATGTGCAAGCGGAGGGCGACATTCGTGCGAGTTCAAAATTTGAGAAGACGTCAATTTTTCGCCCTCCAAAATATTTTGCCTCGGAAGTCAAACCTCGCGGTAAGGAAAAGTCGAGGGGTAAACCGCTGACCAAAATCTCGTACACCACACCCTCAGAAAGGATTTCTGTTACCGAGACAAAGGTATTCTTGACGCATTTAAATTTCTCACACCTCTCATTTGGTATAAAAATAAGACGATATCAAAATAAAATCAATAATTCTTATTCTCCTCTATCGAATTAAAAAAGATTGACTCACTATATTGGGACGAGAGTAACTTATATAAATGTAAATTTATATGTTCTTGCGTTTGGAATAAATTTTCCCTCCATCGTACAACGCACAGAGTTGGCACCGCAATATTCGACAAAAGACGATGCATACTATCATTTTGTTCTGACTTAAGAATTTTTCATTCAAGATTAAAATATCCCCTTTCTCGATAATAATTTTGTTTTATCTTATTCTACTGCGTTTTATCTTATTTCATCTTTATAATGTCCCAGCAAGGTCTAATGCCCAAACTAATGTCTAGTAATGCCCAGTAATGCCGCAAATCTGTACACCGCAATGCCCTCAGCGGTTTACCCCTCGGGAAAAGTTAAAAAGTACAGTCATTTTCGATCATTTCTCTTCGATGGCAGAATTGCATCTTCTTGAAGACGAAAAGTTATTTGCGTGACAAAGGTGGGAGGAAGAGAATATAATTTCGAAAAAATCTGAACTATATAGTTACACTGGTCCAGTCACCTTGCACGCGCAACGATTGGCGTGGATGCTGCGGGGAGATCGCGGACGTTGAGTCACCGTGCCGTTTTTACTCGCGAAACTTTAGGCCTCGAGGGGCGATTATTCAATGCGGAAAACAGTCGAGTAACATTCGTGACGAGAACGTGCAATTCTATGATGTCGTGAAGTACAATGCTAATCTGTCAACTTACTAAGAGAACCGCCGTCGCGGAAAACGCTCGGTACAAATAATGTCTTCGGTTACGGAACAACGAGAGAGATAACAGAAGATTGTAAAAAGGAAAACTTACACAAAATGATACATTAATAATTGAAACGATTGTAAGGCATTTGAAAGAATTACTAGAGGAACCAGAATGACGTGGTGAAAAATAATGGGAAATGACACGAGTCGAAATTTTGGTACTATTTTGACACTTTTGAGGATAATTTACACCTACTTAGCTGATCTATACACCTACATAGACCAGCAGTAACTTTTTACTCCTCCCTTGAATCGTTAATTCTAAAAATTTACTTTAACTCCTACTTAAAAGGACCTACTTTAACGCTAAATTGGCAAAAGTAGAAATTTCCGACACTATCAGTTTTAAAGTAGGAGTAAATTTTGTACTTGCAGCTGAACCTCTTCTACTGTCTTAGGTCCTACTATGTAATAGAATTAAAGGCTCAACATAGGGCCGACATTTCGACTCAGGGATTCAATAATATTTTAACGGAATCGAGCTAATTAGAAAAAAACATTGGAAAATAATAAATTATCGAAGAAAGCGCCAAGTCAGCGAGTCAGCTGGCTTTCCGGTTAAAAACCCATGATATGCAGGAACGCTCGGTGCACGTGAGGGGAAGGACAGCTCGTAGAGTGCGGAGTTGCGTCCGCGTGAGTCATCGTTCTTCCTGCCTTTAATGCGATTTCGGTGGTCGCGACACGTAACGACGTCTCATCGACGTCTAATCGTTTCCACGTTAGTCCGCAAGCGGATGCGTCCGCGAAACGTATCCGCTTGCGGATTAACGCTCATGCCACCGTAACATTAGTATCCTGGTATCAGCACAATTAGCGAGTCATATCGAGTTTGCCTTCAGACGCTTGCGATCGAAATGCGAGCAACTGAGCCCGTTGCTTGCTGTATCACTGCAGTCGAGACCTTTACTCGAGGGACTTAATGGACGGCTGCCGGGTAAAACGGGATAATACGATACAAACAGGATACCGTATGACGCGGTGGCTCGAGCCATTCCGTTCTGGCGAGCATCCAGTTTCGATCGCGAAACACCGGGGATTATTTCAACCCCATTAAATTAATCCTCGCCCTATTCTACCGTTGGCACGTTGCACCTTCGCATACGTTAACGTTTATTTAACGTATACGCGGAATTAAGTGCTAATTAAGTGTCGAAGCCGGAAATCAGATGTTCGAAATGGCTGGCAGAAAATTGGATAGATAATGGGGGAGCCGACTTAACGCGTCACGCTGGCTCCCCTATATGAAAAGATAAAGATCCAATACATAAATTGAAGAAACGGCAGATGCTAATTGCACTCAATTTTAGCACTTAACTTTGCGGGATTAGAACTAATTTAGCGCTAGCGTGGAGGCTGTGACTTTAAATGGAGATTATTATATTTCGATTCGCGCGGCGCGTATCCTTGACGAAGTTACGAGGGAAAAAAAACGTGCGCTTCCCCTGGTCGAGATTAATCGTATCCGCCGAGTGTAATCGACCTATGCCGATTCCCGCGGGCACAACGAAGGGAATTCGCGCGAAGCTCGTGGCCTCTTTCGAACGAAACTCGAGCGTATCGCTCGCCGCAGCCGTGCCGTCGATCGCAAAAGAAACGAAGTAACACGTTCTGCACGAGCGAGTGCCATCGGCCGGAACGACCGCGGTCTCTGCTGTCGCAAGAACGATCGACCCCGATCGAGATTCGATCGGCGGTATCAAACCAATAATAACAATAATAGTAACTGGGTACACTATGAACCCGCCGTGGGACAGAGGTTCGTTTATGCCGAGTGCACGTATCGAGCCATCGGGCGCAAAGACGTACACGCCGCGATTCCGTCTGTCGTTGTCGACTAAGCACGCGCGGGTGATCCATGTACAATTAAGGGACGGCTATGTCATAGATTGCGCCAATTAACCTGTTAGAGGGCCGGCATTTTTCCATTGACATTTGTAATTTTTTTTTTAATAGAAAACTTATGCATATATCTACATGCTCCGAAAGGTTTTCAAGTTTGCTCCTGGCCACTGTAGTGGCCACTCCGGCCCTCCGAAGGTTAAGAATATGCAAATAGTGTGTTTCATCAGATCGCCAGTATTGATATAAATAAAATTTCAAGTTTCAATCGAGCTCAGCTCGAAAGCAAACCTCATGGCCACATTTATTAAATACGCTTTCGCAACGTCTCGAACTTTGGTTTAAGTCCTTATCAAGTGAGATCGTGTCACGCAGTTTAGTCAAATAAAATTAAAACCACTGTCGACAGTCTTGATCTTACACCCCTCGACTCCGGACGTTGGTGAAATTATACTCTTAATACTCAACTCTATTCCGCCAATATGTGGTTTTAATTGATAAGAACCTAAACCAAAGGTCGAAACGTTGTGAAAGCGTATTTAATAAATGTGGCCAGTTGAGGTCGATTGAAACTTGAAATTTTAAACATGATAATCTCTTTAGGTTGCCAGTAATAAATAACAATGGATAAGTTTAGTTGAGAATATGCTCGAGTGGCGAGTGTTGCGCAGAGAAATGTGCGCTGCTTAGTAGACAAGTGAGCGAAAAGATCCAAGATCAAATCCACGGGCACCGCTGGTTTTTTTCGGAATCTCTCGAAGGGAAGTGGCAACCACCGAGAGTATCTTGCCACAAATACCCCTTTAGAGGTATAGCCTTTCAGATGGGAGGTTTCCTTCGGCAAGGTTAGCAGCCTACCGAAGCTGAAGTAAAACCAAACGCTCAAAGTACCAGAACGAACTGGATAAAACAGGCTTTAAGCCTAATACACGAGGAAGAAGAAGAAGAATATGCTCGATAAAAGGAAAGTGTTAATTCGATTACGAATTTTATGGACATAGCACGGCATGAATAGTTTAATTAATGATAAATTCAGTGCATTTGATAACAGAAGCAAGCTCCTTCATTTCATTAAAAGAAGAGACTGCTTGCGGAAGAGCCGATTATACAGTCAGGTCAGCTTCCGGCCTCAGAAAATGCGAGACAGTGGACTCATTGAAACAACCCGTCGCGATTGTGTACGACAGTCAATTACCTGTATTATTTTACAATGTACTCGATACGTCGATAAAATTTCGCTTACACATGGAACGCGTTTAAAATTAATCTCAACGCAATAACGCGGCGATAAATAATCCCAAGTTCAGAGGAATCCATTAATAAATTACGTTAACGGGAATAAAATTCTTCCTCTTTCGCTATCCTTACTAATGATTGTGTATTTACCAATTAAAATAAATTAGCAATTGAGAAGTGATTCAACGTTAAATTTATTTTCTTTAAACCAATTGTTGCACATAAATAAATTTAAATAAACGGTTGTTAATTAATTGTATTGCAATTAATTGCGTTACATCGTTATCGATATAATTGTTGCACGTTTTATTTAAAAAATCAAAAGTTTTATTAATTGTAGGACTATTGTGAGTGAAACGGAACTGTTAACAGATCTTTCAATTTAAAAAATAAGATGCCAACTATTGTCGTGCGTCAGAATTTTTGTCGCTGCAAGATTACGATATGCCATTGGTAAATTATGTTATTCTATTGCAGGCAGGCATGCGGCCTCGGCTCGATATATTCTGCTGGGTGTCGCGGGTGCCGATCCCGAAGCACGTGACAGAGAACACATTCGTCACGTTATTGAACGGCCAATGAACGCCGGCAACGCACTGTGCGCGCGTAGAGGCAAGAATCGATCTACATTGCACGCGACACGAGGCAGAGAAGGATGGAGCAAGTCGGTCGGGACCCTATTAAATCATCATCTGATGCGACAGCATTGTTTACTGCTCGAGCAGCGTTTCGTTTTAGAAAATAGATTCGGAGCGCGACGTTGCAACGCCTATCTCGAGTCGAGTGCGAAAGAACGTATGTGTATAAGAAATAAACGTGATGTCCTAATGCCTTTGAATTTTCTCATTCCTTCAACATTACGTATCTCGCGTACGTGTCTCATCAAATATTATATCGTTTCTCTATACATTGCATTTATCGATCTTTACTGTAGATAGGTATTCACTATAGATCGCAGACTACACTAGAGAAACTTACCACGCAGTTGTGAAAAGATGCTGCAAATTCACTTAAAAACAATGCATTATAATAAATGGAGTCGAAATGATCAAAGTTAAATGAATAGATGGAGGCAAAATGATTAAAGTTACGGGAAAAAGTGTAACACTACATGAGAGATAGCGAGAAAATTATTTTCTTTTTAGAAAAAGGGAAATTTTTTAAACAGTCGACCAGACTGGTAAAAAAAGTGATCTTTATTGAAGTCACTAATGTGACTAATGTGACTTGAATAAAGATCACTTTTTGGTCAGTCTGGTCGACTTAAAACAAAAGTGTCCCTTTGTTCAATTACCACTGGCGACAATAAGCTTCTCTCGGCTTTGTTTTTTTAGAACTTTTTCGAAGTATCAGATGCATTGGGGTTGCTCATCTTTTGGTTATTGACCGAAGCGATCTGACAGGCGTATCCGTAAATAATCCTATTGTTCCATCTCTCGCAAGTTGAATACGAACCGTACGGACGCTCTAATTGAACGGAATGAATTACGGGGATGTCGGTAGTTATTCCATCGAACCAACTAGCCGCATGGTCGACTTTTCGCACATCGTTCCCCTTCCTCGCGATCAACGAAACCGCATACTCCGCGTACACACGCTCGCCTTTGCGAGATAAACGACGAAGACCAAATTTATCGTCTCTAGAGCGTTAGGTGCACTTTTCTTTTTACATAAAGGGTTTGTTTTCTGTTCCTGCACTGGTGAACTAGTGCAGTAAGCTAGAATGAGAAAAAATATGCTTGTCTTACTCCAATTTATTGCACTAGTTCACTAGTGTAGGAACAGAAAACAAGCCTAAGTCAAGCATGCTCAGTAAATAAAACGTACAATGGAACATTAATTGTCGGATGATGCATAATTAATTAATAATAACGCAATTCTTTCAGTTGGCAATTAAGTTTAGATTAATCGAATTTAGAGTTTAGCGCAATGATTAAACAATCGCAGCGTAAGTTTATTTCGTCGTTTCTACTCGCGCGATCACTTTCGGCTTGTTCCGTTCGGCAACGCGGGCGTTATGGATCAAGCTGATTACGAATAGAGCCTGCGAGTCGAGCATGCGATTCAATTTT
>NW_011967245.1:2260358-2286158 GCF_000949405.1 Vollenhovia emeryi | reverse complement strand
GGCGGCAGCACCGAAGCTTTATAAGCGCCTGGCCAAATAATATAATTATTTCATTGAAAGATATTACTTCAAATAATAGTGCTTTTTCTATCAAATAATACAGGTTGTTTGAATAAAACAACAAAATTCTTATTCAAAACATATAATGTTTCGTATAAGCATATATTGTTTCAATGAAACAAATTTCAACCAAATAAATAGGAATACTAAATCCAAAGAAACCGTTCTCTCTGTGTACGATTCAACACTTAAATGCGGATCAAGTTAGTTGTTTGCTGCTCATCGTAATCGCCCCCTTTCAGTTTCGGCATGTCAAATTTGTACTTCTCTCTTTATGGCTTTCACCATTTGGAGACTCACGCGAACGTGTCGGATGACAACTCGAGATGACAGATTCGTATTTAAGCGCCTAACATATTTGTGTCCGTATAGTCTCACTGAGGATGACCCGAAAGTGGGTCGAGACGTTTGATGATTAATTTACAAATTCAATAAAAAGCTCCATATTGGACACGAATACCTGCGTTTGGCTCGCATTGCCCTTCTTCCCGCCCACCAATTTAAATGCGGATATAAGAGTAACACACTGGTGTGCTAATTACACTAATAATTATTCAATTAACTATAACACGCCGATCTTGTGCACGACAAAATTCTGCGGGTTACCCTATGATAAAAATAAAGTAATATCCTTTTAAGAGGGTGTAATTTCCTTCGAGTTCCCATAACCTTCCCCCTTCTAGAAAAATTTATAATCGTAGGATGTGGGTCAATTGTTCCAAGTATTTCTTGTGAGACATTAGGCGCGAGAAGAAACGCATTAACGAGGGTGCGGTCTGTTTGATCTCATCGCCGTCTAACTCACTCATACTCCTAAGTTGCCCACGGGGAAAATTTCCGTCTACGTTGCACGATCCGAGGATAACGATACCGCGTCCTCGATCGTTTCAGTTCTCGTACCGAGAGGCACGGCGTGTGCCGCGAGTGTCGTATTTTCAGGACATTATCTGCCCGTTAAAAAAAAAACCGACGTTATTTGTGCCAAGGGCATCGTTAAAATCCTGCTGCACCATTTTCACGTGCATTCGCAATGCAAAGAGCGGACGCGACGGCTTCGCACTCTGTTAAAAATATTTTTGGTTTGATATGCAAAGTGCTCGCAAAATCGCGCATTTTCAGCATATCGCGAGGACGAACTGGAACCGAGTCTCGCGTTATTACAACAAATATGGCTGAGGTCTTTTGTTATTCACGAATAAGGTCTTGCTCATCCCTGATTAACGCTTGGCGTTTCGTAATAAATTCGAGGACAATCGCGGATTCGCGTTAATCGTCGTGAATTCGCCGTCGTGACTCGTTGACTTATAAGGCTCATCCTGCGTGCCGTTAAGCCGCAATAATGAAGTCACTCGGTCAAGGTTTCGGAGCGGGGTTTCGGAGCGCTGAAGCAGCCGTCGCCGACGCCGTTTCCTCGTCCACGCGTGTCGAGCCATTACCGCGGGCTCTCATCAACGCGCCTCGGAATATTTTCAGTCCGGTGTTGTTGCCCGACTCGCGGCACGTACAGACCGATCCCTCGTGCTCGAATAATTCGGAAGAAACAACTATCGCGTCTCTATCGCGCGTGATTCACTCGCTCGGTTACGAAACCGGGCACGTACGTCGGACTGTGAAGTCACGCGCTCCCGGTGGAACTATTATTCATATCCGAGCGAAAAAGCCTCGGTTACATGCGCGATACGTAATTTAAGCTTGCTGCTGAAACGCAGAAGAAGTCACGGGATCTCCTAAACAAATTGGAGCAGCGCTTGGAGTCGAAATATTCCAATTCATCATACAGAGATATTTTACGAGCCGAGTTATGTAACGAGATTTTTTTGCGTAAACAACGTAGAAAGGTACTCGTCTGGATGCGCCGATCGTGGTTATTCGAGTTGAAAAGTTTCGGCAGTTGGAAGATATATAATTATTTATGCGGAACATTCCTCGTTTACTCGGTAATCGTTTACTTACTTCGTCAAGAGAAAAGAATTTCGTATAAAAACTTCTCATGACTCACAATATTAATATGCAAGCTCCGTCATCGCGTCTTACATGCAATTACGCTTTATTAGTATTTAACATACAAAACATGATTCTTACTCTTTTAGAACAAATTTTAGACAAATTGTCCAAGTTCGTAAAATGTACACTCTGAAATAAAACAGACCTCGCGATGTTCTTATCGGCTGTACCGAAGATAAACGGTGTTCGATGTAATAGTCCAGTCTATTTTCTTTCAATTGACAGCTAACGTATATTGAAAGAGACGCCTTCGTCCGCAGTCTACTTGTAATAAAAGCGACACAGTTGATTCTTAACGTCATCTTCAATTAACATGATCGACGCTAACCAATCGAGCCGAGACCTATCGCGAGCCTCAGCAGCAAGAAACAACTACGAGCGAGTTATTAGCATATCTCCATAATGGCGGCGAGATTATCGGCGGAATTCAATGCCAATTATCGTCTCGTAGGAACGTCCGAACGAATTGGACTTTGGAAGATCAGGGATTAAGCCGAAGGTTATCGCGCCGAAAAAAAATCTTAGAATACAAATAGAATATCTCATTCAGCTCGTCAAGATGTTCTACAAGTATCGCCACAGAAATGTAAGATGCAAGATGAAGAGGCGTACAATGCCGCTCGAGGTGTAATTTCACAATTTCATGAAATTGTGAAGCATTTTCGAGAATACGATCTTCGTCATCGAGTGAAAAAAATCACGTCGTATGCGAAGCTCAATTGTTTTATTCAACCGCTGAGGAGACAATTACGCGAACAAATATATGTAAGTCGTAAAGTTAAAGATTAAAGTCTTTTTGCGTGAATCTAGAAAGTCGATAGACGATAAACAAACGAAGACCTAAATACGTCACTCGACTGTCCGAATGACAATTTCGAAGTGCATCCGAAGGGCGGTAGCTTAATCCTCTTAAGTTCCTTCCGAGAAGGAACGGGATCCTTCGATCCAATATCACGTGCAAACAGAATTAAATCACTCCTTAATCTTACGGCACATCCGTCACCCTCCTCCCGTCATTCTCATTTATAATCGAGGCGATACGTCGTACGTGCGCGAACAATACGTGGTTTCATCTATAAAAGTCGCAAGTCCCGGCAGAAGTGACAAACGCTTCCTCTCTCGCCACGTCATTTCTCGATCGAAGAAAATCCCGCGCTCGTTGGAGTAAGAAGAAAACTTATCGCGGCATAAAGTTACGCTTTTCCCTTCTCCGCGTTGATAAAAATCGACCGGATGTAAATTAGAGAATCGAGGAATGTGGGAAGGTCGTGACGTTCCGCACGCGCTTTGCACGACCCGCGCGAAGTACCGTAAGAGACAACGTTGTCTCCAAGTGGCTGGACGGTCCAGGTGCCACCACAATGCGCATCCTCTCGCAGAGTGTTTGTCATCTGGACCAGTCGCTTGAGTTGAGAGAAATATCTGCTCCAAACAGAGTCAAACCAACAAAAATTTGTAGAACAGAATATTCCATACGTCTCCATAAAATAATAGAATATTTTATGCTGTTTCTATAAAATCGAATATTCTATACGTTTTCTCTTGATTCTATAAAATATTTCGAAAAGCATTCGAGTTGCGTTCTGCAGAAACACGCGCTTAAACTCGCGTCATTCAAAGATGCGTTGCCGAGGATCCTGTTTGTTGAAAAGAACTATAAGACTCTCCGTGTAGAGATCTACATTGTTCAGTAAAATGTATGGTAGATGTGCGACGACGTCGCGTGGCTATTTTCCGTTCCGACCCCGAATCGTGTAACGTAGTCAACGCCATATATAAATTACGGTAATCCGACGCTGTGCACGTAATTCGAGCAGATAATTCAACGTAACGACGATGAGTCGACCTTCGGATTTAACCTTCGCCCGCTTGTCGCTTCGATGACGAAGGAAGTCCACGTGAAAAATTCGCGCGCGGCAGCCCGTGCCCTTTTCCCTCTTTCCTCTCCCGTTGCATCTGTCTCTCGTCCGAGACGTCGTGAAAAGTTCGCGGAAAAATCCACTCCAGAAAATTCGTTAAAATGAAAATGCTCGCGGTGACTTAATCCGCTCCTTTTTTTTCTACGTTAAAACGTCTTCCAATTGTGATCCTGACGTGTCGGCGGCTTTTCGCCTTTAATTAGACGATTGCGTGCCACGCGTTCCGAATTCGGAGCCGCGGAATTCGCGGCGACGAAAAGGAGAGCTCCCGGAGCGACGGTATTTGCCCGGGCTTCGGCTTCGGCTTCGGCTTCGCGGAAGAGTCGCAAGAAGAATGCAGTCTTGTCGTCGAGTTACTGACGTACGGTACATCGGCTCGGGTATCTCGTCGGCTTTTTCTCCCCTCGTGACGGCACGAAACCACGTGTCTGACCGTGCGAGCGTCAATTACACGAGGCTGATTTCGATAACGACCGGGCACCGAACGAGAACGCTCGTTAAAACCTGGCCGATCCCTACTCGGAATTTCAATTATCTTGTACGATCTGATCTCCGAACGGAAAATCGTGTGTTTACGGTATCATTGAATACAATAACGACTATAATTAAACGCGATTCTAAATATATCCGTATAAAATCTCGAGGGACGAGATGAAATTTCGCGAAGTAGGAAATCTGCATTTCGCAACGCGCCAATAAATGTTGCGTAACGAAATATGATCGGACTACGAAGGCGCTTACGCAATGTGTTTACATTGTACGGGGAATTTATGGAATGAACAAATCGGGGAACGATGAAGCGGCTAAAAAAGGACAGACAGCCCGAGATCCCGATCCGTAGGCGCGACTCTCGCCGCGTAAAGGCCGAATCGGACTAGCAATTGTCGACGCGGATTGGATTGGAATTGGCGATTGTCTTCTAGCCAATGAGAGTCGATTTAATGGCTGCTTTGCTCTCATTGGCCAGAGGACAATCGCCAATCGCCAATCCGATCCGAGTCGGCAATTGCTAGTCTGATTCGGCCTTAACGCAGTTATTGTCACTGTGTCAGCTTTGAGTATTCAGGTATTAGACCAAGCGCTTTTTCGTAGGAAATAGAACGCGTTCATAATTTAATTTTACGATCGATAAACGATCTCTCTGAAAGGGCAGTGCGCCAAGGCACTTTAGATACATGCAATGACATATTTAATTTAAAATAGCTACACGGAATTCTCTCTTAAAATTGATCCTGAAATATCATTTAATCGTAGGACAACACGACATTACGAAGAATTTTATGAGAGTTTTCGAAATTTTACCATCAGTCATTTTATTATTATTTTCAGGGTAAATTTTAAGAGAAAATTCTCTCCGTGTAGCTGCAATTTTTAACGTCAAATTTTGCTACTTGTATTATCATTATTTAAATGTCTTTCTATCGTTATATTTCGATATCGAACGGCGCCGTTTCCTCGCTTCCGCCACGAGTAAAGGACTAGCGTCCTTTGCCCGAACGCTCTATACTGCCTGCGTTCTATTTTCAAAGGACACTGTCCTTTCCGCCTCCAAATTACCGCGACCATTTCATCTATTGCATCTACGATCTGAGTAACAAAAGAGTGTAGGTACAAAAACGTATTCTTTCGTCCGAAACCTGAAATGATTCGAAATCGTAGACGGTTTCAAGATTAACATTTAACTAAACAGATTAAACAAATATGATGATCCTAAATTAATACAGACTGAAATTTATGCATTTAAAAGAAAACGTACACGGAGAGAATTTTCTTTTAAAATTTATCCTGAAAATCGTGTAATCGTGGGACGTGACATTTTAAAGAACTTTATAAGAGTTTCTTTTTTAAATTGTACCATACAGTTTACTAGTATACTATTTTACTATTTTATTGTTTGGTAAAATTTCAAAAAACTCTCATAAGTTCTTCAAAATGCTATGTTGTCTTACGATTACACGATTTTCAAAGTAAATTTGTTTCTCAAACTACAACGATCATTTATATAACATAATTTATTAATGCGTTAATATAATTTATATTAATGGATTCTTCTCCGAACTTGGAATTGTTTGCTGCCGCATTATCGCCTTGAGATTAATTTGAAACGCATTTCGCGTGTAAATGAGATTTTACGATGTATCATCGAGCATGTCGTAAGATGATACAGGTAATTGACTGCCGTTTACGGTCGCGACGAGTCGTTTGAATGGGTTCACTGTTGCACATTTTCTGAACCTTCACGCCCGGAAGTTGGTCTGACTGCATGACTGAACCTTCCGCGAGCAATCTCTCCTTTTAATCAAATGGAGAGGCAATATGCGCCGGAATAATCGTGTGATGGAGCTCGAGCAAGCAAGGGTTTTGCGAGCAAATTGAAAATAGGTGAAGAAAAGAAAGATACGAGCAATTGCATTGACATGCCACTTGAGCTACAACGACTTAATATAATACTTCGGTATCACGAAACGTATTTATTTCTGTTTCCGTTAATTATAAGAAATTGTCCATGTTTTTAAATTATTTTTGTCTAACTCCATCTAGAGTGTTAAAGCTGACAATCAGCGACAACACGACTGTGGAATGTGACGAATATGTTTAGCTGACAGAACTATAAGTAATGTAAATTTAACTGAATCGACGATAAACTAGATTTACGAAAGGAAAATCTAGAACGAATGAGAGAGAGAGAAAGAGAGAGAGAACCCATGTATCCTTTGTTACAATAACCGAATGACTTTTTATTATAGGTCGTTGAAATCGTCTCAACATACGCTATTGCCATAATGATTAAATAAGTATAGTATGCTATTAAAAAAAATAGAGGTGATCTTGAAATCTCCGAAGCGCCTCCACTTTTTGAAAAAAAATATTACCAACATGTTATGGCTCCCTTGATATAGTACAACTTTCGTAATTATAATTTTTTTCACGTTCTCTAAAAATAGCGGAGATATTCGAGGTGGACAAAGTTACGGCCTCAGCCTGTATATATTTACACACGTATGTATCTCTGTAATACACTGGTTGACTCTTAGAGAGTAGACGGTGTTAGACATAAACGATTTCTCGTATTCAAAAGTACACACATTTGGTTATAACAGACAGTATTCCCGAATATAATTCATCGTAATGTCCAGTGAGAAAATGTAGCAAACTGTTGGAAGTTGGAGCAAAAGTGGCCTCCATCGTAAATTGAAAGAAGCATAAGTTATCATCAAGCGAAAGTGATTGGACCGGTAAACTCGGAGTCTCCATTGCTCTTTCCCTGACCACGCAGTTTCGTAATGCTTATGGATGGGCGCTTCGTTCAACTATGCATACGTGCTTACAGTTCTGTCAACTGACTAACATATTCATCGCATACAACAGCCGTGTTGTCTCTGATCATGTCAGCTTAGATGGAGTTAGATAAAAATAATCGTATTCAAAAACATGTTTAGAAGTTGATCCTTCGTCCTGTGTCGATTAGGCGCGTTTCTCCCCTTTCTACCGAATTCCCTCAGCATCTCCGGCGCACCCTCGGAATTCCGGGTCTTCTTTAACAATGCCCCGGCGCACTCGACTCGAAAACCGCTCGAGTGCGCGTGAACCACCGCGACACGTCGGCTCGTAGCTACGTCCGGGACACCCGGTGTATTTACATAAGGCTCAGCCACACGTAGGCCGGTAATACGCGTCGGTCCGGTTCGAAATCGTCGAGCGGCGAGATGCGGCGAGATGCGGCGGGATGCGGCGAGAACCTGCACGGCCGCGCTAACCTGTTGGATCCGGCGTGGCGGGGCAAAAAAAAAGGTAAGAGGACCAGTCAACAAAAGATGTGGCTGCTGGATTTTTCTACCTGGCCCCGCGCACGTATCCGACGCACGATGTCCTCTTCCCTTAAGGATCGATCATTTTCCCCCCCGATATTCTCAAACCCGAGTAGTTACCAAGCTTGAATAACGATACCGTTATTGCAAACCAAACGAAGTCGGTCGATCTTGCTTGGAACCAGATCTGACTAATTAAACGAAGTTAATCATCGAATATCAAAAATGTATTATTCAACGAGGGCGTTGCGGAAAGTTAATCGATCGCGAGTAGCAAATCCAATTTCTTGTAGATCGTTTTCTACGACGCTCTCGTTGAAAACGTTTTCACCCCTTGCGGCGGTTTCGTGGAAACGCGATTGAATAATGCACTCGCACTCGTTATTTCACGTCATAACGTATTCATGAGTCATGGCGATCTTCGCATCACGTGAGGAGAAGAGCTGGGCGTTACTGGGATAAATATTTTATTCGAGCCGGGTAAGGATATGGAGTAATAATCCTCTCCGCTCGAACGAGACAATTGTCTTGCCTGAATGAAGATTGGAGAGCGCTTGAAAAATCACTTTCCTACTGCCTAAAGTCAATCAGTGGATTATCACTGAAAACAGTTGTAAGTGTAGCACTGAATTATTCATACTTATAACTGTGAATCGGCGAATATTCACTGCGTTCAGCGATAATCCACCGGATTAACTTTTAGAGAATGTACCTGCGATCCACGAGGGGGAAGCCGCTGGCCAAAATCTCGTACGCCAATGCTCACCAATGCTCAGTGGGCTTTACTTTATCTCATTATCTTATTTTATCTTTATAATGTCCCAGCAAGGCCTAGCGCCCAAACTAATGCCCAAACTAATGCCCAAAAAATGCCCAGTGGGCGTTACTTTATCTTATTATCTTATTTTATCTTATTTTATAGTTATAATGCCCCAGCAAGGCCTAATGCCCAAAATAATGCCCAAAATAATGCCCAGTAATGCCCAGTAATGCCGCAAATCTGTACACCACAATGCCCTCAGCGGTTTCCTCCTCGACGATCCATTTCGAATCGCCCGAACAAGCTCCGAATTGATTCGGTGTCATCGCTTTTCGACGGATCGATCGAACTCGCCGAGATACTTTTTACTCGGCGAACGAAAACGATAATATCGGCACTCGCGTAGGATTATCGTTATCTCATCCGGAGAGAGGGGTGGGCGTCATCGTACTCGAGATACGACGAGTTATTCCTTATCGCGCGGCCGTCAGGTAAACGGCGCGCTGAAATTCTTCTCTCACCGGAAGCGTTTCCCCGTTCTACGTTTGTTCGGCAATTTTGTATTCCGCCGCGTTCTTAATGCCGCGTGAAAATTTATCTCGCGGGAGCGAACGGACTCCCGCAGAAGGGAGGAGCAGGCTCGACGAAGAAATCGCGTCTGTCTCTTCCCCTCTCTTTTCCGTCCTCTTTGGATTTATTTCCCAAGTTTGCGCGTACAAAATGATCTACTATAAATGACCGCGTAATCAGGAAAAGACACTGGTATACTTAAAAAATTTTTTATCAAAATTTGATAAAATATTTTTTTAATATCTTTTTCAATATCTTTGTAAATTTTTCATCAAATATTGATTTTTTTAACGTGCAGAGATATACAGGAACGTATTTACATGCGCGCCTTGTATGAGAAAATCTTAAATTCATCTTTCCCACTGGCTCTTCCGTCTGCACACGGTGAGAATTTTCTCTTAAAATTTATCCTGAAAGTCATACAATCGTGGGACAACACGGCATTTTGAAGACGCGGAATTTTATGAGTTTTTTGAAATTTTGCCATTTACATTTTACTGATAATTATAGTTAGTATACATTTTGACTAGTAAAATGTATGGTAAAATTTCAAAAAACTCTTATAAAGTTGTTCAGAACGCCACGTTGTCCCGCGGTTACATGCTTTTCGGGGTAAATTTTAAAAGAAAATTCCCTCCGTGTACCAGCAATAACGGACCACCCAGTATACGGGTGTGGATATGGGAACCGGCTCGTTCAATCGATCGAAATTGGCTAATTCGACGAGGATAAAACTGTCCTGCATCGGCTTGACTAATTACCCATGCCATGCCGATGCAAGGGCGATCGATGTTTTCAGCCTCGTAAAATTAACCGGTTTACCAGAAAAATCATCAATCGATGGTCAAAGTCATTAGAGCCGAGAGTTTTTAGTTAACGATTATTTTTGCGGAGAACCGCGAAAAACAAAGGTCTCTCTCTCTCCTTATCGATCAATTGCCCTTCGTTTTAAAGAAGGAATTAATAATTGAATGTTAAAACGAATCCCCTGTCTCGTGCAAATATATTTCTATGCATTTACTTCTTCATAAAAATTTCATATAAAATATAAATCATAATAAACTTTCAAGTAGGACCCTCGAAACTAAACAATATATGTGAACATCTTCAAATCTTTCAGAAAAATCGTGAATCTTTATACCGTTTCTTTCCACATTTGTACTACGCGCCGATTCACGATTTTTCTGAAAGCTTTGAAGATCTACAAGTCGGGCTACCTACATCTTGCCTTGTTGACCCGCATTAGGCCGCATGTTCACAAAAAATATAAATCATTCTAAATATTGTACATTCGGTGCTCTGCTGTCTCATATTAGGAGCCTATCTCAACTGACTTCGCGATCGCTCGGCACATTTTATCTCTTCTCCTCCACGGGTGAGATATCACCTAGACGCGTGAATGTTTTCTGTTTTTCCGATAGATTACTCTCTCGGCCTCTCTCGCAGCGGACGTTCTCGGCCCGCGGAATTATCGGAGTCCGCTCGCGCCGCTTACGGCCCGGTTTTTCATTTTCTGATTAACCGGTAATCAGAAGTTAGTCGACTCCATCTTTTTCTATATTATCTAAGAAGAGACAGAGAACCGACTAACCTCTGGTTAACAATTAACCAGAAGACAACAAAGCGAGCGTGAGCGTATCGGATCATTAAAACAGAGATTAGATTGAAACTTGACCAATTGGAGTGAAAGTCGCCAGGCTTGAGATCGGCAAACTTTACTCCGATTGGTGAAATTTCAATCTAATCGCAATCTCAATCCGCGATCCGATACCGGGGGCTTCACGGGAGCAGCAACGAGCGCGGCGCGGTGCAGGCGCGCCATTTTGCCGGTAACTTCAAAATCGGAGTCGTCGCCTCGCGCCTACCCGACCCGTTCGAATTCCACCTGTCGCGCACGTCGAGACGTACGTCCAATGCGAACGCGAGAAAAGACCCGGAGGTCGAGCGGCCACGTTTGACGTCGGGAGAGGAAGTCGGGAGGCGATAGAGCGACGAACGAGTGGGGAAGGAGAAAAAAGAGGGACGAAGAGACCGACGGGGAAAGAGCGAAAGAGAGGCGCGCGCGCGCGCGCGCGGCCGCGCGCGTGTGTACGTTACGTGTAATAAGAGGGACTTACCGAGATCCTCCACGAGGCGCAGCATGACACCGCCGATGTGCAGCTCGCCCTTGACGCGTAGGCTCCTCTCGACCTGCAGATCCGTCACGAAGACGCGCAGCACCCAGCTGCCGTCCACCTCGTGGCCGTCGGAGTACATGTTTCTTTCTCTCTTCCTCGTTCCACCTCTTTATCCTCTCGTTCGCCGGACGGCGGATGTCAACAGCGGCGGCAGGAGGGAACCAGGGAAATCGGTGTCGGCGAGGTCCGGTTTCGCGCGCGCATACGCACGCACGCACGCACGCACTCGCGCACACACCGAGCGGCCGTCACCCGATCGCGCGTACGGCCGTTCCTCGCGTACGCGACGGAGAGAAAGAGAGCGTGTGTGTCGCGCCGCGCGGTTCAACGCCTGGCGAACATGCCGCACGCGATTGCCGCTCCGTTTCGTCTCACCGGCTCGGCGACGACCGACGACCGCCGCACGCAACGCACCACTGCCGCGCGCGACGACTGCGACCGTCTTTCCCTTCCCCCGGGCAGATCCGCTGGACGCGCACGCACACACGCGCGCGCGCGCGTAATCGCGTGGAACGAAACGGCGTGGAACCGGGAGCGGAGCTGGAGCCGCGCGTACCCACTGCCTTCGTACGCTCGCACCGGAGTGAAGTCTGCCGCGGGAACGGAGCGCGCGGCGCGCGGCAGAGGCGTTCGGGAAACTTCGCTCACCTTCGGCCGCGCTCGGCCGGGGACTCCGCGGCACGAAACGGGGCGCGCGTTCGCCTCGCTCCGCTCGGCGAGAACGCGGGCGGATTTAGCCCGATTTGGGGAGACGACGGCGACCGGAGCGGGCGTCAAAACGCCGAACTCGCGAAACCAGAAACGAACGACTCCGTGACGCACCTGGCACATTCTTTCGATACTCCCGTCCCTCCCGCCTGCTCGTTACCGGGAATCTTTTATGAATTTAAATTCACTCGAATGGCACTTCGAAATGACTATCTCTTCTTTCCTCGAGTTGACACGAGAGCAAAAGATGACGCGAACCAATTTTAATTGAGTAAACTGTAATTTTACGTTTATTTTATTTCAATGTAAAGAAATATATATCGTTCTCCCCCCCCCCGTCGAACGATTCGCGTCGAGAATCTGGCTCGTGAAATTCGCAGCCTACTTCAGTTCGTCCCTGAATTAACCTTCCGGAAGCCGCGAAATTTCAATTGGATCCGAGTACTTTCTTAGCAAAATATATTCTCTTGATGATTTTTTAAACGAGCGACTCCGTGACGCACCTGAAACTTTCTTTCGATACTCCCGTCTATTCGTTTCCGGGAGTCTTTTGTAAATTCAAACTGTGAAATATTAAAGCGAGATTATCAAAAGTAAATAATTTACGAAATCTTATGTTTTTTTACATGAAAATAAAATAAACGTCTTCAATTAGTTTTACTTCTCGATAATTTCACTGCATTATTTTTATATGGACTGGCAAGTTCCCTGAAAATAAATAAAATTGATAGGACCTAAAAACTGGATTACACAATACTACTTTAACACTCGTTTCCGTGAAAATTTTAAGTGAAAATTCGTAAAAGTAACAACGAGAGATATACGGAAATAATGTGAAATTAAAATTAGCCTTAGTTTTTAATAAAGCGGATATTTGCGGGACACGAGCCCCCTCGAAAGCAAAACAAACAACTTTTGTAAAATACCTCAACTGACTTTATTTTCGTAATCTACATTCATAGTATTGTAATGAATGAACGTGCGTTCATTCACATTTGTCCAGGGTGAAAAGTGCACAGCACCGAAAGGTCGCGTTCGGTGAGTCTCCCCCCGCGACAAATAATTTTCTCTCTCTTCATCCCATTTCGACATAGAATCAAATCGTGAGCAGCGACTTATCTAACTAAGCTCCGCTAATCTATTACAAATGCTTGGAATTGTCTAAAATTCATAAAAATATTCACTCTCACGCTAAAGCATTTACGTTTGAGGATAAGTAGTCGAGTTCAACGCGCCACGCCCTGTGAAGAACACTTTTCACCTGGGACGCAGAGAAACGATACTTACGCTGTGTGTCTTGCCGTGCAATGAACGATCGTTTCTATCTAAGAGTACAAGGAAAGAATACTGCGTTTCGTCATGTCACACGCTACACTTCACGTCGCGCGCTTTCTCTTTCTTCCTCTTGCTCTTTTTCGCGGTAAAAAAAATAGTCGGTATTAGGCGCTGCTCCGTTTAACACCGCCCCCTTTTTTCCTCTTTTTGTTTTCCTTTACATCGCGGATATTACGTGTAGGACTGAAACGTATTTAAGGTCACAGCACACCTGGAGGGAATTGAACTTGCAGTCGCTTTACAGTCCGTAAATTCTTTGGTACTTGACACTTTTCAATGTTGTACTCTTAGATACCGCTAATGCGCTGCACAAGTTACTGAATCACAAAACAGAGGCATGCGCGACCCGATTACTTGATTACAAAAAAAAGACAAAGGAAAGAATCAATAACGGTTAAAAACAATTACATTATAAACGAAGATCAGAGATGTACGATTAGTTAAAAATATTATCGTTCAACTTCTATTGCACTGACTGATCTCGCGATCGGCAGCATCGATAGCTCAGACTGATTTAATGACTTTCTCATGTCTTCGTGTATCACGGCCTTCTGTCTCCGTGATAACGAGAGAAACCCCGAGCTGACGAATTAGTTCGGTGATCAGCGCCAAAACGATATCGACACAGCCGACCCGATGGCTACTCCCGTCAGTTTTCGCGTGCGTGCGTGATCGAGGTTCGAGAACCGTGGGCACGAATCCAACTATCCGTTTTCAGCGCAAGCAAAGACAAGTATCACGGGTGTCAGCGAGTAAAGCGGAGTCTTATGAAGAAACGAGGATGAGGTAACGTTAGTTCGCACGTCGGCGCTACGGCGCCGATCGCGCTTCGAGAAACGGTACTTTAGATCGGACTCGAGCGTAATTCATCGTCGATAACATTAATAGTCCTCCGTGTTAGATAATAATAAACATTCGACATGTTAGCAGCAGCCGTCGTCGCCGCTGTCGCGACATCGCACGCTTCGAGATGCGACGAAACCTGCTTCAACATCGTACCTCGCGTGCGTATTCGTCGCAAGTGTAATTATTGCGCAAGTAATCAGAATGCTCGCGCCCGCGAGTGTTGTCCGTGCAATATCACACCCTCTTCTCCGTGTCTCGAGCAATCTTCTTCAAGCGTCCTCGGGATTACGGCTGCTCGCTCTCGTCCTTACACGTTCAGTTGCTTGAAGTAATGCCTGCAGTACACCGACATCATCGTCGGCGGCGCATCAATTTTATGCAGTAACTTCTCCTCGTTCTCGGAGAATTTCTCCAGCGATAAACTGTATTCCCGGTCGAAGACGCCTGTAAGAACGAGAATCAAGTTACTGGACGCACCGACGCTACAATCAAGCTCTATAAATATCTCGACAATCGGCTCAGTCATTTGAGAAAGCAATGAATCTTGTATAAATATCTGAGGATTGTTTAGACGTGTTTGTATAATCTTTTGGTCGTGTAGCCCTCACCTTGGTCAATATTCGTTCTCCCCAATACAGTAAATGCCAGGAACAAGATATCCCTATATATAGAAAACGGATGAACGCCTGTTTGATGTTTACTTCTTTCTAAGGCCACTCTTATTATAGGTTCCGCTAAGTCGTTGCAACGGACATACGTTATCACTGCCTGCATCAATCTAGAGCAAACAAAAGGTTAACAAGATAACAGCTGTAACCGTTTCGCATATCTGTCTGCTCGAAAATAAATCTGATCGTTATTTAATTGTCGTCTAGCAAACCGGATAATCCATTAATTTTCCCTCGCAATACCCGTTTTTAAATTTAAAATTTAAGCGCTGGTATCACTGATAATTTACAGGACGATCTATTGAAACTTACGTCCTGTCTTCTGTGGAATTTGACTTCCACTGGAGATACATAGGCAAACGTTCCATGTGCAGTCGTTCATTGTCCCACGTGGTTCTTACACCCACCGAGCCTACGGTCCTTTGGAGTTCCGAGTTCTTATCGTTGTTCAACCAGAGGTCGGGTAGATGACTCGCCAAATTAATCCTTTCGAAGTACCATATCAGATTCCAGTATACTATCGGATGTTCCTGAATAAACCTGTACTTGGTGAGACACGCGTCCCCCTCTTGACTCAGTACGCTCTCCAATTCCTTTCTCAGAACTAACGGATTTAGATATGGTACGGTTATCGGCTCCAACGATTCTTTCGGCTGATCTAGTAATTCTACCAATGCTCCCATTAAAGGATCGCTATTTTTCTCGCTCGCCTCGCATCTACGTGAAACAGACACATTATTTTATCTTCTTTATGTATCAAGGACGACACAGCTTACGAGACGGTCGCTTAGTCACCTATAATCTAATATCGTGGCTGTGAGAAGGGGAACAGTAGCTTTGTCGCAATATTGACAGACTGTATTCAAGTTGGAGTCTTCCGGCTGCCAACCGGCCATTATCTCCTCGTCGTACAGGATGGCGGCGCAGTTATGGCATCTACTAGCACTGGAAAGCACAAGCTCAATGGCAAGACGTTCCTCTAACTCCCTCGTGCCCTTTGGATAAAGACACTCCGCGAGTTCGTATAATGAACACAAATCTAGATTTCCATCACCTGATTGAAGAAAAGACAGATGAATATCGCTGCTTGTTAGCGTAATCATATGATACGCGTTATTATTGTCAGTTTATATTCTTTACCGGACGCCCTAGTCTCGTTTCGATCTTGTATAGATCCGTCAGTGAGGGAGTCCAGAGACTCGTGCGATATCCCGTAAGCTATTTTTTGTTCGCGTTCCTTATTTTTCACCGGCGTACTCGTCGCTGAGATGGCTTCCTTTATTTCGTCAAATTTCTTAACCACAGTTGTCGCAGCGGACTTCAAGCTATTCAGACCACCGAGTATGATTTCGTTCGACTTTTTACCTGTTAAACTCGACGGGCTAAAATGCAACAAAGAATGAATAAAAACATATAATCTGGCGTTAGCCAGAGAAAGGTTTTACATGTTAAAAATGTGCATTTGGTATCTTGTAACAACGTAGAAGCACACAAAGACAGAACGCGCGTGGCTAACGACCGTCTACGCAACTAACACGTATATTACGTACCTGATATAACTGGAGAGACTAAGAGATTCAATAAGTTGATTCGATGATATTAAATCCTTATTTTTAGCAAACGCCAATCCACCCGTGGAGTATCGTCTACATTTAACGGATAAAATAACAGAAACCAACTTATAAATGCGCATGCAAATATGAACAAGAACAAAATCGTATTATTCCTCTAACAGTGCGATTACAAACGAATTCACTCGTCACCTTTGTTATGTGTATACAATTTACCTTTTCCATCGATATCGTACAATTTATAATGACTATACTCCTGCATTATTTTTCTTATTAGGTGTACAACTTTGCTTCCGCCGTTTTTTCCCCAAAATTTCAGGCTCTATTGTTAAAAAGTATTTACATATTTATGAATCAAAGTACTGTCCGTCGCTAACCACTACTTTTTTCCCATCTTTCTGGCAATTTTCGGATACCATCTCGAAAAAACGATGCGTCTTTTGAGGCGATCCACGAATCGATCCATTTTTTCACTTCTTCATAAGAGCGGAAATTGTGATTAGCCAGGCCGTATGCCAAATTCACTAATGTGGTGCTGTCGTTATGTTGACAGATGTCTAAGCTTACTGTGTGACATTTTTGATCTACCTATTTCGACCAGCACTTAACGCTGCAGTCATCTATCGAAAAACGGCGGAAGCAAAGTTGTACACCTAATACAAGCACAAACATAAAATACCGAGTCTTGCAAATGTGTCACACTTTGGAGGAATTAAAACTGATGCATTACACGAGGTGTTATTTGAATGCAGACAATGTGCACGCTATTAAACATACGCAAATGTCTTACCCGAAACTAAGTTTAAGACTAGATCCTAAGCTAGAGAGGCTGGACGTTACGCTATCCTTATTCTGAGACCAAAGACTGCTTATTTCCAGTCTCTCTTTTTCTCTCTCCTGTTCCCCTTGTTGCGCCACGGAGTGAGGCATCGTCTCACTCCTCTGCAAATGCCCACCCACTGTCATGCCACTTTCATCTACTGCTTGATGAAACGTCGCACTACGTGGGAGGATGTTGCTGTAAATACATATTTTATAGTGATTTTCGTATTTAAAATCGTATATATATGATTGGGATGTAATTCTTTGAAAATCACGAAGCATGTTTAATACAACTTGTCTCTCGAAGGAAATATATTCGCTGTACAACTACTCGCAATAACTTTGATCACCAGTAACAGTCTCCCATAAGTGGTTGCGAAATGTGATTTCACACGTTAATTTTTCTATCTTCATCTTTATTTTGAGGAAATCTTTGCCCCCTTCAACTATATCTATAACTTTTTCGAAAATGATTCTGCGGTACGCTACTTCTAGATCTCATTTCTATTCTCGCCTAAGTATTTAACGTTTCGCTCATGCGAATACTATGAATAGAGTTACCTTCGGAATAAGAGAGGCCCTCCTGGTCTTTCCTCAGTCGTATTATTTACAACAGTTAAAGTACTTGTTGAGCAATTCGAATCATTTTCCTCGGAAGGCGACACAATCGGTGTTTCGTCATTAATGAGAGCACCCAATGGGTCATTTTCCGTAACTGGTGTGCGTATGGGACTTTTTAAAGGCGACTCGACACTGCGCGTTAGCCTACATGGAAAATATTACATCTACATAAGCTTATACATGCAAATTAGCACTGTAAAATTCAATATGAAAAGAGATTAATTACGTAAGATTTGATAAAATGGTCTACACAATGAGTACTCGCTTGCATCCGCTACTATAATACTAATGAAACAATAGAGTCTAAACAAGCGATTCCAGCGAATGGGGCAAACCTGAGCGACACTAACGTTCAAGTGAATGTATAACAAAATACCTTGGATTACTTGGCGGTTGTTCCAATTCGTCCGATTGCAACATACTTAACGTTGTTTGATCTTTAACTATACTATTCTGCCGAAGGAGCTTAGCTTTTAATTCGAATGACCCGAATCCTGGCAAATCTGACACAGAACTGCCTTTAGTGGCTGCCGGAAAGAGAAAGAAATATTGTTATTCGAAAACCGATGCAATCTAGTTGTCATACATTAAAAAAAGAAAACAATCAACTTACAATCACTGTGTGCAGCTTCAGTGTCCTGAGAATGGGAGCTGTCGAGACTAGACCGAGAGAGCGCATGTTCCATGCATTCAGTCTTATCGGCGCTTAAGAAATCCACATTCGAGCTCAATCGTCTTCTAGCGCTCTTTTTCCCGGCTTTCTTAAATAAAGCTGCACCGACGATGACATTGCGTAATTTGTTCCACATCAACTGGCTTGAGTTTGTCATATCGGAAGGCCAGGTTGCCTCGAGAACAGCCTGCAAACACGACAGAGGATCAGCCAAAATTCTCGAGATGATTAAAACCTCTAGAAATGCATACCTTTTTTTCATTTAAAAAAAATCGACAAATACCTTATTGTAAAATCCGTACGTTAAAGCGTTAGGTTGAACACCACTGCGTTTCATATGGAACAGTAGCTTTACAGCTAAAACCGGTTGCCCATACACTCCGCAAAGTTGCATCATAGCTCTGTAGCATACCTAAAAAGAACAGCGGGAACTCGGTTAAAAAAAAATCACGGATCTACTTTTTTTCTTTAGTATCGAACTTAGTATCTGCACCTCTTCCATAGGATCGAGACGTAATTTCTGCATTTTGACTAATATCTCGTAAGCCTGATGCAAAACTGCAGCTGGCTGGCTGGAGGCCTGCAACATGGCTGGTAAATGCAGAAACCAAAGACTGTGACACGTACCAAGTAGGCATCTGCCCCATCTGTCGGGCATCGCGGCCTGAAAAATAAATACAAGTCGGGCGTGTATATTCGTTTGCGAGAACACTTCCGCGGCGGACCCTTTCATTTATTCACCTGTTTTCGAGCCATCCTTTGAGCAACTTTGATTTCATGCTTTGTTCTACGAGCCATAGGACTCCCAGGTACCATACCGAAGGCACTTAGAGATGGATTCTTTAAACAGAAGTTCTTCTGAGGCCTCATTAGATCCGGGTTCAACTTGAACGACTTGTATATTATTGGTGTTTGATTTGTCCCTGCTTCAGGTGGAGGTATAAATACTGTACGCTCACTATGTTGAGATTCATCCAGTTCCAAGAGAGTCACTGAAAGTTAAACGAGCGATGAGGAGCCATTACGCGGTATGTGACACAGATAAGAAAAATGTAGCTCAATTTTATTCGTACCATTTTCCTCCTCGACCCGTTCCGTGCATTCGTCGAAAAACGCCAGCCCCGCCATGTCCATGTCGGACACGAAACTTCTCTCTTCTATGAATCTGTAGAATTTGCATTTTTGTTGGAATAAAATTATAGATTGCATGTCATGAATAATATTACGACAGAGAATTGATGAGACAAAATGATTCACCTGATAAACATTTGCGTTCTCACGAGCATGGTGTAGAATTTTGCGTGGGCCTTGTCGCGACTTCTCAAAAACGCTTGGATATTGAATAAGCTTGTCGGATCTGTCGACCCTACGGTAGGTGCTTTTGTAATCGGCAACAAATAGCTTCGATACCCTTTGAGAATGGTCGCCATGAATCTTAAGAAAGCGTCCTGTACTTCAAGCTCTAACGCTTGCTCCTTGCGTTTCTGTTGAAACTCCCTGTCCACGCTAAAGTCCTCGTCACCTCTGTCTAATGAAAGTGATAAATTAACGTCAATAAAGATAGTAAAAAAAATGAATAGCATACCTTTTTGAGAACAGCTAGTCTTTCCCCACGAAATTATCTTGGAGGACAGTAGCTCCAGCCAATTTCGGAGCTGCCTAGCTGCCTTTTTCGGCAGCAATTTAACATTCAGATATTTTTTGTCGTCGCATATCGCAATGTTATTCGTATCCAAATTTACGCAGTTGACATCAGAAGGAGGATCGTATAAATCAAAGAACCTTGAATCCACGCCGATCAGGAATGGCAACGGCGCGTGCAATACCTGTAATTTAAATAGTAGATGCCTGTCTACTTTTTTGCGCCCGTATGAATAAAGGAAACGGTATGCGAGCTCGGCGTATATTACCTCTGCTAATCCTAAAGGACACAACGGTATGTAAGGGCACTGCCACTTGAAGGGAAACAGAATCATGGCGATGGCCTCGCTGACGGAGGTCAGCACGTCCGGACGTAAGGAGTGAACCAGTATTTTCTGCTCGGTCAATATCAACAACAGTATCAATAAACAATTGTCAGGTCCCAAGTTTATCAGCAGTTGCCTGAAACTCGCGCCCGATCTAGGCAGCGCGAGATCCTCCGGTTGAGTCAAGATCAGCCTATCCTGACTACTGAGCTGCACCAAGATTCGCGGGCGCTGCGGGCTCGGGAAGGGTATGTCGTATAAAAAATACGAGATGTACTTCTCGATCGGGACACTCTGCGGCTTGTCGTTGACCATGCGGTGTAGGAAAACCAAGAACTTCTCGAACGTGTCGAAAAACGGCCAGTGAGACAGTATACATATGGATTTGCTAATGTTCAGCGACTGGCTCGCGGGATCCGTGTACTGCAGCCTTTCCAGCTCCAGTATACTCAGCTTCTTGAGTATGCCGGATCTCTTGAACAGCTTCATTTTCACTTGCGGCTTATCCTTAGTTATCTCCATATTATCTGCTGAAATGAAAGAAAAGACACCGTGTAACGAAACAGGATATCCGTACTGGAAATTTGCGAGTCGGTCCGGCAGAAAAGTCCAAGACCGTCGGATTAGGATTGCGAAATGCGTCTGTACCACTGTTTTTATTATTCTCGACCGCGTTCATGATCTCCCGGCTGTGCTTGCAGTTGGATGTGTCGGGCTCCATATGCAGCTCCTCGTAAAACGTTATTGCTGAACCGTATATCTTTTGAGCGGCGTCGGCGACCGTCAGGACAAACGTCGAGAACACCGGCTTGGGTTTGCACGCCACTTTAGGCCAACATTCTATGGTCGCGCCCATCGGCAGGCAAAACATGGCGACGGAATTAGGAAAGCCGAAACTGTTGTAATCCGTCACGGGATACTTGTAGAGTATCGCCGGTTTGAACGACACCAAATTGGCGCGGTTCATCGACTTCTTGTAGCACAAAAACACGTCGCTGCCCAGCATCCCCTTGTTCAGATTCTTATTGATGACGCAGAAAGCGTGCGGCGGGCTCTCCCCCTTGTTCGTCAGGATAACGCATATGTCCGTGACCACGAGGGAGTTGCAGGGCATCTTCCGACTCGCTCGCCTGTACGTTACAAAAATCTTGGAGGTGGAATTGTTGACATTCGCCACGTAGCCCTTGGGGGTCTCCAGCACCATTTCGGCGTCCTGCATTATACGCTCCTTCCCGTCGTATATCACACCTGCAAGAGTAAAGCAACATTTACACAGGCGCGGGTTCGCTCCGCGTGTCGTTTCGCAATATTCGACGGCCCTGCCTCTTACCAATGTCAACCAAGGGCGGCTTGTCGCGGCCCCGTCTGTAGCACAGGTAGCACTCGTTCGTTCGCAGGCTGCCGTGATTCAGGTCCGCCGGGAAGCCGGACACGGTGCACTCCAACAGCGTGTACCCCTCCGGGCAGAGCTCGCCCAGCGCGGGGAATATTACGGCAAGGTCCGTGATGGGGGGCGGCATGTGCATGTCCTTGAGATGCGTGCCCTCCTGGCACCAGTCCTCCAGCTTGTCGTTGCTCCCATTGTCCTCGCCGGGCTCGTCGTCCTGGCCCGGCAGCCCGGCGATGACGAAGTAATCCGCCACCCTTCTGTCATCCATATTTTCCGAGCAGCGTCCAAGGTCCCCGCCGGTCAGATCTCACTCTCGGTGCATCACTCGGTGCGGCGAGGGCGCGGGGGAGGGGGGGGGGGCGGACGTTTCAATCTCGGCGGCTACTCCGATCGCTTCCGCACATGGCACCGAGGAGCGCGAAGCCTCTCCTGTCACGTTGCGAGAGCGTCCAGCCACGCTCTCGCTCGTGTGCCGCAACGAGCCGGGCGCGCGCTCGGCTGGTCAGCACCTCGGACGCGGTGTCGCCGCGCGAGACATCACGCTGCTGGTCCCTGCGCTCCCTTCGTAGACTTGCAGCGTTACAAAAATATTTTGATCCACCGATACGGACGGCGTTATCGCGCTCGGTCGGGGCGCGTCCGCGAGGACACCGGATCTCTCCTCCCACCGGGAAGCCGTGACACGCCGTGACCGTCGTCCTCTCGCCCGGCCCTCCGAGGTCCTCTCTCTCTCTCTCGCCTCGCGCAGCGGACGTCCGCGCGCGGCTTTGTAAATAGATCGGATCACGCACGCGATCGGAGTGACACGGCGTTCCTCGCGCCGGCGTGACTCGCGCGGATGCCCCGCGAACAACGACGTCGCGCGCGCGTTTCCTCACTCGCGGTCGTCGGCCGTCGTCGCGGTCGCATCCCTCCGCGCGCAGCGGGTGGGAGAGAGAAACGGCGCGGTTCCCCCGAGCTCTCTCGTCTAGCCCCCGTGCCTCTTTCTCCCCCTTCGCAACGGTGTCATAGGTTAGACGTCACCACGCACACGCGCGACGGCGGCGGAGCGGTTGCACGAGAGCGCGGCCGCGGACGGCGAGGACTGCGGGCGCGTTGTTGCGCCGCGCGACTGGCGAGCTGAAAGTCCGGCCCCTCGGCGGCGCCGGCGGCGGACACGAGGGGGATGCTCCGCTGGCGCGTGTCCCCGCGAACGGTGACGCACCTGCGACGGAACTGCGTTGTTGCGTCGCCGTACGACTCGCTCCGCGGCCTCGCGGTACCGCACCTCGCGCAGGAACCGTGCCGTGTGTCGTGCGCGGCTGCGGGCGAGCGGCGCGCGATTGTCAGACGGCCACGGAGTCGCCCCGCTGGGCAAGATGGCCGACGCTCCGGCGCGGCGGCTACTTTCGAACGGGGGCCGCCGATGCTGGAGTGATTCTGCACATTTCGCACTTTTGGCTCCTAGAAACTGTCAGTTCGTGAAAACATTTGTGTAATATACAAGTTATGTGGCCTTTGCGTACGGACCGACACTGTCGCGCTATTCGGGTTAAGTGAAAGAACGGCATGGTGTCATTGAAATTGAGTTTAGAAGCTTAACAAAAAATCTATTCACTCGGATAAGTTATAGGTTAGGTAACAAGAACGTTAGAATGTGAAAAAGTTTTAAGTGGACTGTGTATACTTGATTATAAATTTTTGCATTGATTTCTAAACAACAGGAATATGATATAACAATATAGCAATGTTTAGATAACATAAAATTATTTAATAATTTCTATTCCTATATAAATTTGATAATAATTGTCTAATATGTAGGGTACTTCAGATTTTAATAGATAAAGTTTGAGAATATATGACAGACATCCAAGAGCGATAGGAAAAAAATGTTGCAATTTTTTTCTTACATACAAAGGTGTATGCAATGTTTCTGCAATCTTTCGGTGTATAACGGGCAGAGGCTCGATCGCGGAGTCTTTTTCACTTTTCACGAGTTCACGCTACAAGTTCTACGAAAAGTGAAGAGTTTCACTGTTCGCCAATGAAGTTTTTCACCTTTCGCGAATTCACGCTAGAGGAAAGGATTCACGATCGAGCCCCAGGCGTTCCCTCATCTCGTCTCTTCGCACCGCGATCGCGTTCCCCGCCTCGCGTCCCCCACCGCGGACGACGACTCGCGGAACCGCCTCGCCAACGCCACGCGTCGAGCTACATTCTTTTTCCTCGCGCACCTGTTTCTCTCTTTTTTTTCCCTTTCTCTCCCGGGTTTTCTCCTTTTTATCGAAAACGTCAAGCACCTCCGGGGTCATTCGAATCGCCGTGGGGATAAGCAGAATCGTGGACCTCGGGCGCGCGACGCTCGAGAATTAATTGCGCATATCGCGAGTCCGTTTAACGGCTGCGCGGGATTGCGACAGCCGCGAGTAGTCTCGGCGCGCCGAAGAGACGATACAGGAATTCATATTACGATTAATAAACTTGTTATTCTAGCAGCGACGTTCTGACAGCGAGATAAATTAGCAACAGATTCGGCACTGTCCCGTCTCTTCCGTTTCTTGTATTCTTCTTTGTTACATCATGCTATTATAATGCTATAATAATTTCACGGGAGTATTATTTATAATCGACGAAAGGAGAGTTTGCTTATGGTCACCAGTAATGATTAAAAATTGAGACGGGACACTTATAGTCAACCCAACTGGCTGGTTACTTTATTAGTTTGCTACAACGTTTCGACCCTATTTTTTGGGTCGTCATCAAGTGATACTAAGTCGACTTAAGCCCGTATCAGACTACGGATTGGGATTGGGATTAGATTGAAATTTGACCAATCAGAGTAAAAGTTACTGAACTTGAGATTAGTAAACTTTACTGTGATTGGTTAAATTTCAATCTAATCCCAATCCCAATCCGTAGTCTGATACGGGCTTTACGGCTCATTCAGACTGAACGCGATAAGCGATGAGCGACGCGCGATATCCAATGGGCGTGCAGTCTTTATAGGAAAACTGTACGCTTCCCCATAAAACCTGTACGCTCATTGGATAATCGCGCGTCGCTCGTCGCGTCCAGTCTGAATGAGCCATTAGAACGGAAGTGGGACGGAAAAGAAATTTCATAATTCGGGAACTCGGGGAGAAATCCTTTTGGATTTTCTCTGTTATCCGAGCCAATTCCTTCTGTCGTGCTTCACGATACTTTTATAAAACCGGAATAACCGAAAATATCGAAACGTCCCGTGAAGCATGCAGAGATATCTTCTGCCACACCGATACGTACGTTATTCTGAGACCAAATAATGATACATCCGAGATTAGCGTACGGGTCCAGAGTGCATCTTCCGATCTTCCCTTGTCTGCAATCTTTTTCATTACGCGCTTTGGGTATTTCATCTTTAGTTCGACTTCTCTGAGACGTATAATTATTAGTATATAGCTATCTCGTTTTACGCGCAAAAAGTAGCGCGGAAAAACGCAGAGAGATTAAACTAACAGCTTCTTCTATTCTTTTTTTAAGTTAATCCGATCTTTTTCTACGCTCGCCTTCCCTCGGTAGATATGCGCGTTTTAACTGCATCGCTTGCATTCTTTGAAATAATTAATATTGTTTTGATATATTTACGTCGACGGTCGCGAATAGAGAAAAGTCCCCTAATATGCGATAGCGGGGTTTCTGTTAAACTAATATAGGCATCGTCAGTCGATTCCATTATAAATATCTATTGCAGAAAGAGATTTGTCATTGAATTTGGGTGTTGAAAACCTGCTATCTCCTAAGGAGAACAAAAAATCAGGGTGGTGTCAGGAAATTTGACATAAATTTCATCAATACGACATCAAATTGACATCATCCTCACTTTTTGTTCTCCTTCCCAGTGAGAAATGATTCATCGATCGACGTCAATTCGACGGTGTCGAT
>NW_011967245.1:2166160-2258849 GCF_000949405.1 Vollenhovia emeryi | reverse complement strand
TAGACAGTAAGTCGTTGCCTTCGACACGTTTTGGAGCAGTTTGGCCTCGCGAGTAAACGTGGTCCAGTTTTGTTACGTAGAGAATCATGAGACCAGTAGACAGTAAGTCGTTGCCTTCGACACGTTTTGGAGCAGTTTAGCCTCAGGAGTAAACGTCCAATTTCGTTGCATAGAGGAGTAAGACTTGGCTGCTAATTCTCTGCAGTCAGGTGGCTTAACAATGGGTCTGTTCTTTATAGGTGAATTGGCTGCACTAGAGCTTTCTCCTTCTGATGTGGAGGGAAAGAGATAAACTCGGAACTAGTGCAGCCAGTTCAGACATAAAGAACACGCTAAATACATGTAAGGCACAAGTCAAGGATATGTCGTACAACACGTGTTGACGACTGAATCGCTGTAATAAATTACAGAGAGGGGCATAAGAGACACCGGCTACAAAGTTGGCGATAGGTGGATTCACGTACCGGAGATGGTGCCCGAGTTGATTGTACCCTCGTTGGAAGGCTTCACCCTGAAACCGTACGTGTCGTATAGAGTGGAAGGGATCGAGAACCCGGAATTCACCGCCCAAGATCTGTTCGACGCAGTGTACGCCGAGAAGATACAGGAGGACTTTGCGAACGGCCAGCTGGACGAGAACGGGCAGCCGTTGGAGCCTAGCGAGTACGAGAAGCTCACGACGCAGGAGGCCAAGGATCAGGCCGGGAAAACGGGCTGCGACCTTTTCAATGCGCGCAAACCGTTGTAAGTTTCCCGCTGGACGCCTCAGTCTGCAACGCTAATGTAAATACAAGTTTCCCCTGTGAATATGTACCGCGTCGAAAATAAAGGGGGACTCCCGCCGGATGCCCGTGACACACCAGTCTCGATTCTCAATCTGCATATGTTTTATTTCGAACTCGCATGTATACATATGTCGACAATTTTGCAATTTACAAAAAGTAACTACTTACTATCGTATATGACTGTTGAAGTGATAGTATGTGCGCACTTTGCTAAGAGAGCATGACGAACGAAAACTTGTTACATTGTATATAGTTGCGTGTATAAGCGACCCTCTCTCTTTCTCCCTTAGGTCGGTTTCTTTCTTTACTTCCTCTTATTTTTTCCCTTTACGGCAAATTGTCTGTATGGCAGTCAGTGGTTGATAGCAAATAATTACTTCCGCAAAACGGATATTGTAGTCTTTATCATTAAACAGATTACGTATTCTAGGACGATGGCTTACATATAAAACAAGTAGTATCACATGTAATTGTCGCAGAATCTTGATCGTCGGAGTCGTGTGCGGCTGCGTTTTAATAGACAGGTGAAATCAATTTATTGCTGCCAAACCCTAAGTACGGGATTATCTATTTTTACGCGGTCCAAGGAGTTACATGAGTCCGGAAACGACGGGCATATAAGAATTCGCAACAACAATGCCGAAATTGATTTTCAATTCCTGAGATTCATGGAGATAACCTTGCGTCGATGTCCGTTTGCAGATAGTGGATTTCGTTTGCGATTAGGCTAAACTTATTAACAGTTATGTTCTCACTTATCAAAAGACTTTTGAGCGAAGTTTGATTGTTTCCTGTCGGGTAAAAAATGGCGAAAAATTTGAATAGTAAAGTCGTTGTCAGTTGTGCGCGGCCGGTATTGCTTGCTACTGACTAGTTCGCTAGGTTCTAATAATATATATATGTGTATATTGTTTTTAAAGTGCTGTATTCATATCAAACGTACAAACGGTTTCGTAATCATTATTGTTTCTCGTCAATGTTCTCCTAATTAATTAGAATTACGCAAGAAGCTCGTAAAACAGAGCTGTCGAAATAGAAAATATCCGGTTTAGGAAAAGAAAAGTCACCTCTAGAGGACAACGGTGGAATGACTCATGAAAGATACTTGTATAAAAGTAGTGCGGCTGTTAATACAGTGGCTATAAATATTTCTACAAAGAGATAACATATACAAAATGCAGTTAACTTATGCTTATGTAGGAAACGATTGCGCAAACGATTTATTTTTAACATCTTTACAGAATGCAGCACTTCTGACACATTAGCTACTATTTTACCGCTAATATTATTGTTTTTCGTTATTATTTTCTCTATTTTCTATAGTTCACCATCGTGAAGAGTGGAAGAGGAAAACATCTCTAATTTTGTACAATGGAACGTTCATTAAGAAAACGTAACGAAAGGTTCTTTTCAACCCGTGTCGTATTTCCACTCTTCGATTAAATTAACGGAAGAGCGAAAGTGACGCAGTACCCGCGCCCCGCCACCGAGAGAACTTTAATCCTATTTCAGTCGCTGTTATTCCTTTATCGCCGGCGCTTGGTTTCGCCCTTATATGCCTTATTCTATAACATATTTATTATATCTCGTTTACTTGAGCACTCGCATTTCTCTCTCACTCGTTGGCAGTACGGAATATCCTCGAAGGATTTATATCGCGTAAATTCGTAATATTCCGTTAGTCGTTTTATTATACACATGAGCAGTTGCGAAAATGAACGAGCTCCAAGCTTTACTAAGTCTACGTGAATTCGTCAATTGAAAACCTCGTTAACAATACTTAAAAATCGCGCAGTTCTCTTTCTCTCTCCCTCCCTGCCTCTTCCCTACCGTCTCGTTATACTCTCGGTAGCGGAGTTTGCGAAGCGAGTTCCGTGCCACTTGCTCTTCAATTAAACTCGGTTGGTGTTCAGCTTGTTAATTATCAGTCTATGATATAATTGGATATTTGACTGGTAGAATCAGTCGTTTCAATAAGGCAGGTACACGTGTTACTGTATGATAAAGATTCCTCTGCATGAGAACTTTTTCTTTCAAGTCGTACACGTAGTCTGTGCGTACTCATGCGGTACAATAGCGATAGGTGTGATACACAATTTGTCAAGTAGCACATTAGCGAATGATTTAATGTGGAATATTGCACGCTTTTGGCGCTTCAATCGAATCCTCGAGTACCGACGTTTCAGACCAATGGGAGTACAAAATTGTAAATCTTTGGCATTCAGTAACATGTACCATACATCTAGTCGGAGATCTTGAGTATGTAAAGATATATTATATGTATATTATTATTATTAGTATTATTATTATAGATGAGTGAACATTATTAAATTCTTCGTAAATCTTAGCGTTTCTCTATCAGATGCAAAATGATATGCAACTATGTTAATAAAAGTCAACGTGGAAAGACTAGGGAGGGAACACTGCTGAAAGAGTTGATATAATGATTCAGCTGGCTTTTCATACGCAAGATCTCGAGGCAATTACTAATATAACGACAGGGCAGAAATTTATTCCATTGGATCCCCTACATTCTCGAAGATGGTTGAATGTGGATTGCTGGTGGCGGGCCACAAGAAACCACCTACACTGCCAGGTGGCAAGTAAGACGCACCTCCACTAAGACCCACCTAATGTTTCACATTGTATCGGTTATTTGATATCCGGCATGAATGATTCGTTTCTTTTTCATATTTTTGTATCTATATGCATGTACTCGGAGAAAATATGTGCCAAGCAAAATGATATGGAAGCATTGTGGGATGTAGATACACTTCAATGTTTTGCAATGAAACATTTTATATGCATATCATATAAAAATACGTGTAAATTTATATACAAAAAGATATATGCGATTGCCTCATTGACATGTGAATATATCGAGGTATAAAAAATTTTGCATTTTTCTCTCAGGACATGATATTTGCCTTTTCATAGAAAAATTGAATCTGAAAACTGTACAATTATACACAACACATATGATTTTTCCATATTAGAGAGTTTCCTGTTTGAAGTGCATATAAGATTGAGTTACTAACAAGATGACAGTTTTATATCAAGGATGGTTCATGCAGTAAGGCAAATCAGAATAAAAGGTAACTGCCAAATTAAAGAAAAATAATCATTTATTTGCATTTAACATAAATAATTGTGCTAATAAATCGCAGGTACTAAATAACATTGTAGGTACTAAATAACATTATGTACATTAGCTCACTATTGCAAATGTGGAAAGCATTTACAATAATGCCGGGACACTCTCAGTGAAAAAAAAGAAAAGAAATATCTTATCTTCTATATTGAGTGAACTATGTACAAGGGTTTTATCCAGTTTTTCATTGTCTACAGTGTCATTTTTTGTCTACAGTGTTCGATTAATTTACTTCCTTCGAATAGAGAGTGTCAAAATCACAGTCCAATTGTAAAAAGCGCTCCAACGGCTGTACACGTCGCCTCAATCGTATCTATCTATTTTTACATCAGTAACTTTTTTTATGAATTTACCTGCTGGCTCCATATTAGCGACCTCTCCGCCAACTGGCAATCCGCTGCCAAGCGGGACGGTAGACTCTTCCACCTCTCCTCGTCTCGTTTTCTGTCTCTGTCGAAGTCTCTGTCTACGTGTCCCTGAGAGAGAGGCGGCAATATCTGTGTACGTTGCGCCAGCTTGTAGCTGTCTTGCCTCGGTACGTGATCGGCACGTCTACTGGTGCTGCCGCTGGTGGAAACTGGGATCGGGGTCGGACTACCGCCGCCCCTGTGCCGGTGGTACAAGTTGCGCTTTTGTTGCAGCATACGTTGCTGCACTAGAAGCTGTAGCTGCGTGCCCGAGTCGCCGCGTATCTTAAATTGCTGTTGATTATCGGGCGGTGTGGACGGTGGTCTAAGGTGGACTAGATCCAGGTGGCCTCGAGCTTTCCCCGAATCTGAAAGCGATAAAATTACCGCGTTAGCGTAAATCGTTGAGTTACGAGCGTTGCCGAGCAAACAAGCAAACAGGCGTGACGCACCTTGAATGCTCCTCTGCTTGGATGGTCGATCGCTGACTCCTTGCTGACAGAATAGCAATCTAGGTCCACCGTCGGATGCTCTTCGTCCCTGAGAGACTCGGGATATTCGACCAGTGATAGGGGATGGACTCTTGGGTGGCGGTGGCGTGCAAGACGGTAAGCTGCTCGTGAAACAGTTCGTCCCTGTATAATCTGGCGGGCAGCCAGAATCGAAGCTAGACTCGAAGAGTTCCGAGGACGAGCTACCGCTGCCGCCCGCCATGAACAAAGTCGTTCGACTGGGTGGATCAGTAGGATCCATAAGCGGGTTATCAAAATGATGTTGATAATCACTTAATCTTCGATTGATTATCTGACTGTCAATTCGTTGACTGATATCGTGATCTAGGCCTAATCTATGCTCCTCGAGTTTGATCTGCGCCTCGCGCAACTCGTCACCGCTCGGGCCCTCTTCTAAATCACCCTCCGCGCTGCAACAACCTTCATCGGTCGAAGAACTCGTCGAGCTGAATCTCTTTCCCCCTCTGCTGCCGTCCTCTCTCGCTCTGGAACAAGGGAGGGATTTTTGTCCCGTTAATATTCGAAATTAACGTTTATTCTGCTATTAGCTTTTCTGCGATGACTGCCAGCAGACGCTCTATGCAGCGGTGGATTCAAAAAGTATTAATCAAGTATTCTCATCATTTCATCTTTTAGCATTAGTCTCTGTCGTTAAATTGTACAAGACGCCGTTTCAGGAGAGTTACACCGTAAATTAATCTCGTGTCCCCTCACTTATATGAATTTCATATTGCTTTGTTCGAGTACTTGTTATTAGTAACGTAAAATAAATATCGAGTATAAAAGTATATTTGCAGGGTGTTAGATTTTGTCAATCGACGATCAATACGAAAGTTACGAAATCATCAACGATAGAAACATTTAAAAAATAATAATGTGCTCGTAATAAAGGAAAGCAAACTAAAATTATGATGAAAACTCGGGATTCAGGGTAAAGAAAGAAATAAGAAAATGAAATGAGGAGTTACCAAAAATAAAGCGACAGCAATGTGCTTCCAATCCAACCTGCCCTGACAAAATCTCCAATATGTGTGCCACCCATCAATAAAGTTCAACGTCCCACTAAGCTATCGCTGTAAATAAAAATTCAGTGCATTAAGGCATTGTTCTTGCGCCGTTTCTCCGACTGGTAGGATTGGAAGTTACTAAAGAACTAAAGTGAAATTGGTACTTGAAATCAGATCCTTAAAAGAAAATAAACGCGACGATACTTGTAGCAGTGCGCGTCTACCTTGATTTAAATTTATCTTCTTTTGTTCTTGCAACTGAGGACCAGCAGGCATTGTTAACGGTGCTGTTGACACGATGTTGCTTCAACCTTTCCAGCAGTAAGAAATAAATAGCAGCGTGATGGTCGTAGCTGCTATTTCGCAAGGACTGTTAAAAGATAACATTCGGCTTTACATAGCGCAATAGAAAATCTATCGAAATAATATGTGTGTAGCTTGTGAAAATCTCCCTTTGTCTTTCCGATTCGCTAGACAATGCCGTCGTTTATTTCCCCGATTTCGTTTGAGATGAGAGAGCAACGAAAATGCTTCCTTACCTCTCTGGTGCGGCTAATGTCTATTCCTAAACTGTGCATGAGTCGAAGTATCTGTTCATTTGGTTCCTGAATGGACGACGACGGCCGCGTTACGATCACCGAACAAATGCTATCTGCTGTCCCCGCCATCCAACGGTGCCTCTTGATTTGTGGAATGGTGTATCGTTTGGAAGGCTCCAGCACCAGCATCTTGCGTATTAGGCTCTCGCAATCTGCAACACGAATTACGACGTAGCGCAACGTGTATGTCGCAAACGTGCGCAATGCACGCCTGTGCAATCACCTGTGCTCATAAAGTAAGGAATCCTAAATCTGCCGCTTAGCACACGATCTCTTAACGACTGGAGAGTTGATCCGTCGAAGGGCAGCGCTCCGCACACCAGCACGTACAACACGACGCCCAGGCTCTGCGGAGAGGCAAATATTTGTATCGGGTGTGCAGATTCATCCATGTCAAACTCATTTTACCGTGTCGATTTTCACGAGACTCAACGCGTCACGGGAGACTCACCCACACGTCGATCTCCGGCCCGGCGTAATGCTTTCCGCGAAAGACCTCGGGAGCGGCGTAGGGTGGGCTGCCGCACCACGTGCTCAATCGCTCCCCCGGGGCGAATCTGTTGCTGAAGCCGAAGTCGGCGATTTTCACGTTCATCTGGGCGTCGAGGAGCAGGTTCTCCGCTTTCAGATCACGATGCGCCACACCCGTCACATGGCAGTACTCGACCGCGGAGAGGATCTGAGCGAATGTCGCGCGTGCCCTGGGCTCTCCCATTCTTCCGTATCGCGCGATGTAGTCGAATATCTCACCTTTGCTCGCGTACTCGCACACCTGCAACAGCGACGTGTCTCAAATGTCTTTCGAACAAGGAGAAAGGGGCAGCGGCAGAGAGAATCCATGTATTCTCTGTTACAATAACAGAATATATATATACATATGTATGTATATCTCTGTTATATATCAATTCTCATACTAGATGGAGATAGACATAAGCTGTTTCTCGTATTTAAAAATACACACAATTGGTTATAAAAGGCAGGATGTAATGTATAAAATTATAGATACATTTAACTCTGTGTTTTTAAAAATGATTTTTTGAATTTTGAAATTTACTACGTTTTGTATATATGTATATAGTATTAGGTGCAATTTAGATTAAATTACATTTCTCGTATAGTACATAATTAGTAAATATATAATTAATAATTAATAAATAATTAATAATTAATATATAATTACATAATTAGTAAATATAGTACTTAATTAGTAAATGTTACTATTTAAGTAAATTTTTGGAACATTTGGGGCGAATCTTCGCCCCATAAGTTATGACAAACTTAATACTTTCGCTCGCCAGTAATAAAGTAACCAAAACTTCAATTTCCCCTCGACGCAACTGGCATTATTTTATTAATCTTAAATAATATACGTTTCGACTTTCAGTGGGACGAACCGATAATCGTGCACAAAGGAAAACACATAAGAAAAAGAGAAATAGCTGAAATGTATTAGATCAAGAAAACTATCAACCTACAATAAGTGACAATTTAAATGATACATGCAATAATTTAACAAGATACAAATACTCATGACTTTTATAATAACGTGCATTGTTTTCACTGGTTTATCCTCGGCTTCAGTTCAACGGACACCCCTGCCATAGGTAGACGTGCCTGCCAACACGTTTCACACTTATACACTCGGGATCTTTATAATCGTTGCGTAAATTGATTGACTAATACCGCCCATATTAAATCGATTGGACATTTAGTTTGTAAGTTTTTACTGTCTATTGTCATTAATGACTCTATAATTGTTGAATACATAAATTTGTTCCCCGCAGACTATTGTAATGGAGTTCAAGTTGCTCAACGTTTTGTACTGTAATATATACTGAGACACACTGAAATCAATCTAATACGGTATACTGGATATATTTATTGTAAGTTTTCTTTGGAAGTGTATATTCTATTGTTTTATAGTCACATTGATGTATTGGTATTACTTCACAGATTTGTGCTTGAAGAGGACCGCAGTCCGTACGGTCGAAACGTTGTACGTTATTTAAGATTAATAAAACAGTGCCAGTTGCGTCGAGGGAAAATTGAAGTTTGGGAAACACAAGTTATCATCAAGCGAGACCGATTGAGGTCTCGGATTTTCCACTTTTCTTTTCTCGGCCGCACAGCTTCGCGCCTATGGATGGACGCTTTGCCCAGTTTAATCGACGATCAATTCAGTGGATTTCACAAGAGAGAAAATTTAAAGCGGCGAGAGAGAAAGAGAGAGAGAGAGAGAGAGAGAGAGAGAGAGGAGGGGGATGACCGCAACAATTTCGTTTTCCTTACCATGTAAATCATATTCTTCGTCTCCATAACTTGATATAATTTGACGATATGCGGATGCTCCAGCTGCTTCATAATTTCGACCTCTCTATAAACTTTCTCCAGATTAGTCGGATCTAATTGGGTCTTGTCGATTATCTTGATAGCCACCTGGAGGAAAGTGCGTCAGTGATGACAATTGCTCTCTCTCGTTTTCATTAAAAGTATACAGATAACGTCGCTTATCGGGAAGCGCGCGCGTACCTCCGTTTTCGTGATCCGATGCCTGGCCAGCTTGACGACGGCGAAGTTGCCCTTGCCGATCGTTCCCTCGATATCGTAAAATCCGACGCGGATTTGCTTTTTACCCTGTGTAGATCCAGTGTCCATGTTTGCGTCGGCTTCTCTCTCGGCTCGCGCGAGTTAACTTTTCCCTCCGATCTCCCCCTCCGCCCCCGTTAATCTGCAACAATCGGAGCGCGCGGCTTTAAAGAGAGAAGCACTTCCGACCTCTCGCTCCTAATGGTTTCGCGAAACGGCTTCACGCGTAAACTTTACGGCCCCGACGATCGCCCCAATTGCGGACGGGAGCGATGGATTACGTGGAATTCACGATAAGCGCGCGATCTTTCGTGCGCGAGCCTTTCGAGGGGCTCGTTACTCGCGTCATCATTCGCGCTTTTATTACTCTTAATCGCCGGCCTTTGACCACGTTTCCTTTTTCTCCCGCTATCGTTCGGAAAACGTACGATTTTTGCTACGCGGGCCCTTTGTGACTTTACGCTCTCGCGCACCGCGCGGAGCCTCTTTCCTTTTGCGCGCGTTCCAGGTTTGCGGCCGAGCAATTACACACGCGGGCGCGAGCCCCCTCCCCCGGCGGGAGCTCGCCAAGACCCCCGCGCGCTTGGAAAAGTCGGGGGGACTGTCGCGGCGCGTAATTGCTCGCGCGCGCGGGACTCGCTCTTCGGCGCAAACATCAATATCTTCTCCGCCACGGCGCCGAGGTATCTCCGGCTCGATATCGGCGACCGTCTAACTCGACGATAATTATTTATCGCGCGTACTCGCCGCTGACGCGAGGCCTCGCAAGGCCGTGCCGTGTACGCGGACGCGGCGCCCCGGAAGAACGGGACGTCGCGGGCGCGGAAAGAATCAAAGAGGGCAGAGGGGGGGGGGAGGGGGAGAGAAAGAAGGAGGGAAACCGGGAGCGACGGACGGTCTCAAGGAGAGCGCGCGTCGGGAGTCAAGGATTCGCCCGCGAGTCGAGTCGCGGAGAGTCGGCGGGGTACAAAGTCCCGCCCGCAACAAGTACAACAGAAATCCTCGGCTGACGTCACGGATCGACAACGACCTCCTACCTATCGAGAGAGCTAGCACCGCCGATCGATCGCCGTCGATACTCCTCGATAAGGGAAACCCCCCACCCCCCCGCGCGCCACGGACGAGGTCGCCGACGTCAGGACGCGCGGAGTCCCGCGCTCGCGGCTCGGACGAGAGGGAGAGACAGACCTCCCCCTCGCGCCGTGTCAGGGGTGGACTCCCTTCCCGCGAGTCGCTCACCTACCTTGGCTCGGGGAATTACCGGCTGGCCGCCTCGAGGATCCCCCGGTGGGCGCGCGGGGCGAGGCGAGCGGAATTGACGACGACGACGACGACGGCGGCGGCGACGAGGAGACGGTACTCCAGGGGACCCATCGGGGTGAGAGGCGCCGGACGTCGTGGCGCGCGCGCCCGCCAGATATCCGGAGGGTGCCCTGGGGGGTGCGTGTGTCCCGGGTCCTTCACCACCGCCCACCACCAGCACCCAGCACCACCGCCGCGGACGGAGCGTAGCGGAACGGAGCGCGCGGAGCGGAGCGGAACCGTCGCCGTGCCTACGCGCGCGCGACTCAGCGTAGGAGCTCCGCTCGGCGCGGCGGTTCGATACCGACTGACCGGCGGCCATGTTGCCACCCCCCCGTGCTGCCTCGGCTCAGCGGCCGCCGCCGCCGCCGCCGCCGCCGTCGACGACGACGACGACGACGACGACGACGGCGGCGGTGTCGGTGTCGGTGTCGGCGCCCTCGGCCCTCGCCGCCCCCTCGTACGCCGTCGCCCCGGCCATTCTTAGTCGAACCATCCCTCTCTTCGCTCGCTCTCTCGACCCCCCCCTCCCTCGCCCTCGCCGCCCACCCGCTGCTCCCACGTAACCTACGTCGGTGCACCCGACGCCCACCACTACCGATTACTACCGCTCGCGCCCGCGCCCGTTATCTCCGACGATTGACGTCACGCACGTACGTACGTGCCCCGGTGTCTGTCTCATCGTTAATTGTCTCGCGATGCAATTGCACGGCGCGGCGAGGCAGCGACGCCGCGCGTCGACACGTGACCGGCCGCCGCGCCGCGCCGCGCCGCGTCCGTGCCCGCGACCGTGGCGGAGCGCGAGGCACAGGTGCGGAATAGCCGCCTCGTCGCTCTCGCCGATGACCTAAACCCATTCGGAGCACTTTGCATCGAGCAGGTTGCATAATACTCTTTCTCTCTCTCTCTCTCTCTTTCGCTCGCTCGACGTCGACCATCGGAAAAGTGGACGCGGCGTGTCGCCGCGGAAACGCTGCGGAAAGACGGGACGCGACGTATTCCCGCGTGCACTGCTAATAACCGCCCCGCTCTCGAGAGCGCGAGCGATTCCTCTCCTCTCGTTTATCTCGCAGCTCTCAAGCACTCGCGTGCGATCGGCGATTACTGTTGCTACTCGGCGGTAACGATAGTAAAAGCTCGTGCGTTAAGACCGCGAGCGAAAGTCGGAGAAATTCTGGAACGCTTTCCAACGCCTAATCCCCGCGTTGTTCCAATCGACGAGTTACAGGGTGCAATTTGTGCCTGTTATCTCTCGCGGTTTTCTGAAATCGCCAACCGCGGTTCACGGTCGATTTGCCCCGCGAAAACGGACGCTAACGAGACCCACCGCGAGCTAAGGAGGCGAGTCGTTAAAGTGTAAGTTGGTATCTTAACTTCGCCCTATTTCTATGGTATCGGCGAATTGTAGATTGAATTTTTTCTACAGTCCTGCTCCAACTCAAGGTGTATGTAAATTTTGTGTGAGTCACAGTACACAAAAATTTTCAATAATTGAAACACTGTCGCAACAGCATATTCCTGGGACTAAATCGAGTAAAAAAGTCTTGTACTACTTTTCCCTTCGACAAACAGTTATCGCGATATCATAAGCTAAACAGTGAAAGAGTTATAAATTTTCTCCCGGACATCTCAAAAAGTATTAGGCAAATCAAAAAATGTTTCGGACAAAAGTTGCTCATATTAATTAGTAGATTAAGATAGTATAATAAACAGTAGGGGGTCCCATTTAAAAAATTGTATCTCTCATATTTTTGGAGATATTTACGTGAATCATTTAAAATGAGACACCCTGTACAATAGGAAAATGTATCATTTAGATGTTTTCTTATATATTGTGAAACAAGTGAAATATTCTTAAGAACATAATTTTTTCGATGTACGATCTCATCGTTCGACGAAAATTTCTGTCCTCCGAGCCAAACTTTGAGTTTAGGAGACAGAAAAAAGTCACTAAGGCCTAGATCTGGTGAATGCGGGAGGTGGTCAATCAGTTCGAACTGCACTTCGTGGATTTTGGCCCGACATTCGATTTTGTCCATGTTTACGAAAATACTAACGTCCACTGACACGAACGATCGTCGTGCAACAACCGAGAGTCCAAAATGGCCGAAATTTTCAGAAGTATCCTTCGAAGCACGCACAGTCGCAGTCGAGCGAGGCTCAAAGCTTTTCAACCCGCCCTCGTAAGTTGGAATGTTAACGTCGCCCTATTTCTACAGTATTCTACGTCGGCGAATCATAGATTGAATTTGTATCCGTAATTTTTTTCTACACAGTCTTGCTCCAATTCACAGCTGTGTTCACTTGGCGAAAACGGACTCTAATGAAAGATCGTGCGAAAGTTCGATTGAAGAAACGATAAGATACAAGCTCGATTCTACACTCGCTTACTCGAATATTATTCTAATCGAGGAATTATATAGATACGCTCATTTCGCGTCTATACTTTTCAGCGAAACTCCTGCCGCGATTCACGGTCGTTTTTCACTTGGCGCAAAACGAACTAATAAAAGATCGATCGCAAGTCGGTTAAAGAGACCGTAGTTATAAAATACAAGTTGGAGCCGCGGCCTTCTCCTATTTAACATATCGACAGCCACGTCATTCGTGTACGGACGGCACTCAATTTCACGTGAAGAACTCCCCGGGAACGCATTTCCTTTCGTGCAATGTAAAAACATATTTTCCATTCGTCTTCACTCCGTGAAATATTACGGACTCGCTTTTAGCGCATTAATCCGAATTAATGTTTTCACGTGACGTGGAGGAATAAATTATGAAAGATAAACGTGTCCGGCCGTGCCCCGGGAGTTTCTTTTTACGAAATCGAGCGTCATTCGCGCACGAATGACGTAGCAGTCGGCGCGATAATCATTCTCCAGGCTAATATAATCGGACAGACGCACCAGCCGCGAGCAAGCGCGACGAGCGTCCGTCTCTGTCGAGCGAAATCTCTTTTAAGTCTCCTGATTAGATCACGGTCACATCTATCTGGCGTAAAATTTGAGATGGCACGAAACGATCGGCTCTAGATCGACCGAGGGGCGGAGGAGGCCGACGAAAATAAAATCGAAGGTACTGGGTCGCTCTTTGCACGTTATAGTCGCGTGGTCATACGCTCGCGGATTGGCAGCATAATAAATTCATGTTGACGACGCGCGGAGAATAACAGCGAGCGATTTACGTTGCTGAACGGAGGGGACTGGTCGCGCTGCTTCTTCCGTACACTGAGAAAAGTGTCCCATTAAATACAATCGGACGATCCAATTGCGTATATAACAAACGGACATGTCCGATGAAGAAAATATGATCGGGTTTTCCATCGAATTTCTCATCGGATGTATCCATAATTCAATTGAAAAAAAATTAACCGTCGGAAACACCACTTAATTGGTTTGCCCGAAAGTTGTTCTCAGTGTATCTATCGAACTGGACGAGGGTATTTCGTGATTCGATCGACATCACTGTCCTCTCAACGAAAGCATGACGTTCTCAGCCTAAAAATATTTCACTTTTATAATATTCTACTCTAAAGTAAGCGCTAAAAGGATTGCCTTAATTTAAGAGAGGAATCTTCTAAACAGGATATTCTTAATATATGAGAGAGATTCTTAATACTAAAAATATATTCCTAATTTGAGAAGATATTCCAAAAAACACGAAGTTAAAAGGATCCTAAAGTCATCTTTTTTGCCGACACGTTCGAATATAGTTTTTATGCTTGTAAATCTGTTTATTGGCTTTTACGTATAAAGTAATACTAGGATAAGTTGCAGACCGCATAGCAGAACAGTTTTATACTTAGATTTTATACTTACTAGAAAAGATATCGGCATTCGAAATTTTCAAATTTTTATTTGCAAGCGATTTGAAATTGGTTTTATAAAATTGCAAAATTCACACGATTCAAGAACGCACAAAAACCGGGGGTTCACAACTTTATATAAAAAACGAAGAGAAATTTAAATATTACCATGTAAAGCTGTCACCTAACCTAATCTAATCACAATTACTTATAAAGTGATATCTTTAATTTCTCTTCTTTTTTTTTGTATAAAGTCGTGAACCCCGGCTTTGTTTTTATGCGTGCTTTAATCGTGTGAAGGAATTTTGCAATTTTATAAAACCAATTTCAAATCGCTCGCAAATAAAAATTTGAAAATTTCGAATGCCGATATCTTTTCTATTAAACTTCTGAACTGAGTGTTTTAAGTATAAAACTGTTCTGCTATGCGGTCTGCAACTTATCCTAGTATTACTTTATGCGTAAAAGCCAATAAAAAGATTTACAAGCGTAAAAACTACATTCGAATGTGTCGGTAAAAAAGATGACTAGGATCCCCTTAAGAAGGAAAGTTTCAGGAATTCAATTTTTCTCGGTGCCCGCGTCGGCGATCGCCTCGGCCGAAATGGAAGTCGCCAACAACGCGAGCGTCGCTCGGTGGAGCGGGACGACCGCGTTGCGGATGCGCCTTCGCGTTGCAATGCGGCCGATTTTTCCCTTTCGTAACGCCGCGATTTCACCGCGGCGAGGACGTAACGTTTCGCGCGCAAAAAAAGGTATCAAGCGGGCGGGCGCGCGCACCGCGCGAAGTGAAGTTTCTCCCGTCGACCTTCGGACCAGGAACGGATTAATCAGATTCATTCGGGTCGTGTTCCACGGGAGGATCAATATTTATAAGCGCGACTAGAGGCGGTTATGGCGGTTCAGCAGTTTTATTTGCGTTACTTATGAATATTTATCGAGAGAGCGCAAATGCGATTATTACGATTATTTACATTTCTCGCGCGCATGCATAACTAATTCGTCGGCGTAGACGCGGGCGAAAAAAAAAAATAGAAAAGTTGCAGGCGAAAGGTGAAGGTTGCGCAAATCGGCGGAGGAGTACACGACTTAGGATATTATTACATTTGCCGTACATTTTTTAAGTATATCGATTGGTCGCGGGACAAAAAGTTGTCGAATCTCCGGACGTTTTCTATTTCGACAATCCTAATCGGCGCGCTGTTTAAAGTCGAAAATTAGACGCGCTGACAACATCTGTACACTGTTCCCTGTTCCCGGAAACAATTCTACAAAATTCTACAAAAAAATTAAATATTGCTGCCAGAATCTAAGAAATTCTACGTAAAGTTAAAAAGCGTTATAAAAATCAACGTGAAAATATTAGAATTGGAACACTTTTGTTCATTTTTGCAACATTCTACAAGTAAGCGGATATTTTAATTCTTAAGATTTTGTTGTTTCTCAAATTTTTAAAACTAGTCAAGCTTTGTATTAATTTTTACAAAATTGTACATTTTCATGAAATACTACTTGCAATAATTTCTTGATTTGAGAACATTGCAATTACTATTTCGTAGATATTTAAAAAAAAAACGTTTCAACGAAGATATAAACATTTCTACAAATTTCTATTTCAAGTAAATTTTTTGTAGTTATTTATAGAAATTTTTTCCGCTAGAGTTATGGCGACAAATATTATCACATGCCTCAGTGGTCGAATTGGTGAGACGCCCGCCTAGAGGGTAGGGAAGTCCAGGTTCAAACTCTAGCTGAGGTAATATTTTTGGCAGTCAACCTTCTGCATTGCTAAAAATGCCAGGTATAATCAAGAAAACACTGACGTTAATTACCGCTGGCGATATTGAAGGATATTCTGATTAGTTGATTCTCTACTTTGTTAATCACAATGCCGAGGGAACGTACAAGTGTAATATCGTCCTTATACGTGGAACAAGAACCGGTTTCTCTTCTGTCTCGTCGAGTCTTCTTTAAATCGCTTCGCGGAAGATCGGTAATTCATGACGGTCGCGCCGGCAAACGATTCTCTCTGTTTAGACTAATTGACGTCAACGGACTCTCGCCGGGGCGAGTGTGCGCGCGCGGATTCGCGGCCGTGCAACGATTCGTCCGACTTTGAATGTGTGCGCAATAACTCCGACGCACGGTAGTTTCTATTTCCCAGGAAATGCGAGGGATTGCCGAGTCTGTGCGTTCACGCCTCTTCAACGATGATAATTACCGCGCACGGGACAAAGGATCGCCCCTCGCGCGTCACTAGCGCGACATGTTTCTCGAAGTAGATGCGACCGTGAATTAGTCAGACTCGCGTCCGACTCGGAAAATCGATGCCTTTTGTGTACGCGATCTGTCCGTTCTTCATCGAGAGTGTAGAGTATAATCCGGCAAGAATGCGTTAATTCAATTATTATGATTAAAATATACGTACGCCAAAGTCGTGAGATTGTCAGAATTTCTCTATCTATTGTGTCTAGTAATAAAAAAAGGCAAGCATTTTTCCAAAAGGGATATCCGTAGGTTTTCACACGACTGTGCTAGAGCAATTAAATTGTCATTACTAAAAAATACATGCATTAAAGTCACGGAATTATTAGGATTTTTACTCTGCATTGTCAAAAAGGCAAATACTTTTTCAAGAGGGATATCCATGTAAGCTTTCGAGTACTGGCACTTGCTGCAAAACTATTCTAAATGATTCCAAATCCGTGCGGGTCTCGAAAGTGCTTGCGTCAACGAACGTTACGTGGATACTTTCGGGTTAATAGGCCGTTGTTAGCACGGGATCTTTTCCGCGGCGTTTACGGCGCGTTTTCGTGATACGCGGCACTAACAATAAGTGAGAGTACGTTTCGCATCTCTACCTCGCCAAATTCGCAGGTGTTCTCCACTGTTACGAGTCGAATGTAAAGGATCGTCTACAATAGATGAGGTAAGCCTGGCGTAAGAAGTAAGAGTGCACTGCAAAACATGTCCACTCGAAGTTCCGCGAAGTTATGCCGGAAAAAAGTGACTTTTTTTCCACTTTAAGTAAACGTGAAACTAAAGCGGAATTGCGTGTGCAATTGTATAAATAGAAGAAAAATTTAGAAAATTTTTTATATTTTTCCCCGATATATATTGTAAAAAAGAACTTATCACCTGGAAGGCAATATTTTATTAGACAAAACATGAATTTATCGCAGTCACACGTACATTTACCGCGATAGTCACCGCGTCTATCTACTCCCATTTTGCTGCGCAACAATTAGCGACAAAAGTATTAAGCTTAGTATTGAACTGCGCAATCGAGACGAAAATCGCCGGGTAACCGAGGCGACTGAGATACTCTGTAACTCGTGTCCGCTTTAAATATATATGACCAAATCCTTTACAATATCCGTTATAAAGTCTGTCTTAACAGCACAACCATTACCGGTCCTACTTATATGAAGGATTTTATATAATGAATAAAGTGTCACATTAAGAATTCCACCAGTCATGCTTAAAACAAACGGACATATGAGAAATCCGTTTTAATATTTAATATCCGTTATAAAATATAATGGAAATATAATTGTCCTTCGTACGTAAAACGGATATGTTTTGCAGTGTAGGAGTAAAGAAATTAATCATTTCCATTTCTTGCTTCTACTTCAGCTCTGACGCTTACTCTCGGCGAATCAGAGCGCAGAGTTCGACCAGTGCTATAAATGTTGAAAAAAAATATGCCTGCACTTAAGCTTTTACACTGATAAGTAAAGGTTACGGCTTTCTTATTTCTTACTTCCAATGTAGACGGTCCTTAACGCGATCGTGCGGGAGAGCCGTTCCGCCGTTTTAACGGCGAATCACTGAAATTATGGCGAGCGCAGAGGCGGAGCATTACAGCGATCACCAGCTGTCTACGAAATCGGGCAAAGTTGCGCACGTGCGACGTATCGTGTCCGATTCAAGTATCGCACAATGTAATGATTTCCGTTGCTAAAAACACGCCAGACGACGCGTCAGACATAAATTACATCGGCTATCTTGTCCCCTATTGATTTACAAATTGTTTAAAAGAATTCTTCATCCATTAATTACAATTTTCCATTCCATTCCATTCCTGGACGTGCCTTTCGGATTACGAAGCAAGATAATTGTGCAAAAGCACTGCAAATGAATAACTTTTACAACTCATTCGACTCATCAGCGACATCTTAAATCGAAAGCGAATTATGCCATTGTTCCATTTCCCTTAACAGTTCATGAAATATAATATTAATTATGGTAATGGCGATAGGAGCCTTTGACGTATTTTTTACGATATTTGAATGTGTTTGCACTTGAATGGAAAAGAACGAGAACACAACTTTGAATATTAAATATTAACAAATTAAATTACCGTCGGACGTTTCGGCTACTAAAGGTAACCGTTTTCAATGACAAATTCAAGATTAATTAAAAAAAAACCGCAATGATCTCACAGTAATTCAAAGTAAAACCGCAACGTTGGTTCTTATCGTAATTGCAGAGATGTTTTTGCTATTAAGGTGTCATCAGAGTTGTGAGGAATCGTATTGGTGTTCAAAGTCATACTATCTTTCAGTATCCATCAGCTACGTGCACTCCAACACTGAATACGTCGTAAAGTATTAAGAGCTGAATCTAAGTGTTGTAGTGTCATGAGATTAATATAGTAGTCAGATTATATAAATGAATTACAGGTGTTTACGCACCTTCAGAAAGGATTTCTGTTACTGAGACAAAAAATATTCTTGACGCACTTATATTCCTCACAACCCCATTTAGTATAAAAATAAGACAATGTCATCATGTATAAACAAGTATTTACACGACAAAGAGTAACAAAAAAGTTTTCTGTAAAAGTACGCAAATTTATATATCTATTAGTAGTGCAAGTTGCTACACTTATATGTATGTACATAATATTTTACATACTTTCTTTACAGTGTACGTCTTTACATTTCAGCTCGTGAAATAATTACGCTAAATAATTACTTGAAACGAACGCGCGCCGTGGGTTGCCCTCGGACTCTCTCTCTCTACCGATCAGCCAGTTCAGTGGAACGCTCGAACGGTTCAAAGAAGATTGAGGATAATTGATGACGACCACGTCTGGTTTTAATCGGTGTCCCCACACAACTTCTCCTTGTCTCTCTCTCTCTCTCTTTTTTTTTTTTAGAAAATTTACGTCAATCGCTGACGTTTTCGTCAGGCGATCCCTCCTGCTAGTGCGCTGGAAATCGCTCCGTAGATCTCTCCATATTTTTACTTTCACATAAACGAGAGCCGTATATGTTTTCGCAGACGCGCAATAAAGCGCTATTTCGAGACGACACGTCCATCCCCCAGGTGAGTCTCGCGCGGAGATCGGCTATCGCAGAAATCCCCCCCCTCTCCCTCAGCTGTGAATCTCTCGTCGCGCCCCAGTTCGCCCGGGCTCGTCGTCGTTTCGCGAAACAAACCCGAGTAATTTCGAAATACACGTTTTTTTGTTTGGAATTTCGAAAATTCCATTTACTTGCAAATGCGCCGCATAATTTTCGGGGATCCACGTAGAACGTCCACCCCGCCTTCCCAGGCGAATGTAAGCTTTCCGTACATCTTCCGAGGCTGCCTCTCGCCCGAATTCTATCGACTATAACGGTACACAATATCACCTCACATTTCCCTTACATACCAACGTTCGCGCCTACGTTTGCGATTTCTCCTAAAGCCAATAATATCAGCGAATCATGATCGTGTGTTTGAAATGCATCGAATGCGTTACACGGCGGCCCTCCGTTCGCCGATATTTTATTCCACGACGAAAAATAACGTTATTATCAAGGATATCCAAGTTTCGACGCGATATAATTTATTCATGAAAATTCGCTGTAATCTGAAACCAAATATATACCTTCGCACAGCCGCAAACAATTAGGACATTGACAAGTATTTGCTAAATCTGACGTCGCAAGGCATCCGAATCGATCGCGCAAAGAGAATGCATCGCGCGAGAGGTCCGAGTCGAATTTTTGATACTATAATATAATATTTTGACACTTTTAAAGATAATTCACACCTACCTAGCTGATCTATACACCTACATAGACCAGCAATAACCTACTTTGATGACATTGTATTGTTTTACTCCTCCCTCGAATCTTTAATTCTAAAAATTTACTTTAGCCCCTACTTAAAAGGACCTACTTTAATGCTAAATTGACAAAAGTAGAAATTTTCGTTACTATCGGTTTTAAAGTAGGAGTAAATTTTGTACTTGCAGTTCGACCTCTCTTACTGTCTTAGGTCCAACTATATAATAGAATTAAAGTATATAAATATTATTATGCAAATAATATATAGTATTATATAAATAGAAATAAAATTTCAACATAGATGTAACTCCGATTATTGGTTTGTTCTCTTTAGAATTTGTGCTTGATAAGGAGCCAAACCCTTGGTCGAAACGTCGCGCTGTATATTTTTAATTTTTAATTTCTTAAACACGTGCCAGTTAAGATCGACTAAACTTATCCATTGTTCAACATAGGGCCAAAAATTCGACTAAGAAGGAACGAAGAAAATGTATTAAAAAAAATTAATAACCTTCCTCCTTTGAACGTGAAGACTCCTACGAACTTCCTCCTGCGAACGCGAAATCCGAGAAGAGAGTGCGGCAAGTTAATACTTGCTTCAATCATCTTCGCGATGAAAGAACAAGGAAGGACTTTTTCCGCTTCTCTGAAAATGATTTTCCCTCTCTCCCCCCCCTCTCTCTCTCTCTCTCTCTCTCTCTCTCTCTCTCTCTCGCGACACGTGTCTCCTGATGTGACGGGTTCACGGAATCCGAGTAAATGTATGCAAAGGACACCCCGGGAATATTAATCGCGTGTTTATTACGCGTGGGAACTCATCATTCACGCACCCACGCAGCGTGTACGCGTTCTCTCGTCGTAGGTCGCACTCGAGGCGGTCTTTCCGTCCCGGTCGGACATCCTTCGGAATCTTCATGGTCGAACGGAATCGATAGTACCGCCGAGGCAAGGTCGGAAAGGAGAGAGAGCGGGCTTCCTCGTCACTGTCGTCACGAGGGAAGGACGTCGTTCGCGACGAGCAAGTCCGGCGAACGTAACATACGACAGACTTGAATCTCGCTTCGATCCCACCTTCCCTCCTTGTCACTCTTTCTCGTTTCTTTCTCCTTCTCCCCGTTCGGTGGGTCCTGCACCGCCTACGCACCGATCCGTTTGCCGTAGGTCGGATTCGGCTTGATTTCGCGCTCGCACGCGAGCGACTTCGATAAATCGATAGGACGACGATGTTGCGGCAGAATCCGCCGATTTTTGACGCTCTGCAAAGCTTTACGCGGAAGCAGCGTGAAACATAGATAGAGAGGAAGAGAGGCAGAGAAAGAGAGAGAGAAAGGTTTGCCCTACTTTTATGTCTATTTCCTCTGAGACTTCTGCTATGGATGCCGCCGGACGGTCTAAGAGCATCGACATGGAAAGTTGACACGTGAAATGTACGTATAGATTGGCCAATTTCTTATTCATATTTTCAATTACAGTAATGCCTCTCGTGTCAATATCCGGTCAAGAAGTTGTCACGAGTTCTAAAAATGTTTAGCCGCGAGAAAAGGAAATTTGATGAGGACAAGATACATTTTTTAATTACAACAACGCCTCTCTCATCGATATTGTGTCGACAGGTAATAGAGTCGAGAAGTTTTAAAAACGCAGAGTTTTGCCGATGTGTGTGTGTGTGTGTGTAAGAGAGAGAGAGAGAGAGAATTTCTCCTCTGTTACAATGACTATGTATAACATTTATATGTATCTCTGTTGTTTATCAATTTTGACACTAGATGGGGATAGACATAAACTGTTTCTCGTATGCAAAAATACACACAATTGGTTATGAATAGACTACTCTAATTTACAAAATTATTAATCTCTTCGATCTTTCTTCGTCTCAATTTTTGGAAGATGGGGCGAATCTTCGCCCCATCATAAACTGAAAGAAACATAATTGTCACCATCAAGCAGAATGACTGAGCCGGGATCTCGGATTTTCCATTTTTCTTTTCTTGGCCACGCAGTGTTACGCCTATTGATGGAAGCTTTGTTCAGTTTAATTGATAAATGCAGTGGATTTGATGAGAGAGAAAATCTAAGAGAGAGAGAGAGAGAGAGAGAGAGAGAGAGAGAGAGAGAGAGAGAGAGAGAGAGAGGGGTGGGGGGATTGATGAAAAGCCAGAGCAGCAGAATGGAAGAACAGCGAGGAATTTCAATAGGATTTCTCAACTAACAAGTAAGTTCGTCGGCTGGCTGTTCGGTTCAATTACATTCGCTCGGAGGAAAATCGAGGAAAAGAAGCCACCGCGAGCGTGCACGTTCAAGAGCGCCCCCGCTCGACGTTCGTACAACAAGTTCCGCCTTTCATCATCGATTATGCAATTGAGTACCGCCCGGCGGCGGTTATCCGTTTCTTTTTCATCGCGTTATCCAATAATGAGCTTGTCGTGACAAACCGCCTTTGTTCGCCGCGGAATGAAACCACCACTGTCGCGGAGAGCGCGACGGGCTACCGAGCCTTCCAGCCCTCCCCCTCACCCCCAACAGGGACCGATAACGCCTTCGACCGACGAGAGAAATTTCCCGCGAGCGTGTGTCAAAGACAGTTAGACGACAAATAACAGTAATTACACGAGAAGAAGCCGGCGGTGAGGTATAGGAGTAAAACGAAAGCCGGGAACGCGGGTTCTTTTTCCCCGGGCGATTCTCTATATTTGACGTCACGACACGAGGCAAAATAGCAAACGCAGGAAGCAATTATGCCAATCGTAAATCTGCGATGCGATGATAACGTAAACCGTCGTTGCAGTCAACATTTACACGATAAGATATTAATTACCAGGCGCGAGGCCTCGACGCCGTGCGTCGTCGCGCGATCTTTTAACTCGACCGACGCGTGATCTTTCATTCGGTCCACGCGGAAATCTCGCGGATGCATCGAAAACTCCTCGCCCGATGTCGATCCACGCTCGCTCGCGGCGTCGTGTATCGCGTGCACTTTCCTGGACCGTGTGACCCGCCGTTATGTCACCAGTGACGCAAACATAAAATACGATCTTATCTCCGGTCTTAATGGCTGATATTGAACTACTTAAGATTACGGCGCGGTCGCTATTTTCGTTTCGGCGCGTGCAATTTGCGTAGTCTTACGCAAATGGGGCCTCGCACGCGCGCACGCGTGCGTAACACCGTACTAGGAATCTACTCGTTACTTCTTATTACCGTCATCTCCGAGTCATTTTAAAGTAGACCTTCCCGCGATCGAATTAAAGACTACATTGGAAGTAAGCAGTAAAAAGTAAGAAAACCTAACTTTTACCTTTCAGTGTAAAAGCTAAAGTACAGGCAAAACTTTTTTAAATATTTCTAGCACTGGTCGAACTGCATGCGCTCTGATTCGCCGAGAGTAAGCGTCAGAGCTGAGGTAGGAGTAAGAAATGGGAATGATTCATTTCTTTACTCCTACTCTTACTTCTTACACCAGGCTTACTTTAGCTATTGTAGACGATCATTTAAAGGCCGTCTACATTGGAAGTAAGCAGTAAGAAGTAAGAAAATCTAACCTTTACCTTTCAGCGTAAAATTTTAAGTACAGGTATCATTTTTAAAAATGTTTGTATAGCACTGGTCTAACTGCGCTCTGATTCGCCGAGTGTAAGCGTCAGAGCCTGAGGTAGGAGTAAGAAATGGAAATGATTAATTTCTTTACTCCCACTTTTACTTCGTACGCCAGGCTCACTTCAGCTACCGTAGACGATCCTTTACACGAGGATAAATCGCACAGCGCGGATTACACGCGCGCGCTCGGATTTAACGTGCCGCTCTAGAGCGAAGAATTCCTCAGCGGCTGAAGGACGACGGTCAGAAAGTTTCCGGGTGCGTGTCCCGTTTTAAGCGCGGCAGATATAAAAAGATGCCGAGATGAACGGACGTGCAAATGTGACTGTCGCGCCGCGGTCCCGCAATATGCAAAGGACGCGGTTAATCTTAACGGTGTACTTTGCAATTCAAACCCGCGGCGCCCACGGCACCCTCCATTTCGCCGTCCGTAACGAGCGTCATCGGACGTCTCTCGGCATCGACGTGTCTCCTGCGTAAATGCGCCCGGCGTGTGCGTCACGGCGAAAACTACCGAAGTGCTCGCGGAGAGCGGCAGATAGCATACACCGAAAACCCATTGATGGCGGAGCAGATAGAAGTCGCGGAAACGCCGCGTGACGTCCGCGCGCATCGAGTTCCCAGCATAATTAAACCGTCGAGTTTCGAGAGGGAACTGAGTCGATTTTTTCTCGAGATAGCGTACAGTAGCGTAGCACGCGCACGATTGACTGAGGTTGCGTTCGGAAACGTCACCCGAGCGCTCCGGCGTATCACTTTATCCTTGTTGTTGTTCATCGAATGTTGAGCGAAGATAAAATGATACGCCGGAGCACTCGGGCGGCGTTTCCGAACGCAGCCTAATACGCGGCCCGTGTACGCGTGCTGATAAGAATTCCGGGTGAGAAACTGCTGATAAGCAGGCGCGTTTTTGCAAACTTCTTCCTTCTTTTTTATGATACAGCACCGGTCACAATTATATCCATAGACATAGTAATACTAGACCGAGCATGAGACGCCAGACCCGGGGCTCAGGTAGAAAAGGATAGAAAGTAGGTGCCGCGTCGACCTTTCTCTTTTTATTCTTCTCGTTAGAAAGAGAAAAGTGGACGGCACCTACTTTCTATCCTTTTCTACCTAACTTTGTTGCTTAAACACTTTGAACACTAGAACATGCTCTAGAATTACTATGTCTATGATTATACGATTTTAAGAGAAAATTCTCTACGTACACTGAGAGACCCATTTTGTTGAACAAAATGAAATTTAGTTGACTCAACTGAATGTCTTGTTTGGATATGAGCAAAGAAATCTTTCAGTTGATACAACAGAAGAATTTAGTTGGAAAATTTGGCTATATCGATACACTTTGGTTGAGTGAACATGCGCAGAATCCCTTTATAATATTCAACTAAACAATTTAGTTCGCGCGGCAAATAAAATTATTTATGCCGTGATGAGATGGACGAATTTGTTATCTCAACCATAAAATTTTGTTCGGATAAACAACTCACGGGAACAAAATAGTTCGTTGTTGTAACATTTAACTTCTTTTCAGCAACATATTTTTCGTTTTATACAACCAAATTACACGTTCAGTCCATAATTCAATCGAATTATTTCGTATCACTCAACAAAATGGGTCTCTCAGTGTACACATTAGGCTTAAATGCGTAAGAAGGCAAATATCTTCTAAAGTATTACAAGCGAGAAATATCTAGCTGCTTTCACAAAGTTATCGCCAACCATGTCTTTCGTTGTACACTGAGAAAAAAATGTTTTTTAATTTATTTGTAGCATATAATGTTCGTTTCAGAGAAATAAAACTTTATTTGTTGCATATAATAAACATTATCTGCCACAAATAAATGTTCAAAGACTTTTTTTCTCAGCGTAACATTTGCACACCCTCACGAGCAATTCCGCGTCTCGTATAAAGTACAATTCCGTTTTATTTAATCACTCGCGGTTTCCTGCGATAAAATATGTACGGGTCGTGTCTACAGGTTCGCGGACAGTTGGTTAGGCACTTACAAGCTAATTAGTGCGTAACTCGTCTGGAACGACCGCGCTCTCTTAATCCCTAATCCGATTTAGTATGCACGTCTGACGTGAGCAAACAACTTGTTATTATATAATAATCGCGACCGTGAAATGCGCTCGCTTACTATTCGCCGCACGTCGTTATGGGTTTTTTACGAGGGTAATTTCGACTGAATATATTGCGCGCGCAGAGGTCGCGAGCTATTATATTTTTAATTTAACAGCCTCGCACTTGTTCAACTTTTAGCTGAACTCGGCGCACGACAGGCTGTATTTCAATATACATTTCTCATTTCCCTGCGTTCTATTCCTATTTTCATATTGATACGTACATTTAGTTTGATTTATGTGCAATTATTTATTTTTGCGCTCGACTTTCTTTCCAGAAATTATTTTGAGCTTATCAATAACATCGTCTCGATAAAAGTATAATTGTTAGGAAATGTTGCTTAATCAAAAGATTCTTTTCTAAGCGATCTGAACGTAAGATACTCGTAGAATAGACATATAGAGGAAAGTTTCCTATTATGAGATAACTTCCCAATATGAGATTAGCGGAAAATTCCTTGTTAGATCGTGTAATCGTTGTGAATAAAGATTTGTGATTAAATTTTTACGTTGAAAACCTCATATTAGAGATACATATATGTATACATAGTCATTGTAACAGAGGAGAAATTCTCTCGCTCTCTCTCTCTCTCTCTCTCTCCCTCTCTCTCTCTCTCTCTCTCTCTCTCTTCTCGCTGCAGTTTTTCAATCCGCGCGTTACGTCACACCTTTAATCATACGATTTTAGAACTGTCCCATTCGCAAAATAACAAACGAAATCCACTCGCGCGCATCGCGGGGCTATTTCCGCCGCGTGGACCGTGCAAACGTGCGACCGCCGTAAAGTCGCGGCAATAATTTCGTGAATCATCGCCTCGGGCGACAGCAGCACCGGAGGAGAGAGACCCCGACGCCGTGCCGTGCCGACGGCATTATCGCATTACAAACACTCGGCGGGCGATTACGATTTTCGCCGCACGTTGCCACCGCGTGGCCCCCGACGCGCCCCGCGCGGACAAGTCGTGGGCATCTCGCCGCGGCATAAACACCCTCCCCGTTCATCGAATAAATAACCTCGAGCAGCGAGATCGTCGTGTTCAACTACCCGAGCGGCCGGTGTCGCGGAAAAAGCCCGAACCTAGCGAAACGTGGACGTTTCTCATAGAGATATTAACCGTGGACCGCTCACGAGGCAGCGGAGCACTAGAGACCCTGTAATCAGAGACTGGCCACAAGAGTTCGTCAAATTTCCGCGAGTGAGAGAGAAACAGGCTATCTCACTCTTCTACAATCGTAGAATCGTAGAGACCTTGTAATCAGAGACTGGCCAAAAGAGTTCGTCAAATTCCTGCGAGTGAGAGAGAAACATAGGCTCACTCGCGGAAATTTGAACTCTTATAGACAGTCTCTGATTACAGGGTCTCTACGGAGTCCTAAGTGTGGGCGATCTCCCGAGGGAAAAGGATAGTATACATTTATTTTGGTGTCTGTCTCTCTCTAGTGAGTCACGAGAGTCAGAGAAAGATAGGCCACCCAAGTAAATTCATAGAGGAAAGTCCTCTATTGTGAGATAGGAGTCCAATGTGAAACAGGTCTAATTAGAGTAGGCTTTCAACGTTTCCAAATTCAGTCACAAATTCTTTTTCGCGATGATTACACGATCTAACAGATCAATTTTCCATTAAACAGATTTCACTCCGAGGGCGATACCTTCATAGTGAAACCAACAGATGATGCCTAAATTCAGCAGAAACTCCGCTATCTCATATTAGAAGCCTATCTTTTAAACGATTGTTCAAACACAATTTCTTCACATTGTCACCCTGTAGCTCGACCTTATCGGCCCTTTTGCTTAATTATTTCTATTCACAGTTAACGAGCATGTCTTTTCTTTATTAATTGATAAATTCATACTGTCCTTTTTCCTCACGAGGATGCCTTCACTCAGAGTGTCACTGTTTCATGAGCAGTCTATGGTTGTGTCTATGAGAAAAACTGCACGTTTCGCTTTTCCGCGACACCTGCACACCCACAGAAAACATTTCCGGATCCAATGCTATTACACTTCGATGTATCATAAAATAGGATCGATATATTAGCGCCAATCATATTTATTATAGAGAAGGGAATATTTTAATCCGAGATGAAAAATTTTTTAATCTAGAATAAAATAATAGTATGCATCGTCTTTTGTCGAATATCGCGGTGCCAACTTCGTGCGTTGTAAGATGGAGGGAAAACTTATTCCAAACGCAAGAATATATAAAACTTACATAAATATAAGTTACTCTCGTCTCGATATAGTAAGCCAATCTTTTTTAATTTGATAGAGGAGAATAAGAATTATTGATTTTATTTAGATATCGTCTTATTTTTATACTAAATTGGGCGGTGAGAAATATAAATGCGTCAAGAATATTTTTTGTCTCGGTAACAGAAATCCTTTCTGAGGGTGCACCCGCTGTCCCGTAAGCGGTCTGTGGTCAATGTGTCTATGGCTTTTCCAAAGAACCAATGCCCGCGCCACGTCTTCGACGGTGGGCGAGGTCGGGCGCGGTTCTCCAAAATTTCTGGTCATCCCCGCTGCCGTCGCGAAAACGAGAATAACGGCGGATCGACTGGAATTGAAAGCGAGAACCGGTTGACGCATCAGTCGCCAATTTCCATTAAACGGGACTACGTTTAATTAATTGACGCGGCGTTGACCTGACAGTCCCCGTTTTTTCTTTTACCACGGTGTAGACTCGTAATTTCCTGTTTGCGGCAGCTTAAATTTCCAAGGTCCATGCGAGCGCGTATAACATTCGTACAAACGTATCGCTCTCGGCGCATCGAAGTTATCTTCCTTCGAGCGACATATCGAGAGATAATTATATCGAAGAGGGAAGTGGAAATTTCGAGTTGCCTCTCGTAGCTAAAGTGCTCGCCTCTTTCGAAGTGTAAGCACGATTTTACGCACGTTTGGCTTTGCTGGGAGGAGCGCGAGCAACACGAGTCTCCATGTAAACGCGTAAAAAAAGAAATAGATTTTTCATCTCGACGTGTTGCTCCTGGAATGTAGGATTGTACGCGTCGCGTGAGGATACTTGGCGCGATTGTGATAGAAGTACCGATTCTCAAAGGGAAGGAAAACAGAATCAGAATCAGAATCAAAGAGAGAGAGAGAGAGAGAGAGAGAGAGAGAGAGAGAGGAGGGGGGGGGGGAGAAGGGCCATCGCTCGAAGCCGCGGCTCGATACGCGCGGCACCCGCGAGCTCTCCGTACGGTCCTGCTTGACGTCACCGAATGACGTCAATGCCGGCCCCCACTAGACTCCCCGGCCTCCTCTTTTAAAGCGCGCTTTATCGCGCCGACGTAAGAAGCATCACCGTCGCCGTCACCTCGGGCCTCGAAAATTCCTACGACACCCAATACGGTCGAACGAGAGCTAAAGCGAGAGCGAGGGAGGGAGGGAGGGGGAGAGAGAGAGAGAGAGCTCTCTTCTAGATTTTCTCTCTTATCAAATCTTATCAAATTCACTGCATTTATCCATTAAATTAAACAAAGCGCCCATCCGTAGGCAGCACGAAACTGCGTGGCCAAGAAAAGAAAAATGGAAAATCCGAGATCCCGGCTCAGTCATTCTGCTTGATGGTGACTTATGTTTCTTTCAGTTTATGATGGGGCGAAGATTCTTCGCCCCATCTTCCAAAAATTAGTAAGTATACCTAGTACACGCACCGGCATAAATGCTGACCCTATCCTTGTGAGGTGCACGCACACAACTACAGGGACTCTAGTTGTGTGCGTGCACCTCACAAGGATAGGGTCAGCATTTATGCCGGTGCGTGTACATTCAAACATTTTGTTTTTTTCTCTCTCTCTCTCTCTCTCTTTCTCTTTCTTAGATTTTCTCTCTTATCAAATCCACTGCATTTATCAATTAAACTGAACAAAGCGTCCATCAATAGGCGTAACACTGCGTGGCTAAGAAAAGAAAGATGGAAAATCCGAGACCCCAGGGCTCAGTCGTTCTCGCTTGATGATAACTTATGTTTCTTTCAGTTTATGACGGGGCGAATCTTCGCCCCGTCTTCCAAAAATTAGTCTAATTAGTTCATAAGTGTGTAATATAAAATAAATTCAGTCAAATAACGTTAAATATAACTTTAAGACTTAGTTTTAAATAAGTTATTATAATTACTTATAAAATTATAATTACTTATAAAATTAAGGCAAACTATACATATTCAATTATACATATTCAACGTCTTTCCAAAAATTAGTATTTTATTAGAATTTAAGATTGAGGCATAGTAAGACAATTTTATATCCTGTCTATTTATAACCAATTGTGTGTATTTTTGAATACGAGAAACAGTTTATGTCTATCTCCATCTAGTGTACAAATTGATAAACAACAGAGATACATATAAATGTATACATAGTCATTGTAACAGAGGAGAAATTTTCTCTCTCTCTCTCTCTCTCTCTCTCTCTCTCTCTCTCTCTCTCTCTCTCTCTCCTCCTCTCTCCTCGCAAAATGCCACCGCGAAAACGCTGTCGTATACTCCGCCGCCGCGCGTCCCGCTCCACCGAGATTCACAATTTGCGGCCGTTTTATCTAAATTTATTAAAATATATAGCTTCGAAATGAAGTCGGCCGACGCGATTAGATAAAAACGATCGCGCGGATCGGCGAGGCGCGTCGTTTCAGGAGACACCAATACGCGCCGGGTTGATCCCTCGCCGATACCCTCTCACGCCTCTATATCCGCCTAGGTGATCGAAATGTAGCCGATAAGAGAAAAGACGAGAGAGAAAAAGAAAATCGCAATGTCGGCAGCAAAAATAATATGCGGTGGCGCAGAGGCGAAGTAACGCGCGCTTTAAATTGATCAGGTGCATCAAGCGCGCCGCGTTCCCGCGCTAAGTAATTAACATCTCGCTCTAATGGCGAAATCCGCAGTCGGAACCACCGCGTCTCCGGGCGAGTCGACGCCGCGGTCTCGGAGAAGGACGTGAAAAAGAAAAAGGTTTTTTCCTCTTTGACGATACATGTAGGCACGCGACGCTCAGCGCTCGTTGATTATTCCCGAGATTCCGAGACCAACGTCGGATTAATCGCAGCGTTCGTTAATAATGCAAGACGTCCGTACTCGACATCCCGCTCTGACAATGGCACTCGCCGGTGTGATTTTAATTCGCCGGCTCGCGCCGAAAGCTTAATCGCGTTATCGTCGCGACGATTATGCAAATCCGCGGCGAATCGTTGTTTTAATCGGCCCAGCGACTTGTCACTAACGTGCCATTAATCGCGCGCTCGCGTCCGTAATTGTAATCAATTGCTGATAATATTGTAATATGTTGCGTCGCGAATCCATTGTTCCTTGTTGATTTCAAATAACAAGCGGAACCCGCTTATCGTTATTGCCGATTAAAGTGTCCCGAGTCAGTCTTTCGATCTTTCTGTTCAATCCGCTCTCTTTGTTTAATTAATTCTCAACTTTACAACTCGAATCGCACGTTGCCGATATACGGCTTTTAAGCTTTAATCGCGTTTACCGGTGTGTGTGTGTGTGTGTGTGTGTGTGAGAGGGGGAGAGAGAGAGAGAGAGAATTTCTTCTCTGTTACAATGACTGTTGTAACAATGACTGTTGTATACATATATACATATGTATCTCTGTTGTGTATCAATTTTTACACTAGATGGAGATAGACATAAACTGTTTCTCGTATTCAAAAATACGCACAACTGCAGTTACAAATAGAGAGAATCTAATGTACAAAATTATATTTATTGTATATAGTCTAGACTATAAGTTGTAGAAATAAGTTTAGATTTAACATAACATTAACATTACAATTACATTTAAATTAAGTTGTACATTTTTACACTATAATTTAATGTTGCAATATTTAAAGGTTAAATCTTGCTAAGGTAATAAAATTTTTGGAAGATGGGGCGAATCCTCGCCCCATCATAAACTGAAAACTGAAAAAAAACATAAATGAAAGAAACATAAGTTACCATCAAGCGAGAAACTGAGCTGGGGTCTCGGGTTTTTCATTTTTCTTTACTTGGCCACACAGTTTCCTGCCTATGGATGGACGCTTTGCTCAGTTCAATTGACGATAAATTCAGTGGATTTGATAAGAGAGAAAATCTAGAACGAGCAGAGAGAGAGAGAGAGAGAGAGAGAGAGAGAGAGAGAGAGAGAGAGAGAGAGAGAGAGAGAGGTGGGAAGAAACAGAGGTCACCCATGGATTCCTTCTTTTGCGCCCGATTGGCTCCTTAGGGGTCATTCCACAAAAAGTACTTTTTTTCAAACTGGCACCATTTTGTTATTTTTAATTGAGGTTCGGGACATAGCGACACTCATATAGATTAAGAATCTTTTTGATTTTTTGTTCCAGATAAGCCTGAATGATAAAAGTCATCATCGCAGTGGACTCGCATCTTTTTCGACACGCCATTCGAATGGTGTAGAAAACGCTTCATTAAAAAATTGTTTAAATTGCGACAAGCCTTTTTCTGTGTTATTTAAGAGCGCCCTAATAAATCCCAGAAAGATTTATTTCATCGTGAGGTGTATTTACTGCATAAAAATTGTTAAAGATAAGTGGAACGATCCCTTAAATAAACGTGATTACGATGCCGCGGACACGAAAACCTCGGGCCACGTGAAAAGCGCGTGGTGTCGTCGCAGAAATGTTTGCGAGGAGATGGAGGGTCTGCGGTTTCCTTTTATCGCGCCTTACGCTTCTCGGAATCGCCGTAACACGCGCCTTTTCTTGACGAATTATTACACATTAGTTAACCGATAAAGGGGATATTCGAGGCTTTTTATTTCTCCGTACACTGTATCGACCTGTTAAGCACGCACGTGATACTAATCGTTATGTCAGCGGGAAAGGAACGCCACGTGATACGCGCAGCAACAAGGAGTATTTGTTAAAAGGAGTTAATAATAGACGCGCGTACTATTCGAAATGCTAGAAGCAAATCGTTCTTAATTTACGCAACGGTTGCGCGAACGTGCATGTTCCTTAATCTTTGTACGTACCCGTCGTGGCGTAATGAATTCAGCTTCGTACATTTTTCACAAAATTAGAGGTAGCTGCTGCTGATAATTTTAAAAAATCACGCGATAACGCACACAAGGCTCATTAATCGATATTTTTTTTTCGATAACTCGTTAACATATTATACCGCTTATAATAATCACTAGGTAACACGATTTATATTAAGCAGGTTTTCCCGCTTTTATTTCTGGACCGTAGGCTGTACGGCAATATTTATGTAGGCCATCAAATGCAGAACCGAAAGAAATGTGAGACGTCAAACGGTTCTTTTCTTCTCTCTCTCTCTCTCGAGAGCAGATTAATTTTTCTCATCATCCCGGATGCATGTTTGGATAGTGTCGAATATAATTAACAGTCTAGCGACTAGAATATAAATAACTATTTACGCAAGTGCGAGATACGTTAAGCAGGGCAGCAGCCAGGAATTAATCTTGCACAGGTGGAAAATTTGCGTTTTCTTGTTAAGAAAAATGCCGGTTAAAATTTTTGTGTTAAATGTTTAACACATTCGTGTGTTAATTTAACATATTGCTCCTGTGTTAATTGACCTCAAATGTAAAATTATGAAAATAACTGAAAAGAAATGTTAAAACAACACAACGTGTACTGATTTTTTAATCTTACACAATACATATGTTCTATATTATTAGTAACAAGATTTATCTGTTAACATTTGCAGAATAAAATGTTGCTTTTATTCTGTATAACATTAGTGAGAGTCTTTTCGAATCGTCATTTGACTTATTACGTCTGTAAAATGTAAAAATTACACTTTTTAAAATTCATTTTGTCACAAAAAATATGTTAATTTTACAGAAGATTTATTTTAAATTATTTTAATATTCGCATTTATTTTGTGTCCAAACATTAACAAAGTATTAGTGTGATCATTTAACATAGTACATATTATTTCGAGCCCAGCTACCAGTGCTCACACGTATACGTATATTTTATAACTCGACTCTGTCTTATTTGACGACGATGACTGACTTAGTATCGCTCGAAAAGGACCCAAAAGAATAGGATCGAAACGTTGTGCAATAAACTGATTAAATAATTAGCCAGTTGGGTTGACTGCAAGTTTCCCGTCTCAATTACACATATTATATTAAATGAACACAAAAATTTTCGTGGACCGTTTGAGACATGTGGTATCTGTTAAATTTAACACAAATTTTTCCACCGTGTACAAAAATAAACGCGATTTTACGTTGCGCCAATAAAGAGAACGCCATGTAAAAATCTAAAAATCACTCGTGCATTAATTTTTGCAATCCTCGATCAATTTCGGCGAACCGATCGCTGCACGACGTCACGATAGCTTCGTTTCAAATGTCTCCCTAGGCAGGCGAACGGGATTCAAGTACACTTATGAAAGATCGACTCGAAACTTTGCTCGGGAATAAAGTTCCGTAATCCGCTGGCATTTCTCTCGAGCTCTTTAAATTTTCCATCGCCCATAATTTGATAGCTATCGGTGGCCCATGTTTGTTAAGAAACAAATCAACTTCAATTTACCCCGAGAATCCGTATATAGACGGAAGTTCGCGGAAACTGGGGTATCCTGTACAATGCGCGCGTACACGTAACTTCGCCTATTTGTTTTCGCTCCTTATTTACGTGCCAACAATACAGCGCAAAATTACAGATCCCCGGGGAAACGAATGCATCTTCGTAACTTTCGCTTTCTTCCTCTTTATTCCCGCGAGCGAGTGAGCGCGCGCGCAGGGGTGAGAGAGAGAGAGAGAGAGAGAGAGTTTTTCCCGTCTCGCGAATCCGACATGCCGAAAGCGCGAATATTAGATACGCTCGATACCAAGGCATAACGGGTCGTACGGAACACGCTGCGATGTATGACATTACAGCGATATCACGTGAGGGCGCCTTCGTGAACAGATGCGATCTCGAGAACCTCCGACATGCACGGCGTTCGATCCGCTCGCGAGCCTCTATTAAGGGGATTGTACGAGAGCCGGGGTGACTGAGGCGAAACCTTTTTGTTCCTCCCCGGCGCGCCGTGCACAAAGGTTTCTCAACCGTACGCCCTCCCTCCCCCTCCCCCTCTCGCCGCCCCACGAACCCGCTCGATGTTCAAATGTAGCGCCGTAATGTTAGAAATTTCCGTACCAAATGCATCTTTTCGTCGTAGCTTCTTTGATTGTCGCTTCGATTGAAGCTCCAGTTTGCGGTTGATATTGATTACTTTTATTTGCCTCCTCACTTCTCGGCAACGGAATGTAGCCGGGAGAAAGCAATGCCGATAATAAAATTACGCCGTTATCGGTGCGATTGAGAGGCGCCAATTAAAAGAAATCGCGATTAAACTGAATTATTGTACTTGTTAAAAGTTCCTGTAAATGACCATTAATAAATGTTACAAATACCCGATGATTTCAGCTGGATGGATTACTTAAAGCGTTAATGCTGCGACACGATTTCATCGGAATGCACTTCATTTATGTGTACCTCTACTTAACGTTCTCAAGGCTGCGTTTACGCAGCTGATGGCGATGCAGAAAAGAAATGAAGTCGGAAGAATCCGAGGCGCGCTCTCTTATCCGAACGGTGGATCGTGACGTGAAAATTTATTTTTAATCCGTTCGACACGCGCGTGCAATACGCCACAGTTGCACAAGCGGATCGTCATGTGCACAGAGTGACGTTTCTGCGTCTCCAACGTTCTCCGTGGAGTAGTGCCAGTTGAAATGAGACAAAGCGAAAGGTAATGACGACTCGGGGCACGGTTGTTTTCATCTAGGACTAAATGCGGAGAGAGAAATGGACCTGCCGACGCGGAAAATGGTCGCCGCAATAAAAATAATTGCGCCCAGGTAGTATAAATAATTGTCACGCGCGTGAGCGGACCGGACTATTTTAATCGTCGAAGGGAAAAAAGAAACTTTGCCGAAACTTTAGTTTACTTGAAATGTAATAAACGTCGCTTATCGCAACGAGATATGACTCACAAGTTCTTGGTACGCGCCTACTTAATTTTGCTCGCACAAATTAGGTTCTAGCAAACGAGATTTATCTATGCAAATACCTCGAAAGCGCTGACAGAGTCGATTTCTCATGCATCATGATTCATTATATCGTTCGGTTTCACGGCTTCTCCCCGCGTCCATGCATCAAACGGAGTATCCGGAATATATGTACAATTATATCATAGAGGCTGCTTTTTTTTTTCAAAAATCGCAGAATTAACGTGCGTAATTCTGCCAGAAGACGGTGGATTTCTATAAATACCTTCGACTCTGTTTCTTTTTTCTGTCGTCACGTCATGTTAAATGACACCGCGCGCGTCAGTGAGCCGTGGCTATTCACCATTGCTGAATTATGACTCGGTTCCACGGTATTTTAATCACGTCGGTTATTTTTTATACGAAATACGTCAGAATAAACTAAATAGTTTGTTCGGGAGTCAATAAAGCTTCCATTTAATGATATTCGAACCTTAAAATTAATTTTAAACTGTCTTCTTCTGAAGAAAACATGTCTAAAATTAACTTCTCTGTTGGTATATGTACACGGAAAGAAAAATGTAGCCGCCGTAGCTAAAAACTGCATGTGGCAACTAAATTTCAGTTGTAAAATTCGTACCCTTTAAAATCCATCATCAAATTGTATCAAATACCAATTCATTACCAAATGTAACAATTTTTACTTTTAATTTTACATCTGGGGTCAATTAACACCAGAGCAATGTGTTAAACATTTAGCACAAATATTTTAACCGGCATTTTTTTTTTAACAAGAAAACACCAATTTTCCAACTGTGTCGCTCGTAAGTTTCTCGCAAAATCCCCGGCATTGAAAGCGTCACGGCAAATAGGAACGTTTAAGCTTGTTCTTTATTTGGAACGCGTAGTTTTTCCAAATTGAAGAAAATTCGCGTCACGCGGCCGCTGGAAATCGCGCGAGCCGCCGGTCGCATCTTAATTTTGTGTACGAGCTCGTCGTTAATGCACCGTGCATGTCACGACGCGATGCCCCGTCGGAGAGCTGTAACGATTTTCTCACACGGTGAGGAGCGAGCGTTACGTCGCGTTAGGCTGACCAGAGGGTGGCATTTCCAATTACGGACAACGCTTTCAATTACTTAAGCTCGTACAAAAGACCTTTCGCTCGCCGCGCTCGCTCTATCGACCGGGAGCTGTGCGGAGTGAAATTTATGGCGACAAGATGTACGTCGTAAAACATATACGTCCTCGCATCCGCAACGTACCTGGAATTTATTGCCAGCAAGTATGTCAAACTCGGAATGTACGCGAGTTCAACAATCGGTTTTGTTTAACAAGTGGACGAAAACGCGACCGTTCGTACACTGGTAGTGACATCTTACAGCGTTAAATCTATGCTTCGATGCGGCAAGGTTGCTGCAACAAAATGCAGTAGAAGTAAATTTTTTGCTGAATTTAATTTAATGTTCAATACTGCTTATACTATTATGATGTCACCGAGTATTTTGGCATATCTAATTTTAATTTGATAAAAATTAACCAGACTTATCTCTCACAAAATGTTATTTAACATAACAAATTGTATTTCATTCATTTTCGTGCAATTTTACGGAAGTTTACTCCGGCTCTTTTTTATTATACTATTAAATCGAGTTATAGGAATAAAGAGTTTGTAAAATGATTGCAAATTATCATCGGATAATAATATAAATTCCCTTTGTGCTATCGGTAAATAACAACAGCAAACGGTACACAGAATTTTCTTTTAAAATTTACCCTGAAAATCATGTAATCGTGGGACAACATGGCATTTTGAACAATTTTATGAACGTTTTTGAAAACAACTTGTGTGGTAAAATTTCAAAAAACTTATAAAATTCTTCAAAATGCCATGTTGTCCCATGATTTTCAGGATAAATTTTAAGAGAAATTTCCCTCCGTGTAGCAACTTTGATTGTTATAGCTTACATTATTATAACAGTCCCACACACCTTTATACGATTGAAGTTTATTCCCCATTAAAAAAATTCATATTCGAGATAAACAAAAAATGTAAGCTATTATATTTCTTCAGAATCAAGTTTTTTTTCGTTACATTGCAGTTTGCATTGCAATAAAAATCCGCGTGCTTCCATCACACCCAGAAAGTTTCATTGAAGTCAAACAAATTTTCCTTGAATTTTGACCATACCAGACTTTTTATTTAATTTCAAAGAAATGTTTTCTTTGCCTTAACCAAAATTTTATTTGATTGAGACTGGAATCCCTAAAAGAACTCGTATCTATTTCTTTAAATCTAGCAAATGTTTTGGTAGAAGTAAATAAAAATTTGGTAGATTCAAAGAAAGACGATTTCAACGTTTCTCATTTGTTTAACCTAAATAAATCTTTCTTCTGGGTGTAGACAATTATCTCGAAAAATTAAAACAAAAATTATAACAACCCCCAATCGAAATCAGCAGAATAGTAAGTTTCGCGGAAATGTAGTTTAGAAAAACGAGATATGTAACACATCAAGTCTATGCATGCACACGCACGTATATGTATGTATTGCAAAAAATTATATTTGTGATTAAAATAAAATATACTGTTTATCAATTACAAGTTTCTCGTCATATTTATCCTATTGCACATGTGTCGCCCTTGCACCTTGGAATACAATCCCAAATTAATTTTTTAATTCAACGAGTGGTCTATCTTTCGCCGGCACCATGGACATAGTAAGAATAGACCGAGCGTATCCTCTTGTAGGCAATGAAGATCAGGTACACAGAGAAAACAGGTTTCTTTGGATTTAGTATTCCTACTTATTTGATTTAAATTTGTTTCATTGAAACAACATATACTTATACGAAACATTTGTTGGAATACAAATTTTGTTGTTTCATTCAAACAATCTCTATTATTTGATGGACGAGATACTGTTATTTGAAGTAATATCTTTCAATTAAATAATTATATTATTTGGCCAAGCGCCTGTAAAGTTCGGTGCTGCCAACTAGATCGCCGCCGAACTCGTAAGTCAAATCACGGCGGCCAGACACATAAGCGACCGCATCAGCGGTCGCAGTCTGATCATCTAATGGTCTATTCTTTATTATAGTTGTATAGTGTACTAATTCAGTGTTCATCTTTCTTCGTCTAATGTAGAGGGAAAGAGATGTATGTATCTACATTTTTTTCACATATTTTCTATCAAACCATAATGTTGCTTGAATAAAACAATAATATCATTTAGATCAAAGAGAATATACCCTTTGTTTCAAACAAATGTTTTATTTTAGACGAAGATATATATTATTTCAAATTCAAACAAATGATTTGTTTGGCCCATTCCAAATATCAAATTTGCTTGGATACAACAAAATTTATTAAATCCAAAGAAATCGTTTTCTCTGCGTAGAAGAGAGAAAGGTGCACGGTATCCATTGTCAGTTTCTCTTTCTACTCAATCAGATTTCAAGCCTGTCGATGTGCATAAATCCTTCCTTAACATTTGGCGAATAACAAAGATACATGAACGCACAGATAACGGAACGCGCACCCTAGGTCTATTCTACTATGTCTATGGCCGGCACCTATCGAGAAGTCAGCTGTAACGCGATCGTGCGAATCTTCGGTCGCTGCTCCGAGGAGTCGTTATCAACCGAAAGCGGTCTGTCCTACCGTGGATATCCACTTTCTCTCCTCTCGACAGGTATTATATGTACATTCGCAAGTACCGTGCGTCGCCAGTGCGTGCTCGAAGATCGATATTATCCAGGATTGCCTTGATACCCGCGAGCCCTCGCTGAAACGTTATATTTAGATGGACCCTTCCCTCGCCATCGAGTGGCAATGTGCAGCGGCCAAGCTCGCTCAATTGCCGCTGGAAACCGATATTAACGTAGTTAGCGATGCTCCTTCACGTGGAGCATCTTCAGGGGCAGAAAGCGGCTTTATATACAATGCGAAACTGAATCCCGGCCGAGACGAAGCCACCTCTCAAATCGATCTGATCCACACGTTTTATTTCACGTGTCAGGAATGCCTCTGAATCGAGGAGTGTCAGAATTGCCTCTCCTTCGAGTTGCAAACAATGCATTTCGAAGGCGGACAGAAAGTAACTTGGGTACTTCGAGGAAAGTCCTCTATTATGAGATAAAATTCTAACGTGAGATAGGTTTTCGACGTTCAAATTTAATCGCAAATCTTTTTTCGCAACGATCGCACGATCTGACAATCAATTTTCCACTAGGTGGATTTTGCTCCAAGAGCAATAAATTCATGATGGAGCCAACAGGCGATGTCTATTAATTTAGCGGAAACCTCGCCATCTCATATTAGGAGATCATAATAGGGGACTTTCCTCTAATTATTTGAAGTAACTAATAAGAATATTCTTCAAGTCGCCAGCAGTTGACCATATATCTGGCATTTTTAATAATACAGAAAATTTATTGCGAAAAATATTTAAAGTCGAAACATAGACGCGAAGATAACATCTTTACACTGTTATTGCGATAAATATTACCACGTGCCTCAATGGTCGAATTGGTGAGACGCCCGCCTAGAGTGTAAGGAAAGTCCAGGTTCAGACCCTGGCTGAGGTAATATTTTTCGCAGTAAATTTTCTGTATTATTAAAAATGCCAGATACGGTCAAGAAAATATTGAAGCTGTTATTTGAAGTAAGTATCTACTAATCCGTTCCTTGCCGCATATTAAATATTCGTTATTATTTACAGCGGTTACATTATCGCGAAAATATTTTCTATGTAGTACAAAATCTATTTGCGAACAGACAGTGCGATTTCACTTACAAGTGAATATTTAAGCTGAAAAAAAAACATATTCAACACCCATCAAAATCGGTGTGTCCCCACTTGGGTTTACTTGTTAGTAGGTTTACTTGTTAGTAGTGTAACATTTTTCCAGGAAAATGTGATTATTTTACACTTTAATAGTTAGGCAAGAGGTGAGGGATATACAAGTGTCAAATTTTAATCTTTCACTGTCCTATACTATTATTACACCCTCCGCCTGCAGCGTTTCGTTTATTTTTCGCCGGCGTATCCGCGTTTCGCCGCAAATCCCCGCGCAAATTATAATCGTTGACGAGTCGACAGCACTTCAATATCGTTTGCATTGCTACCGAATGATAAATTAATTCCAGGACTCTAAGCGCGCAAACTGATGCTCCCAATTACGAGATAGAAGTGTGTAATCACGTGCTTATTAATTGCGACGTGCGTGTGCAATATCGTTCGTGAATCGTCGAAAGCTATAACTCGTACTCGATGTTAAATATTGGAGGTACGTTTGCGTGATTTTGATGACGGTACGAGGCGTGGAATCGCAAAACGACCGGCTCCGCACGGGGACGGTCCGATCGATTCTAACACGCGGGATCCGCAGATATTTTTTTGCGTTAATGTGACCAATTCGTTCGAGTCTGCCACTTGTATACGATTCTAGTGTTCTTAGCACGGTTGCACGCGTAGCGCGGATATATCGAAGGTTTCAGTCCTCACGGACGGCTATCATATGTAAATTCTGGAAAAAAAAATAAACTGAATATCGGGAGCGTTTTCGATTTGATATCCTGTTGTTTAACGTTACCATGGCTATCGTGTATCGCAATAACAAGAGTTATTTTCCGTGCGCTCGAATCAGCCAGAAAAATGTGTCAGTAAAAGGTGTATCCGAGGGAAAAAATTCATATTGAAGGTATTGTCGATTCGCCCGATACACGATACTACGTTAATTTATGCGACTAGATAGGAAAGTACATAGAGCAATAAAATTACGATACAACGCGAGCTCTTGGGTCCTTTTAACGCTTTTATCCCGTCCACTCTTTTGCGTTTTTCTTTCGCGCGAAATATTTTCATCAGTCGTAAAAAAAAAGCGTGTATCGAGTGTCGCCGTGTCGACAAAAATAATTTTCCGGAGAGTTTTGTTTCCGTCTTCCTGTACCCCATCGAATATTCATTCTGTCACTTCGCTCTGCCAAATCATTCCGATGCTTCTATTATTGGTTACACGTAGCCAAAAATAAATGTCAGTTGGAAAAGAATGCGTATTAAACGAGTTGTACATTAATAATTTCTCGCATGCTAAATAAAAATGGAAAATACTACTTTCATGTGTGCTTATAATTTAACTTTTTTTTAAATTCAAATAATAAAGTTTCTCTCCATCTATCTACATTTGCTTCTACTCTTTGCGGTGTAATGGTCACTTTTTATTTTGTGACGGCCCAAACACGTGTACTCTTAAAAAAACGTATAAGAGAGTTTGCAGCGCGAATAAAGCAAAAAGTACAATACGATTCAATAATTAAATGGAAACCAAGAGCGTAAAACCTCTCTAGGGATCCTCGAGCGCTCTGACATATGGCCAGTACTTTGGGTTGATTCTTTCTCTGCTCGATGAAAGTCCACTACGTCGATCACTCATTCTGTCAGTCTCGCGGCAGGTCGTTCGATATTTCTATTATAGGTCCGAGCACACGAGAAGTCGCAATCGAGAGAAAAAGAGAGACAGGGATACAGAGGGAGAAATTGCGAGCCGGAAGATAAGTTTCACCCTCGTGGCAATAACATTTTCGTACCTTGTATAAAAAGTGTTAATGCACATTACCTGCCAGTCTACAATTTCGAAAATACTTTTTCTATAAGAAACTTCCTCATTACAGTGTAGAATCCTTGTATTCGCGATTGACCATCGTTCGCGCATACAGACTACGCCGTAGAAAAAAAGTATGTAAAATTACATACATAATAAGCGTAGCGATTACACTATTAATAACGGAAATATATAAATTTATGTACTTTTAAAAAAAAAATTGTTTACTCTTAGTTGCGTAAATACTTGTTTATACATGATGGAAAATTACAAAAAATTGTAGAATTTACACAATTAAAAGCAAGCAGTTTACTTATTATGAAAGGTAACAATTTTACCAACAAGGTGTAAATTTACTGACGTATGTAAATATACACCTTTAATAGAGGTCCCAATATTATCCTGCAATAATTGTAATTTTACATGTAATTTTTTTACAGTGTACAACAGGTGTATTTTCGAGCCGTTGTAGGCTCGAGTAGTCCTTTAGGTGTTCTAAACATTCGTATTTGCTTATTTTTTAAATTAAATATTGACGTACTTTTATTTTATACATACATATTTAATAGTGATTGTGTTGGTTCGATTCTTAATTAAAAATATATTCAAATAACTGTTTTTAATAACTAAAAATATTTATAGAATTATATTTAGACTTAAAAACATGTAAAAAATTGTATGAGTTGTTCATGTTTTACTTCTTGTACATACAAAATACGCAATACAAAATGCGCCTAGTTTCATATGCAGTTTTATTAACTTCCCTGTTATTTATGACATTAGAAAGAGACTAAATAAAAGCATTACAATTACTTAAGTCGTTCTCAAGAATACTTTTTCTTTCAAGGCAGTCAGATCTTTATTTTTTTTCTGATAAAATTTCATTCTTATACTGCAGGAAAGTTAGTCTTTCAGATTCTATGTTATTACAGGCGTTTCTTTTACAAGTTCTTGTGTCTTTGTCTCTTGTTTGTAAATTTTAGTTTGACGATCAAAAAGAGATGCAGAATGAAGAAACTTTTGCTCGTCTTACTTTCTTTTATCTTAAAATCCTTTTGTGCTAATCGTTAATCCCTAAAAGCGCGCGCAACGGTGTTCGCAATATAATAATTAGGAAAAAAAAATTAAAAAGAGAGGCTTCACAAAACATGTTTTCAATTCTATTTAAATAAAATCCTTTTAAATATTTCTGATCAACAGATACTCTCATGAATGTTTTGTACGAATAATAAATACGAATACTATTTTTACTTTTCTACTTTTCCTCTCTTTCTGTTTCGTTCTTAATATTGTATTGTACATCGGGCGTTCAGAAATATCCAAATCATTATCGCTGTAACGTTTGTCCCGTGATAAAGAATTCGTCAAATTTTGATGCCTTGATATTTTATTCATTAATCTCAGAAGTCTTATTATCCTATCGTTTCCTTTCACTCTTTGCAGTATTTACTATTACTATTACTATTTACTATTACTATATTATAGTCACAGTCGTAAACGAATTGCTCTCGTTACAAAATCGTGTTTATACGCTGATTCGCCTTCCCTGGTGGCCAATCTTTACATGCAGAATTATTTATAATTTGTCCCGATGAGTATACGTTTGCAAATATTCGTTCAATTATTTGTCCATCGCTGACTGGCTACAGATTCATAATAAATTGGAAAACGCCTCGATAAATTTTATATAAGCCTTGATGGCACCACGAAAATTACGATCGGACGACGCGGAACACGGACTGTCAGGGGCAAAGGGGTGGTTCGCGGGGATGGGCGTAATTTGAATGACAAAGTTTCGAGATCGAGATGATCGACGAGGCCGTAAAGTTAAATAACGAACCCAGTTCGTATTTGGGGCCGTGAAGATGTCGGAGTTAAGTCGGCCGCCGTATAAGAAGAGCGATTTTATGTAGTTTCTTTAGGGAACACCGCGGCGAAACGTGGGTCGAAGATCCTCTTACCGAGTAACAAGTGGCCTCAACGAAGTGCCTGCAATCATGCTCGCGGCGCTTAGGTGTAAGAAAGAGGGTCGACGCTTTTGCGGCCTACAAACAAGTTGCGGCGCAAAGAAGCTGTTTGCAACACACGGTGAAGTAAATTCAATTTTCGAGCAAAAAACTCGGTAGCTTATATGATATCGTAATTATATTATACGGTAAAATACGCATGTACCAGGATTGAGAAAAACAGTGACGTTTCAATTAAGTCGAATATGTTTTAAAACCGATAAAGTTTCATCGCATTCGGTTTAGCTTGTAACAAGCAGATCAGAACAATCTGCAGAATTTTCTCTTAAAGTGTGTCCTGGAAATCATGTAATCGTGGGACAACAAGGCGTTGCGAAGAATTTTAGGAGTTTTTTTGAAATTTTACCATACTTTTTACTAATAATTATACAAGAATATAGTATGGTAAAACTTCAAAAAACTCTCATAAAATTTTTCAAAATGCCGCGTTGTCTCACGATTACTTGTTCTTGAAAATGCTATGTTGTCCAACACTCAAAGAAAAAATTTCCAGATCCAATGCTGTTACACTTTAATGTATCATAAAATAGGATCGATACAGCGCCAAAAACATATTTATTATAATAACATAATAATGTAAGACACCTCACGATTTCTCCGCCGTTGCCCGATGCCTTCTTGGCCTCCTCCTCCTCTCTGATTTTCTTGTTGCACTCACACAACACTCGCGAAAATCATCGATCGCGCGAAATTTCGGACACTCCCGTACGCGATGTGAAATACCGCGAAACGCACGAAATATTATTAAGTTTTGCGTTATCGGTTTCCAAGACTTTCTGTCATACAAATTACTCAAACTAACAACTTGTATTTTTGATTCGGAAGAATAGGATAATAGATAAATCGCTTTCGAATCGGCGACATAAAACGCAACGCGAGCATCGGAAGCATAATCTGCGGTAAAGAAGTAGTTATTAGTCCGCAACGAAACGATATTTTACAATCTTTGCGTGCGACAAGCGACTTTCTTTACTGCCAGCCCGTTCGAGTTGCGAAGAACGACAGAGCGAATTACAGCGCGAACACCGAAATCGTACAAAATTCTCTCTTTTCCCGAAAATGGAACGGATTACACGAAATCGATAGATAATTAAAAGCGCGGTGCGTAAACGAGATGTAACCGCGACAAAGTACCACGGTTTACCTTCGTATTTTAGATAAGTTAGTCTCGTGAAATATCTACGTATACGTTGATAAAGAGCTGTCGCCTTAACATACAATTCGTTTCTCATTACAAATTGTAGAAACTTAATACCTAGTTAATCGAGGATCGTTACTTGTTACTGATAAAGGTGTACAAATCAATAGCGTTTTATCCCTACATTTATCGCGATCGAGTCTTGGAAAACGATAACGCAAAAGTAATATCACGCACGGAGCGACTCGCGCCACTGCTTGCCGGCTCGACGTTCGGCGAGCGAGTGATCGCGTGGCGACCTTCAGGTAAACAATAGCCCGTGTAACGTCGTACGATTCCGCGCCGAGAAAAAAAACAACAACGAACGTTGAGAATTCGTTGTCCCGCCTACGAAATTGAAAATTCTAGACTTAATATTTTACATTACATTGTTCCGTGACTATCTCTACGATTTGCGTATCATTCTGCGGACTTATTAATATTGATTAAATGAACGATTAATTCTGTTCAATCGAGGAAATGCTTCGAAACAAAAATCAATAAATTCTAATTACAAAGATTTGAGATTTTACCTCAACAGTTGGCGTATACAAATGTATATTTCTAAATTGCAAATCTTCATCTACTAAGAATGTAAAAGAGAAGTGAAGCACACCGCGCTTTGAGAAAACCAATCGGCATCGCGGAAAAGAGGCCTCAACTGTTCGATATTAACGATATTCGCGCTGGTAACATTTCTTCTTTAGAAAGGGAATAGTTGGTGTATATAAATGTATATTTCTAAATTGCAAATCTTCATCTACTATAAATCTAAAAGAGAAGTGAAGCGCACTGCGCTTCGAGAATCAGCATCGCGCAAAAGAGGCCACAACTGTTCGATATTAACGATATTCGCGCTAGTAACATTTCTTCTTTAGAAAGGGAATAGTTAGTGTATATACAAATGTATATATTTCTAAATTGCAAATCTTCATTTACTATGAATCTAAAAGAGAAGTGAAGCGCACTGCGAGAATCGGCATCGCGCAAAAGAGGCCTCAACTGTTCGATATTAACGACACTCGCGCTGGTAACATCTCCTTTTTAGAAAGGGAAATGAGGCTGCGAGAAATATAAATGCGTCAAGAATATTTTTTGTCTCGGTAACAGAAATCCTTTCTGAGGGTGCAGGATTACTTGATTTTCAGGGTGAATTTTAAAAGAAAATTCTCTCCGCGTGCGCGATGCATCGCGTCGCGTTTTTTACGTCGAAATACGACGGCGGGATGCGGAAAACGTCGCGCTGCGCTCTGTCCGTCCCCGACGTGCGAAATTGCGTATTTAACCCAGCGAACTCTCGCATAGCGAAAGTGATATCGATCGCGGGCTGCGGATACTCCGGTGCTCGAAGCGAGCAATCGTTTGAAATCAGAACGCAGCGGTCGGCAGTAGCGGAGTTGCATATAACATTCCGGCAGCAGCAACAGGCGACTTCTGGCCGATGCAGGGCAGGTGTCGACTTCATTTCTCTCTCTCTCTCTCTCGCTCTCTCTTTCCTTCTCACTTCCCTTTCTTTCTCATTCGCCGCCTCTCACGCCTGTTCTAATCCATTTCCACTTTGCAGGCAGGGAGATAGGCAGACAAGTAGGCAGGCAGGCAAGCAGGCAGGCAGGTTTCCACGGTATTGCCTCTCTTTGCGTGTGTATGTAATGTATTGATTGGAGGCTGGGGCTACAGGTGGCTTTTCGGCGCTTGCGCCGTGCAGGGGATATGAATAAGCTCCCTTATTAAAATACCCCATGAACTTACGAAGCGAACCAATCGTTATCTGAGAGACTGTAGCTGCCTCTCCCCCTCCTCACCATCCATCTGCCCTTTCCTCTCTCCTCTTGTGTTTTTTTTTCCCGTCGTCAAATCCTTCGCCAGCCCCTGAGGCCTGCCAGCACGCTGGCAACGCGCTCCCGGAGAAACACGTGTGATCTCTCGCATCTACAGGGGTGGCAAGACGAATAGACGCTGAGCCACGCCGAGTGAAAAAGGAACCAAGGCAACCAAGTTCGAAGCTTCGCGCCCCTCGCGGACGATCGATCTCGCTTGCTCCCGTTGCGTTTTCCGCTCGTTTATTCCGCTCGCTGCCGGACGAGCGCGAACGGATGCAGGGCCGGCTGCGAGCAAGTTGGCGGCACATCCCCGGGGGGTGTATCAATCGGGCACGTTGTTTCGCCAAAAACTTCGTCGTATGTAAAGCGCCATTCTCTATCTTCAGTGCCAGGTTTCGGGACGTGTGGCATCCGTCGGCTCGTTTTAAGAAAGCATATAAAGCACTCAAGACGTCCCCAGAGACAAATGGGGCAGATAAAATATTAGGGACAGTTTTTTTTTAGTTTTACGCTACGCCAGATGAGGCTGTGAATAAGTTGAATCTACGTTCATCTTAGAATGTTATCGATGAACTTGCACTCACGCACTCGCGATCTGTTTATTACAGTAAGACACTTTGCAATAATATTAGAAAGTCGTGCTGAACTAATCAGAGAATGTCAACATTAATTTTAATACGACGCACCTTCTGATTACTAATTTATATAATTTATGGAATCTCTTTCTGCCGCTTGCTCGGTCGTGACGCAGTGCCTCGGGGTGCGCGAATGTCCGCAGTCGGGTCTGAGAGGACCGTATTTCAATCGGTTGCACTTTTCCTCTTCTCACCTTGCCCGCCAGCTGACTTCAGATTCCTCTTTTTCGTTCTTCCGCCTTTCGGGAGCAGGTGGCACGTCGCCGGCATCCTAATGGACGAGCGAGTCCCGCGCGGACATGAAAGATTCACGAGCGGACGCACCTCGCAGTCGCAACTTTTTAATTAGACGATTTTTCCAGGGTTATAGCCGCGTATAAGGGACGCGACGCATAATTGATGCGTCGCAGCTTAATGAGCGTCGGCAAACGTCGCAAAACACATCGTGGATTTCCCATGACGAAACAAACGTAATCCGGTTAGATTTAGCGAGAGAATTTTGAACGAGAGAGAGGGAGAGAGAAAGAGGGAATTGCTCCTTTGTTACAATGACTATGTATACATTTATATGTATCTCTGTTGTGTATCAATTTTGACACTAGATGGAGATAGACATAAACTGTTTCTCGTATTCAAAAATACACACAATTGGTTATAAATAGACAGGATATAAAATTGTCTTACTATTCTTAAATTCTAGTAAAATACTAATTTTTGGAAAGATGTTGAATATTATAATATTATATAATATTACAATATTATAATATTATAATATTATAATTTAAGACTTAGTTTTAAATAAGTTACATTGAACGTTATTTGTATGATCGTATATACATATATTTATTTTTTATCACATACTTAAGTCTATGAAAGCAGACTAATTTTTGGAAGACGGGGCGAAGATTCGCCCCGTCATAAACTGAAAGAAACATAAGTTATCATCAAGCGAGAACGACTGAGCCCTGGGGTCTCGGATTTTCCATCTTTCTTTTCTTAGCCACGCAGTGTTACGCCTATTGATGGACGCTTTGTCCAGTTGATAAATGATAATGATAATTGATAATTGATAAATGCAGTGGATTTGATAAGAGAGAAAATCTAAGAAAGAGAAAGAGAGAGAGAGAGAGAGAGAGAGAGAGAGAGAGAGAGAGAGATCAGAAATTTGGCGGATATTAAAATTGATTTTTCCTCATTTTTTTCCTGCTTCTGCGGTGTACCGAAATCCACGTAAATATTTTTCGACAAACTTCAAGGCGGAAATTTGATGCAGTTTTTTTTTTGCGTCGCGCACAAAATGTTAGTCTCCCCATATTTAACTTTAATTATGCTCGTAACTAGTTGTGTTAAAACCTTATTGGACGAATAATTAAACTTTTCAGAAGAATAAGATTCTGTTTATATTATTTCTGAAATATCTATTTATATTCTAATCATTTGTAATTCGAAGATGCTCAGCGCTTAGACTGAGGAACACGTAGTGTTAAGAGAGGAGAATCTCGTAAGTCGGATCAGGCTAAAGAAGAAAGGTGGCTCCGCTTCTTCCATCATTCAACGCGGATGATCAATTTTACGGTACACGCAAGTCGCTTCTCTTTTGCTTCGCGGTTGACCAGTAGTTCGCCGTATAAATTCGTCTTTAACCTTGTCGCGTTTTTTTATCCCTCTTTTGGTCATCTAGATGCGCTGCCAGTACACCAAAGACTTACCTCATCCATTACAGAACGCGTAGCCTGTCGGCCTGTAACGTTTTAGTGCCTTTTAGCACGATGCTAAAGTTTGATTCATCGCGCCGTCTATACAAACGAAATCGCGCCGGAGAGCTACCATTCGCACTGCTGTATATTTGGCAAATGAGCAAATGTTTACGCCGCGTCTTGGACGAAACAAAGATTTAATGCTCTAGTTACGCGGTGCTGAAGTTAATCCGACCGTATATTCGCTACTCAGTAATTTAATTTCTTCGCGTTTATTTCGAAGATACTTAATTATACATAAGTTATAAAACTTATAAGTTATAAAGCCAGAACATTTTATCATATTTCACGTGACGCCCTTTATCCTTGAGAGAGAATTTCAGAATTTATTCCGTGAAACAATTTGAATTAGAGTTACAGTACGTCTCTGTGCAGGATAATTTATGCGCGTCGCATTGTAAGTAAACAAAAAAATTGTAATTGCAGGATATGCCCTTAGAGAAGGTATTATTATGAGTATCTTGACGAAGATTACGTGTACAGAAATATCTGCACAGTTTGCAGACAGTATATTAATTAATTAAAATGTTAGAGATTTACCATGACAGTGTCTCGTAAATGGAAACGCGGATATTCTCGAGGGAATATCATCGATAAACGACGGCGATTCCCTCGGCGGGGTGTCACCGGGAACTTAATCAAGACAATGGTCCTTCCTCGACGTTGTGCTTTATAGAGATGAATATCTCAAGATGGGAATACGTGCCCTTAAAAGATACGATGATCCGCATCTTCGTTTTCTGATGTCCAATTTCTTGTACGACGAATGACCCCAGGGTTCAACCGACAAAACTTCTTCGCAGAAATATCTTATATAACCCCCCCCTTTTTTAAAGAGAAATTAAGAACATTACGGTTTGTTTGACAAAATTTCTAATTATCGAATTACAGAGGATTCAGTTCTACTCTTCTCGACGATTGCAGCGACGAAGGAATAGAATTGAAGCGTATCTGCGCCTCGGGCTTAATCAATCGCAGGTTCTATTTTTTTTGGTCTTATATATCGCCTGGTATTATTACATTTCGATTAGTAAGGTAATATTTTAAGAAAGAAATAATTGCGCGTTATTACGAAGAGATACAAATTGCTTTCGAGCAATTTACGAGCAATTAGAAGCGGAGGTATGTAATATAAGCAATCATCTATAAGGCAAAGCCTCTCGTTATTTTCCCGACGTTGAAGATCGAGGGCGTACTATTTGTGGATATCGAAAAGTCAGTTTGAAGGCAATTCTTTGGAGCGCAGGCATCCCGCTGAATAATGCCCGTCATTATTTTCTTTCCTTGTACACGATCCTTCGAGATTGTGTTTTCCTACGGGGAAGCGGCTGAGAAAACGGTCGATTTTGTCTCCTGTAAATTACCGCGCTGGATCCCACCATAAACGAGCCCGGGTGCGTAGCAAAATGAATCCGTTACAACTTTACGGCGCCTTTTTGTTCTATCGGATAGCCACTTTGTCGAGGTAACACGTCGCATTTCGAAGACGCAACAGCGCGATAGCCGAGCCACAAATGCGAAATTTATCAGATTAATTAAATTTAATAGGAAAATGTTGGAAACGGCGACGCGTAACTAATGTAATTAAAAACTTTCCTGACGCACCGCCGACGTACGTTATTCAATAACAGCTATTCGTGACGGCCATTCTACAAAATATTTCGCTAATGGATAATGAAAACCAAGTTTATTAATGCCATAAAGACTGAAAAATGGAGCTCGTGACGTTTCTTGGCAACAACTCGATTACGCTAGAGGAGCCGTTCCCGGCGCCCGTGGCGCAATTACGATTTTGGCGTGCCGTAAACGCGGGAATTAGCCGCAATTTTCAAAGAGACGTCTCGGGGAAATCCTGCTGTTACGGGATTTGTTTTCTCGGCGGAAGGCAGTTGCCTGATGAGCTCGCCTCGCGCGACTACCCCGTGTTGTCTCGATCGGGTGATTAAGAATTTCATCCCGCAGTAAAAGGTCGCGCGACCCCTTCGGATCGAGATGGCGAGACCGTCGCGATCGCATTGGCCCGAAACTCAATTTCAAAGACTTTCATCGGTCAACTCTGACGTCCAGATCGTCGGCAGTTTTCGAATAAGTGCCTCGAAAGATACGAAACGCTCCGGAACTTTCGGTTCTCATTTTAGACGGTTACGTTCATCAACACGAACCTAATTTTTCTTCGATAACAAGAATATAGGAGCTTAAGGGGGCAAAACTTTGTGATCGAAGTTCGGATTGACTTTGTGTCTTGGACGTATTCGTTACCAAGATATAAAATTTTAATAAAAAAAGTTACAACACAGAAAAAAATAATATTCTTCTTTTGAAAATATGTTTAGTTTCAACGTGAAAATCTTGAAATAAGATTATATTGCGTTAAACGAAGAAAACTTGCTTGAATGAAGCAATTTTATAGAATTCAATCAAAGAAAATATATACTTATTATTTAAGAATAATTTCCTTGAATGGAAAGGAAATAATATTGAATAGAAGATAACATATTTTCAAATCGAAGATTACAATTTTCTTAGAGTAAAATTACATATTGTATTCTTGAAGTGACAATTATAGTATTTAAATAAGACTGTAATATTGTTGGAATATAAGATTATTAAATGCTTCAAAGAAGATTATAGATTGTTGCGTATATACAATGAACGCGTTAATTTGAGTATATAAGAGTTTATTTGACACTTATGTTTTTTTCTGTGAATAAATCTCGTCTTTACGGCTAACCTTAATCGGCTCCGAGTTCATCAAAAAGTAGAATGTCGTTGGAGATGAAGTTTCCTCATCGATACATATAAAAAAATATATAACTTGACACTAAGATAATATAATTTACATTATTGTATCGCTCACATTATTTTTACAAGTGAGACATGAATATATATTTTTTCTTCTTCTTGTTCACAAAAATATTGTAAGCGATGTAATAATGTAAATTATATTATCCGCGTGATTGTGTAAAGAAACTACGTTTGACCGCGTTGTCGCGTCCCTTTGAACCTCGATGCGTCGAAATAAATGAAAAAAGCAAATGTAAATACGGGTACCGGGTCATACGATTAATTGTCGATGTAACACTTGGTATATTTCAGATGAAATATCGGGCGCAATATAGACACGGACAGCGAATGCAATATCGTTCGGTGAATGCGATATCGTTGTACAATTAATGGCCAAATATTTGCTTACTTTACGCGATATTAACCCTTTACCGGCGGAAGTCTCTTTTTGATATGAGTTATGAAGTTAAATGAATTCCTTTTTCGCTTATTATGGCTAAATACGGGAGAAAGAGATTAATGAAATGTGACGGCGCACACGAGACAATCGGGCATGAAATATTTTCTATGGCGTTATTATTCAAATACGGGTGGAGACCTCGAGGGGTCGTTGCAGCGAATTTGCGACATAATTTCTAACGCTGCGTATATCGCGCGCACGAAACCGTGTGGTAAAATACGATAAAAACATATCTGCGTGCCACGGCGCGTTTATATTTCAATCGTTGAAAATCATGGTAAGCGCACAGAGCCGGATAATTCCTTCCAATCAACGAGTTGCATTGTTAGAATCCCATCGCGCGGATGCGTGTAACAGTATTTTGTCGCTATTTGAAATACACTTTCGAACGGGACGCGCGCGAAACGAATTTACGAAGAGCGTAATAAGGAAAAGGGGACAAACGACGTGTCCATAATTCGAAGACGTAATCCCAAATAATCCTCGCATTGCGACTCAATTAAAGTTTCCTCGGAGCGGAACGTTCGAAATTTCGCCAAAGTGTCCCCTAAAGTAAAAGTAAATCGACTTTGCACCCTCGGCCGGGAGAGGCACACTTTTGTCCACGCGCAAAACATTTATTCGTGTGTCACGTAATACCGCTGCAAAAGCGATCTCTCCGTTTTCCCAGCCGCCACGTCCACCTATCAGTCCTGAGGAGAGCCTCATCCCCTCGTCGGCCTCCAACCACCCTCCACTCGCTCCCGTCGCGCAGCCCACGTTCAACCCCCGCGCCCGCTCCCACCGGCCGTGTGTACACGTAAACGCAGGAGGGGGATGGAGAGCACGTCTGCGCGATGAGGACCGGGATAGCAGTGAGCCTCTTTCGCGGGGGATCCGACGTGCTTTTCCACCCTCGGCGACGACAGTCCTGCCGCACCGCCAAAACGTACCACACAATCGTGAGTAAATTTGCACACTCGCTGATCTCTCGCTCATTCTTCCGCTATCTCTCTTGTACTCCGTGCCTCTTTTTCTCTCGCCTCGTCTTTCAACGGTGGGGCTTATCCGGCGGCTCTTTTATATCTCTTTATCTTCTCTCGTTTCACCTCTCACCACTTCCTTCTTCTCGTTCTCTTCGTCTTCCTCTACCTCTGCGCGCATCCTCCTCTATTCACCGCCGCGATTTTACCTCTCGTATATACCCAGTGTTCACGGAGGGGTCTCGTGGTACGCGCCGGCCAAGTTTTCCGCCGTTGCTCCGTTTGCGCGCCAGACCGGAAGGCATCGGGCGAAACGCGCTTCGTGTCGCTTACGGTTGCCGGAATAGCGGAGACGATTGTAGAGAGCGACCTCGCAGCGCCGGTAATGTGCGAGTTATAAAGCCTTTCATTTCCTTCGTCCAGATTTACCGCCGCAAATCTTACCGGAATAATCTGCGAGACTTTACAGTCGTGAGATATTGTGCGAAACGGTTTCACGTTATTTGCCATCACAGAGCAACAATGACCTTAGACCTTAACGGAGAGATAACTTTAGAGAATGAGATTAGGGTAGCGAATAACGTGCGAGTCGTAAAGCTTCATTTCTTTGTTCAGGACTTGTTGCTGCAGCTTTTTATCGGCGGCAAGTACTTTCCTTGATCGCTCAAGCGGTCTTACAATTGAGTGCTGTGTAAAAACACCTCTTCGTGTTTATATATTGTCGTATAAAATAGATGAGTCTTAAGTTTCGCGCAAGTTACATTTGTTTATCGCTCCTGGCTCAGTATTATTATTATATTTCTATGAAGAGTGTGATTCAAATTAATTATAAAAATAAAGAATAAAGAAGAAGCAGCTAAAACTCTCTTCCTCGTGCCTATTTTCTTTTATACACCTTGTTCGTTATAATACGTTAAATGGTCTTACCCTCTTCTACGTATTTTCTAAAGTTTGTTAAATCAAGAATTCAATTGTTACATTGCTAAATTGAAAGATGCTACGCGAAATTTTGTACAATTTACTACAATACTTAAGACAAAAGAAACGACTTTGAAGATCTGAAGAAAATAAATCTTCTTTTGAGAAAATCCCCTTTCGGAAATATCAGTCGAGAAGTATCTTTCTAAATCACGACGATGGATGTACGTGGAGTTTGTGGATCTTAAGATGTTATCGATCGTGCCGTTATCCGGTAAGCTAAACTCAGGCAAAGTTAGCGATAAAGTCTTCGTGAAAATATTTTCAAACTCGGGTAAGGATCGTAAACTGGCTTTATATTAGAAACACGGTTATCTATATTCGACCGCCGTTTGCCACACGGCTCGTCTGTACTTCGTTTCCGAAAAATTCTTTTAAAACGCCGTAGAAATATTCCATTTACTCTTGCAACGATCTGCACATTTTAATTTATAAAAATGCGCTAAAAGCAAGGAAACAAAAAAAATTATGCCACGAAAAATATACGACGACAAGTACAAAAAATACGACTAGAAATTGGAAATTTTTTAACTTTCTACTTTCAACTGCGCTGTAACATTTTTTTACAAAGTAGATGGAGATCTATAGTATATGAATATCAATTACGCTCTCAAGAATTTGTAAACCTACACGAAATGTAATAAATTATACACGAGAAGTTGCGACGTAGATTACGGAAAAAGCAAAAATAAAAACGTGTCGCAAAAGTCAGGTTTAGCGTGAAGAAAGCACGAATGAAACGACATAAAACAATTTTCATTTCGTTACATTCGCACATATTACATTCCACAGAATCGTGTCGCGCGAATGATTTGGTCAATTATGACGGCGCAGGATCATCCTGGATATATCGTTGCGCTGCAGTGACAGTAACGCATCGCGTTTATCGATAATAAAGAAACGAGGATTCCCCGCTTCGGCAGGTGCGGTCACGGTTGTCGGAAGTTTCGGACGATTGAGGAAACGAAGTTAAGACGAGCGCGAGATTGCGTTACAACGATATACCGAACTTCTCCTTTTTCCTCGCCGCAGAATAGCGAGCTGACCGCCTACCACGAGTCCTACTTCCGTTAAAATTCATAAGATCTATCTATGTACACAGTTTGTTAAAATTCATAAGAACATCTTCATGCATTATGTGCAAAATATTATACAGAGTGTCCCAAAACCGTCGGATGTCCTCGAAACCATAAATTTTATGCACAAAGGGGATTTGATTCTTTTGAGGCAAGATTGCCGAGAAATTAATGGCTCACCACAATTTTTACTATTATCTTACAGAATATCAAATACAAATTCTATTATAAAAACAACATGCACCTAAGATAAAATTTTCATTAAAAATATACAGTTCTGCAGCATAATTTTTATTTGAAACTCAGTCAAAAAAGTTTCACACTTTCAAGCTGAATAATTCGATACTTTCCCATAATTAACAATTAATTTAGAAGCTATTAAAACATCTGATTTTTGGGATACCCTATGATATACGAATCGAAAGCTTGAACCCCTTTCATGATACGTTGTTCCCCTGAGTATGTATATCTAGATGTGAATCACATGGTAAATATCTAAGCACCAAATCCCACTTATGTATGCGATCGTTATGGTTATCATAAAAAAATATTCTGATAGAATATTTCAAATAATATTTGACCTGCTCAGACATAGCTTATTTGTGAAATACATATATGTATTATCTCATACGTGTAAAATATCTGAACTTTCGTAGCTGATAATTATAATTGCGTAATTAACACTCAACTATTATAGTTGGGGCAAAGTAATTATGTTATGCGAATCAAACTGTCCGTGACAAAGAAATGTATTTTGTGCTAATTGCTTTTAATAATTCGCCTTCACGGCGAATAGATAAAAGTAGGTCGCGCATGAAGCGGGAGGGAAGACACTGGGAAAAAAAACAATAAGCTAAAAAGCTTTTAATACCGATATAAAATATCTACGCCGGGATCGATTTCGATATTATCATAATAATTGGGGGTTAAAACACACACGATTAACCATAGGCGATTGCTAATTCTGAATCCACCTTCTGTAACGAACAATTGATTACACGCGTATCAGGCCGGATAGAATATCACGGAATATTGCGGCAGGTAGATATAATATGCGTCTGTACACAAAACACACGATATGGATTACCGATAATAATTGTTCGGCGAAAATTCATTGACGTAGGGGAGCTTTATGCGAGGGTTAAGCTAATAATACAACGTAATAACGCACTCTCACTAGGACTTTATAAAAGATCATTCAAGTATCCATTATTTCGAACCTTAGCGCGTCACTGCAAAATCACGAACCGCTGTTTCAAGCTGCCGTTCGGAGATTAGTTGCTGCATAATTAATCCATCGATCAATATTTGTTTTAATTTCATATTAAAATTGCGCATTATTCCCTTTAACATAAATGATTAATCTTTAATTACTATATTGCAGCGATTAATCAATTTTCTGCATCTACAAGTGCCCATAATAAATACCTAATGTAATTTATCTTAATAGAAATTGAAGAATCAGCCATTATCGTTTTTTATTTCCTTTTCTTCTATTTTTTAAAAATTGCTGTAGCAATAGATAAAAAATATTTTACACGAAAATATTAAAGAAATACAAACAAGTAAATTTTATTGTGTATTGTGTATGATACCAGTTGCATATAAATATTTTTCTTGCTTCATCGCAGTAGTTAAAAATTAATAGAAATATTTGTATATTTCAAAGTTCTGTTGATGTTATTCCATAAAATAACTATGTTATTTGAAAACTAGGCGATTCGTTATGCAGAAAATTGACGGAACTAAGAACCAAGATAATCGCGATTAGATAACGAAATCGAACTGTAAGTTTTTACATATCGTTATATAAAAGAGAGAAAGAAAGGGAGAGGGGGGGGTAGAGAGAGAGAGAGAGAGAGAGAGAGAGAGAGAGAGAGAGAGAGAGAGAGAGAAAATTTGTCTGGCAATACCGTAAACAAGATCAAAATGTTGCGCCGATGGACTTTATATCCTCAAAATGGGTGAAACTGTGACTCTGCCAATTCGCTCGCGATCTATTCGGCTTATGGCTATTTTGATCCGCGTCTATCTCTCAATGCAAGTCGTGCATTTCCGCCGATGGCGCAATCACTATGACTCGTGTACGGGCCATTTTCAAAGGTCGGACATTTATATTGTTCGAGACGAGCACAATGTACGGCTAATAAAAGATGCTGCTGCTGCTGACGACGATGACGACGACGAGCACGACGACAATGATGACGACGTGCGCGGCAATACGGTGTATATAACGGCTCAGTATCGCAATAACCTGCCAATATTGACTCGATATTTCCGTGATGCATCGCCGGCTCTCCATATCAATACGCAAAATCGCGGACAAATATTGACTGGAAAATATTATGTCGTCATAGTCGGTTGGATGACTTTATTGATAGATGAGCAGTTGGATAAATAAGGATAACGTAATGTCTCTCAGACGCATCTCTCTTCGAATTTCTCCCCTCCAAGCGAGCGATCGTGGAGCACCGTGAACGAAGTACGTAGCTTATTTCGAAGATAACGTTACAAAGTCATCCGTTGCGAGGACATCTTTGCGATACAATTCCTCGTGGAATCTTGCATGCAGTGTCCAAGATGGGAATTCATATCAGGAGCCGAAAACTTGGATCATAAAATTGAAGAACTGTGTAAAAAGATTGAGACGGGAAACTTATAGTCAACCCAACTGGCTAGTTATTTTATTAGTTTATTGCGCAACGTTTCGACCCTATTTTTTGGGGAGGGTACTTTTCAAGTGGTACTAAGTCAGTCATCGTCGTCGAATAAGACAGAGTCGAATTATAAAATATACGTGTGAGCACTGTGGTTGCTGGGCTCGAACTGGGAATAGGGTCGAAACGTTGTGTAATAAACTAATAAAGTAACTAGCCAGTTGGGTTGTCTATACGTTTCCCGTCTCAAGTTTTAATCATTACTGGTGACAATAAGCAGACTCTCCTTTCGTTTGTAAAAAGAATCCGTTCTCGTGCTTCAAATTTGTCATCTTCGTAGCGCGTTGTTTGAGGCTTGGACGGGGTATCACTTGATCAGTCTTGTCGGTTGTACCATGGAAAAGTAGACGAGGTTCATTCTCTTGACGACGAGAAGAGGGAGAAGTGCAATATATGAAGACCCTTTATCGCTCTCCTCCACTTTCCTTCATCATGTCTCGTTGGAGTGCGGACGCGTGTGCGCAGATAACATCACGCAGATGGCATCTGCCGAATCAGCCGCGATAAAAGCGTGGCACGTGTCACTGCCGAATCCATTCCGGCGGAATAAGCCGAAATCTGCGAGGGGGAGCGGCGGGAGGGAGGAAATACGCCGATCGCCAGGTGCCAAGGCGCGTGGGATATCGACGATAAATTCATTCCTTGTAGGAATCATCCTTCTCCAGTGCGTCCCTTTGCAGCGCCGGTCCTCGCAGGCTCCCTCGGGCGCCGGACGGCCCGTCGTTGAATATAAATTTAAGGATTAGTCCGCGCGAAACGACGAAAAAGGCGATGTTTTAGAGTTGGGACGAGTTAAGCCGGGGGCACACAGACGTTTCTGTATATGGAAATATCGATCAGACGACTACGAAGAGTAATGCCTCTGTAAATGGGAGACGCCGGGAAATCTGTCTGAGGGAGGTCACGTTACATTTGCGCAGAGATTTTTCATAGACGAGGTAAACGAGATGCTATTCTTACTGTGCCGAGAAATGATGTATGATTCCTGCGTGTGGCACAGTGTCGATCGCGTTACAGATTCTGTCACGTTTGCACATAAATTATATCGCCTCGTGCATTGTATAGATTCTTTTTTAGAAGAGAATTTAGTGGGTTCGTTAATCAACGGACGCGCGATACTCTCGTCGTAGCGTGTGTTCTCTTTGTAACGAAATAAATTTTTTTTTAATGAAAATAAATTGGTTCGATTCATCTGCGAGAGACGAGAGAGAAATAGAGAGAGAGCTGTGGTGGAAACAATACAAAGGAATTTAAATAATATAATACGAAAATTGGAAAAATTATTTCGGAATAATTTATTTCGTGTCATTGCAAATTGCAGCAAGTGCCCGGGGTGTATTTCCTGCGGCATGAAAGCTCGTTTCTCAAAAATTCTCATGCATGTATACTAAAGGATATTGTGCATCGACCTGTTTTCGTTTTTCACGGAGAATATTGATCGTTAACGCCAAACATGATTCCATTTTTTCTTCCTTTGTTCGAAGAATGCGCAATTCAACCGCGAACATGTCACGGGTTTACGAGGAAAGAGCATTAAATGCAAAAACATATCTTTGTGACAAATGGGGATTTTGAGGATTTAAAAAAAAATCCGCGTGACGCGCAAAATTGCGAAACGTTAAAACAGTTGAAATTTTGTATCTCGATATAAGATGTTGAATATTTAAATTTCAAAGAAAAGATTGTCAATTTGAATTTTCCTGTATAACAATAAAAATGCTTTCACTGTGCATATAAATACTTTTACTAAACATTAGGAGGAAAAATACGAAGGCGGAATATTTTCATACTGTCAGGCGCTAACAAGATATATTAAATTTAGTTTAATATTTTTTTTACTCTCGTAATAATCTTTTGATAAAAGTTTAGAAACTTAAAAGTTGGAAACATTTCGCACGAAATACAATTTTTAGGGAATTTAAGAACAAGTCTGTTCTCCAAGTTTTTAATATTGCAAAGTTATCGTGTAAGATATGTTTTTATTATACTTCCAAGATGTGATATCAAAACCAAAGATATCCCCGATCGATAAAGGCGAGTCTATTATTTCGAGCTAATCTGTGACATATCGCGAAGTTTATCGAGAAAAGACAGTTGTGTGTTTTCGTCTGTTGGTTTTTCCCTGACGTAAAGCCCCCTGTGTGATATCCAATGGCACTTTATACCTGGCGAGACGAACTCGATTTACTGAGAGCAAAGTTGCGTTATACGCAGGTGTCGCATCCGGCGGTGGTCCGGCAGAAGTATTGTTCTCTGTGAAAAGCAAAGCGAATTGCGCCCCGGTTTCGCTTCGGTATCGACCGCTTAGGCTCGTCACTGTATCCCGCTACTATTGCAGATTCCGGTTATGCAATGGTGTTTGCGACGCGACAGCTTCGGTGTTCGCAAGCGTAAGCTAGCGTCTGTACACGCGGATCGGCGATATGATACATAAAGGATGGCAGGCACAATGAAACCTGCGTTTCATTTCTACGCGAGATTACATCGCGCGCGACTTTCACGACAACAATCAGCATCGTAATCGTAATGCGATAACAATTAATTCAAAGCGCGATTTATTGATTAAAATGAATCGTACGCGGGGAGAATTTTCTCTTCAAATTTATCCTGAAAATAATGTAATCGGGACAACATGGCATTTTGAACAACTTTATGAGAGTTTTTGGAAATTTTACCATACACTTTACCAGTGATTATATTTAGCACACGTTTTGCTAGTAAATTGTATGGGAAAATTTCAGAAAACCCTCATAAAATTCTTTCAAGTGCCGTGTTGTCCCACGATTACATGATTTTCAGGGTAAATTTTAAGAGAACATTCTCCCCGTGTATTGTTGTATAGATTGACCGATAATCATGACACTCCTACGCGGGAAAAAAATGCTGTTTGAATTAGGCAAAATGAAGTTGCATGAATTAAACGTTAACGTCACGGGCTGCCACAAACACAAATAATTCACTCAATTGTATTTGCTATGGATTTCAATTTTAAGCATTGAACTAAATATCCAGATTATTAAGACAACAGTCTGATATTTTGCATTTATTAATACCGATGTTGTCCCAACGATTTTATTTCAATTAGACCGATCTTGTTGATACAACATAAGTTTTTTCCCCGTGTATGCAGATTTTTGATTATGGATGTCCACTGTGAAGATACCACCGCGAATTTCGAGCGCTCTTGCGCATCACGTTACACGAATTTTTCTCAAATACTTGCCGCACGACGTTCATCGCGCCTGAAAAGTAATCTTTTGGAAAGTAACGAGTTACAGGCATTTATGTAACGCGAATGCCTCGCGGGAGCACGAAGTGCGAGTCGTCGCGTCTTCTTTGATCGACGATGCGAGATCAAAGCTCCGTTCCTCCGAAGCGTGGCCCTCGTTATCACGGCAACGTAAACACACACCTCGGCATTCTCTCGAGGTCGTTCTAGCTGTGCATTATGCTGAATAGCAGCATGCAACCATGATAATGTACATCCGCGACGTTTCCAAGAGAAATAGAGAATGTCGAAGTAAATGCGAGAACTTATAATTAGATTTTGCGAGGCTGCAATAAGCCATGAAGAAGTACGGTAAAAAAAAATACAATAAAATAATCGGATCTAATAATTAAACTCGTAATTAAAATAATTAACCTCTCTCCCCCATCTTCGACGAAGTTTCCTCAAGCTGTTTTTCAAGATGTATGAAACGCCAACTTACGTTATTGTGCCAATTACAACGCTTTCCCATTGTCGGAAAAAAAAATCTAAAGATACACCTCGAGATATTTGCTGTCAGTCGAAATCCAAATTCATTGGAAATTTCATTGTTCCGACAAGAAGAGAGGCAGGCTACGTTTAGATGGGATTTCAGATTAACGTAAACTCGATCGATAAAGGGACTCGGGGTGCTTAACTGGCGCAAAGTTTTTCAATCAACCGTGTAATCCACGTGTTCGATTGTTACACGGTTTCCGAAGCGGGTGCAAAGAGGCAGCAAATGTTTATCTTTTCTCATCGAGAGAGTACAATTTTAAATATTCGAAGAAAAAGAAAAATATGTCAGACCACACTAGAAATTCTATCGTCGAAGAGCCGGGGACTTTGTTTCGCAGGGGTTTGCGACACTTTTACTACGTAACGTACCGTAACCGTACTCGTGAAAAATGTGTGTCATTCCTGAATTTTTCGGATCTCTCACGCGCTTGTCACGGCAAATATTCTCACGTCTCGTAATAAATAGTCTGATTGAGCTGAGAATGTCGTACAGTAGAGGCCCCACGTGCGAAATCGTTCTCGACACCGGCAAACGTAAAACTAAAAAGAGAGGCGGAATTATTCTTCTCTTTGCCAGTTCTCTTTCAAACGTCCCGATTAATCGAAAAATAATTGCTTTTGTTAATGTGTCGCTTAAATAACGGGGTAAACGGGCGAAATGGAGGTGGTAGAGGAGATGCCGTGTGCCACTTGTTGTTCCGACCAGCCGCAGAGAACTAGAACGTTTTAATTAGTGTGTGCACGTGTCTAGTAACGAAGTTGTCCCGCCGCTTAACAGGTGCACATACGTGCGTGCGTATGCATGTGCGCGCGCGAGCGCGCCCGTGATAGGCATTGACATTTCTCTGTGTGTCCCCGCCGCGTTACACGGTGAAAAAGTTTGTACCTAAATGCTCCACGCGCAGGCGATGCCGGGAATTTATGTGTTTATAGTCAGAGAAAGAGAGAGAGAGAGTAATTAACATGAGATGTAAGGACATCCATTGTTTTACGCGCAGTTACTGTACGCGTCGTTTACGAGATGCTACACTTTATAGTGTAAAGACGATACAATAGCATTGAAGCTTTAAAATAATTTAATGAGCATGAAATCTTGGTACACATCAATTTTTGTATATAATTGTCTTGACGCAATATGAAATTTGAAATCTTTATTTTATCAAGCTACCGTAGAAATAGCTCAAACAAAATGCATTAAATACTTTAAAAAAATATCTAGTAGAGGAAAGTCCCTTATTATAAGATAGCATCCTAACATGGAATAGCGGGGTCTCCGTTAAATTAATAGGCATCATTAGTTGATTCCGCCACGAATTTATTGCCCTTGGAGCGAAATCCGTTTAGAGGAAAATTTATTGTTAGATCGTGTAATCGTTGCGAGAAAGATTTGTGGATTGAATTTCGGTGTTGAATACTCGCTATCTCACATTAGAAACTATCTCGTAATAAGGGACTTTCCTCTATTTAAAATTTCTTAGCACGATATATTGTATATTATTGAAAAAAGCTCAACGACTAGAATCAACTGACGTTTTTTTTAATCTCTGGAAAAATTTATCCCTCCTGTGCTTCTCTCAGTCAATATTTTTTACGATTGACAAAAGGACTCGCAGGATGATTATTTTCGATATAAACACCTTTAATTACGATTGTCGAATATGTTCGACCAGGCGAGGAGTTGCAGCAGGGACGTGACGTGCGAGACGCATTAATGAACTGTCAGGGCGTAATTTCGGGCGATGGCGAAACGACACATTATTTCCGCTGTTGCAAATGGAAGCGGCAGTCGCACAGGGGTGCGGCAATGCTTTGCGAGTCGCTGAGTTTTTGCAAAATGTTAATATCGACGTTCCGTGTGTCGCGCGCGTACGTTTTAATATGTTAATGCGCGAGTGAAATGAATTTTATTGCGATCGCGGCCGCGCGAATTTACATCGTACAAAACGACGTCCGTTTATATTGGCCCCGGGCAAATTGACGGCGGTAATCGCATGACATTGTGATTGGAGATTGTCAACGTGTCAGTAATGGGTGTTCTCGAAACGTTTATTTGTCGCATTTGCGCACGATCATCGCGCTGTCAGTAGCAATTAATCACCTCTCGGCCGGATTCGGGCGGATCGTTTTATCGCGTAAGAGAATTCGCTCGCGCTGCCTCGCGATATCTAATCGTTACGACGTCGCTAACGTAAATGCATTTCGCCCTCCCGAATTTTTACCTCCAGTCCCGCAAATACTGTATTTGAAAGAAAACGTGTGTTAGCTCTTCAAACAAGTACAATTTCTACAAAATTGCATATAGATGTCGGAGATTTACACGTACACAGATTTTCTGGAGTGGAGGACAGTCCTCTGTTGTGAGATAGATTTCTAATATGAGACAGCTGGTTTCCAACACCCAAATTCAATCGCAAAGATTTTTTCGCAACGATTACACGATCTAACAATGATTTTTCTACTAAATAGATTTTGCTCCAAGGGCAACAAATAAATTCATGCTGGAATCATAACAGAAACCCCGCTATCCCACATTAGGATCCTATGTCACAATAGGGGACTTTCCTCTATTTATATATTTATATCTGTGGATTCTTCAGTTAACGTGAAATCGCACTTTTCTCGGGGAAAATTGCATTGGATTCCCGTCTTTATATTTAAATATTTAATGAACTTCCTCCGATAAGTTCTATAATTAAGTTGACGAAAATCGATGGCTGCAAGTCGCCGTTATAAAATTTCCTTCGTTTACTCACGTCTGTATCTTATCAACTTTACGAATTTAAACGTATACTCATTAGCTCGTCCAGTGCAATTAATTTATTTATAGACGCTCGATTCGTTTTCGCGTTGATTAGATTACAAAAATAGCTGGAATAATTCCAGGTATTCCACCAATTTACAGAAGCATGAATACGCGTTAATCGATAGGACAGTATTGCTTTTTCCGCGGTGTATATCGAACAATGTCGATGACAATTATCGCGCCATGCCATTAGCATGAAAACGAGATGGACATGTAATCGCCCGCTGCAATTTCTCTAAACCAAGGACGCGTACTCTCCTCATTCGGCTCATTGTTTCGCTTTTTCCGCGTGTCGGGAAGTGAGAGAGCGGAGGATTTATAATTATCACCACACCGCGGTGTTTTATCAAAGCGCGCGCTCTCGCCGATATTGACCGCCCGTTAGTCTACCACCGTTAAATCCATTAATTGACGCTAAGTAGGTTGGATGAGCGGCGCTGCAACAAGACGAAATAAAGTTGTCCCGCGCACCCTCTCGTAGCTGTTTTTCCTCCCCTTCGGCTCGCTTTCGCGTCGTCGTCGCTCCCGTGCCATTACGAATCATTCTCGCTGATCGTTAATTGTCACCGTCGGCTTATCATTTCTAACGTGTTAACCAATACCGACAATCAATCACATTTCCTCTCGTTATTCGGTTAGTGAGCTTTTTTGCGGTTAATCAACGACCATCGAGTTACCGAAGAAAAAGAATCGGACAGATCCGAGGAAATCATATAAAGCCGAAACGTGCCGGCGATTACGATATGTCATCCAGAACGGATGCAATTGCAAAATGCTTTCCATGACAGCTAAAACGAACGGTGTGAAAAATTTAAGTCGAAAAGACGCCCCTCATTTTGACCAGCCTTATCAATGATACAATGTCAAACATTTATAATATTCTTAATTAAAAAATTTCACAGGTTAGCGAGTTAAAAATTTTATCAATAAAACCTATTATGCCTGTAATGAATAAATTTCCGATTAATTATTTTTACTTTTTAAGTTGCAGTTAAATTCGCCTTTTTATCTACCGTGTTGCATAATATTAAATAAAACATCTATTAAAATAAATTTATTACAACACATTCGATCGATGTAGAATATATATAAATTAGTTTTATGCAGAGATTACCATTACAAAGTTTCGCGTAATGTCCGATAATATAATAACTTTCGTATTTTTTAATACTAATTTATCGTGCACAACTTTGCAAGTTTTGAACATTATTTTATGATTAATTAAAATATACGCATTAAAGCTGTATGAAAGTAATTATACCGTGCGCATAAGAGAGCGTGGAAAGAGAGCAACTTCCTCTTCTTTCTTAAGAGGGAATTTATCTTCGTTATTATCTTTGTATATGTGAGACACTGAATGAATTAGTTGAAAAGTTAATGCAAATGTATAAATTTTTCGGGAGGATCCAAGCTAAGTAAATGAAAAGGAATTAAAAATGGATTGCAAATAAATAATTATTCATAAAGCAGTTAAGAGTTGCAAGCGAAGATATCATCTTTACGAATTATTCTTTCAATTCATCGATCAGAGGTTGCCAAATTCAAACTTTCGCTAGTCAAACATACACAGTAAAATAGAGAAATGTAGAATAATAATGAAATTATGTAAAATATAGAGACGTTACAAAAGAAATTTCTATCTTGTTTCTTCATTATTTTACTTTGCAAAATATTTTAAGCATGTAAAAATGAAATGAAATTGTAATATTGAAATTTAAAGTGAGTATAAAAATGATTATTTCATTATTATACCTCGTACTTTCGCGAAAAAGAGTGTGCAGATTTTGTGTTCCCTCGCCCTTGCTTCGCAGTTATTGCAGTCATTTTCTTAATTACATTATTTTTATTTTTTGTTCCTCTTCAGACAAAAGAATCAACGGTACGAAATAACTCCGCTTGTACTTCGAAACTTGTTTCCTCATGGCGTAACAAAATTCGAGAAGACAAGAAGCCCGGTTGGCTTTCAATGGAACGCTCAAAGCGCAGAAAAAGAGAAAACACTGATAAGGAGAAAAGGAATCGGAATCTTTACCGTGTCTTGCTCGATAGTCGAGGGTTATTCCTAGAACTCGTGTACCTATTCCGATACTGATGCACTTTCAATCCACCGTTAATTGAGAGCAATGTCAGACGAGACACACGACACAGCTACGATCGTATTTGTAGTAGTAATTTTAACATTACCCCTTTATTACAAAGACAGAAAGTCTACACTAAAGATTTTTTGCCGATTTTATGACGATATAATTGCAAGTAGAAAATGGGTCACGGCGGGCGAAATTAAGAAGCTACAGCCATCCTGTATACATCATTTTCGAGAGTATCATTTAATTTAATGATATTCGACGATACTTTAACATGATCCGCGGGATAGTTCTACTTTATTCTTTTGCTCGCTCTTATAAACAGAACGAAATTCCGGACGGTCGGAAATTCCATCAGTTCTGGAATGCACAAGACGAGGCGGAGATACGTGCAGCTTGTCGAGCTATGCAAGGCAGTTGTACTCGGTTTTTATATCTGACGCTTAAGTCGCGAACTGTAATCATTCATTCTGCAACTTGAAAGTGATGCGCGCTTCAATAAAAATAATTTTTTTTTATTACAGACCGATCTGCTCCGTAAAATATAACAAAAAATTTTTGATACACACTTCTCTCCTCGAGTTGTCATTAGCAAAATTAATTAAAAGTATTTTCACACAAGACTTGTTTAAAATGTCCCTCGTTATCTTGGATCACGTATAAGTTACCGGGGAAAATTTAAAAAAAAGTAGATTATTTCTGTTTAAGGAACTTTCTACTCCATTGCAAGCTTTATATTTTAACGAAGAAAAAGTTGATGAAAAATTAATGAAAAAATTTAATTGTGCATTCCAATATGTATTCACATTTTTGCGGATTCCACGAGTCATGCGCGCATCTGGTGCAGGTGGATTACGCTCGCGACTCTCTTTATATCGCTCGGAACGATTAAGTCCGCGAAAGTCTCGCGGCAAGAACTTCGCGAAATCGCGGGAGTAAAACGGGGGTACAAACGTTGTTTTCTGCGCTCGACAAATATCGCGGCGATCTGTCAAGCACAGAAGGTGAACAATTAAACGGAACGTACAATCGGATTTTCGCGAAACCGTAACGGAAAGTACACCACAACGAAATCGCGTACCTCTCTTTTTACGACAATGTATACGCTGCAATTACGTGCACGCGCAATTATAGGTCAGCGCGATTAATAATTGCCGTTCAACTGTCAAACACGTGGCCATAAAATTTTCAGTTTCGTTTAAAAATCAATTTCAATTGAAAGAAAAAAAAACATGACGCGTTCATTATAGACACGTAACGGGCAAATCATGTAGCTTAATGAGTTTTATGCACAAATGCTGTTAAACGCTTTTTATCACCGAACTCGAGAAATTAATAAATGCACATTATCGCCTATTGTTTCGAAAATATGAGATATTGACAATCTTACGATTGTTTGTTTAAAACAATATTAAAAAGAAACTTCAATATCCCAGGCACAAATCAACGTTAAACCACGATTTCATTTTTAATAATTAATAATTTTAATTTCTTCCAGTATAGAATAAATATCGAATATTGAGTATTTTTCGCAAGCTGATAAACACGATTAGAGAAATGTTCTATCAAATTATTAGCGATTGTACGTAAACCTAGAAATTAATTTTTTGTCGATAACACCTGGGTATTTATTTTCGACACTTGATGCTTTGATATATTTCGAAGCTTTTCTGAAAGATATCAAGCCATTCTAATTAGCGTAATACATTAAGGGACTTTTAAGAATTTTCTTTTCCCGCAGAGCGTATAACTATCTCGTCCCAACAATACGAGAGTCTAAACATAGCCTGGTCAATAAATGACCGATTTCATGTTTGTGTAGTTGCTCTTGACGCGAGTCGACCGCTATCAATTATGCTTTGCGTGAATGGTAGTCGGCAGCGTCGTTATCTAGTTGCAACAGGGTGCAGTTACTATGCGAAGAGCTCCATTTATGAGCGTCGCCAATGCGTTCCGTTACGCAAGTAATTAGATACCACGTGACGGGCGATCGCCAGTGTTAAAGCAAGTGGACGGCTATCGTTCGTATATGCACAAAGTGTTACACTGGATATCTTTACGGCAGTAACGCTTGCGATTACATTTGCTGTCAGACGAGCTATGCGCGTCAGATGATCCGTGAAAACGCGTTAAGAAACGACTACGTCGACGCTGATCAACTGCTGAATTATCATTTTGTCTTCCTCTCTAAATTATGGGCTCTTACATTATAATTCAGAGGAAATAGAAGATATTGTTAAGAGGTGCAGTTAGATGCAGCTACGTCGTACGAAACGTTTCTTTCAACTTTTCCCTTTTCAGAATGTAACTTGAGTGACTTTATAATAAATCTTGAAAAGATCAAATATCGCGCAATTATTGAAACTTCGTATTAAATTGCAAAATGTTCTTAACATTGCGCAATATGCATTTTTATTCTGTTACATTTGTTAATGTATAAATTGATATAGACATACTTCGACGGGTTGTAAAGTGTAACGCGTCATCACACAATTATTTTGAACGGTAAAAGATTTAATCACGTATCGTATCAAAACCCTCCCGGTAATAATTACTTTTATAGTTAAATAACAACGTGAGAGGACGTTATTATAGCTCTATCACAAACTAGTATGAGCTTAACGAGAAAATGCTATTTTACGCGGTTTTCTGCAAGTTTCTATTTCGAGTCGTATACTTGATGTAATATTTCACCGGAGTATCCGGAAAGTTCGCGTATCGCGCAACAATGATGTAACGGTGGCGGATAACCGCACAGAATATAATATGAAATTGCGATAACAGTTTCTCATTAAATCGTTATTGCGCAAATGACGTTTAAACAACGCTTGAGTAACGCGGCGTGGAAAAATGCAGTTGTGCCGTTAAGCGCCGGATTCAATTAGTCCTAAATTGATTGCCAAGACGAAACATATTGAGCGATCGTATAAATCAGCTCTACGTCAAGATCGACGCGTGATTGATGAATGCGTTAGATAAGCCGTGTCATAAATCTTGCGATACAATTATATCTTTCAGTTAATCAATGCGGCAGGATCGTCCTTATCATCCATTATAAATGTGACAAAACTGACAGACATTTGACACCGATAAAGTTGACAGAGCTACAAAATATTTATGAAATCTATGTAAAGGCAATTCATATCGAATGTGAAATGTCGCTGCATAATAGCGGCCTTTGCGCGAATCTCTCTCTCTCTCTCCTAGATTTTCTCTCTTATCAGATCCACATGCATTTATCAATTAAACTGAACAAAGCGTTCATCCGTAGGCAGTATAAAACTGAGTGGCCAAGAAAAGAAAAATGGAAAATCCGAGATCCCGGCACAGTCATTCTGCTTGATGGTGACTTATGTTTCTTTCAGTTTATGATGGGGCGAGGATTCGCCCCATGTTCCAAAAATTTTATTACCTTAGCAAGATTTAACCTAGGCCATTAAATATTGCAACATTAAATTATAGTGTAAAAATGTACAACTTAATTTAAATGTAATGTTAATGTTATGTTAAATCGGGGGGTGAAGATTCCCCCCATCTTCCAAAAATTAGGATCTCATCTACAACACACTAGAACATTTTCAACTACATATAATTTTGTAAAGTAGATTACGTCTATTTATAACCAATTGTATGTATTTTTGCATACGAGAAACAGTTTATGTCTATCGCCATCTAGTGTAAAAATTGACACATAACAGAGATACATATATATGTATACATAGTCATTGTAACAGAGGAGAAATTCTCTCTCACTCTCTCTTTCTCTGTTTGCGGCGTCAACCTTGTCAAGACTTTAAGTGTGTACAAAACGAAAACTTTTGCCGCGCGAAACCCTATTTCCCGATTCCGTTATGCGGAATCTATTTCTGCTTGAATGAAGCGCACCGCGAATTTTCAGCTCTCGGTATCCATTATGCTAAAACAGAAATCCCGGTGTAAGGTCTAAAATATCGCTGCGGTTTAAGCACATTGTTCATCACAAGGCAACTCCTTTACAATTCAATTGCGTTACTCACCGGTCTGGCCGCTAAATTGAATAATTACCGTCAGTTTTTAGGCGTAACATGCAAACGTAATTAACGTCGCCGCGAAATCGTTCTCTCGGATTTTGCGGTAGCCCCGTTATTTCGCGAATGCACGATTCGCAAAACGTTTTTCATCGTAACGACCGTACTGTGTTACTTCGTTAATGCGTGCGCGAACATTACAAACAGAAATTAGATTTTCCATCTCTCGATGTGGCAAATACCAATCGTACTATACGCTGCAGGTTACTCTTTTTGTTTGTTTGTTATTTGTTTGTTTATTGCGGGTTATATGTGAATAAAAAATTAAAAGGAAGAATTAAATAACAGAATTTCAATTACTTTTCCAGTGAAACTTGTGGATTTCCTTCTCTCTTCAAGTCAATCGGTGGCTTATCACTGATCATTGTTACAAAGTACAGGAAACTCCCCTACTATGAGATAGGATCCTAATAGTGGATAGCGGGGTTTCCCTTAAATTAATAGGCATCATCAGTTGATTCCACCATGAATTTATTGCCCCTGGAGCAAAATCTGTTTAGTGGAAAATTCATTGTTGGATCGTGTAATCGTTGCGAAAAAAAAGATTCGTGATTGTATTTGGATGTTAAAAATGCTATCTCATATTAGAAACCTTTCTCATAGTAGAGGACTTTTTTCTTATAACTGTACACCCTCAGAAAAGGATTTCTGTTACCGAGACAAATATTATTCTTGACGCATTTATATTTCACACAATCTCATTTAGTATAAAAATAAAACAATATCAAAATAAAATCAATCAATCATTCTTATTCTCCTCCATCGATATTGGGACAAGAGTAACTTATATAAATGTAAGTTTATATATTCTTGCGTTTGACATAAATTTTCCCTCCATCTTACAACGAAGTTGGCACCGCGATATCCAACAAAAGACGATGCATACTATCATTTTATTCTAGATTTTAGAATTTTTTATTTCGGAATAAAATATTCCCTTCTCTATAATAAATATGATTGGCGCTATATATCGATCCTATTTTATGATACAATCGAAATACATCGAAGTGTAATGGCATTGGATCCGGAAATGTTTTCTGTGGGTGTGTAATTAGTGAGTAGTCACTGCTTTTTAGTGATGATCCGCTGGTCGATTTTAAGAGTCATCATCAATGTTAATAATTAACAAATAAGTTAAGCCAACGGCACACGATACAATTTTTTTTCTACTGGATTGCTTGCGCGAGCCATTCAGCCTTAAGTCACCATCCTTATTGACTCTTGCAAGAAATCATTAGTAGGAAAAATAGTATCGTGTGCCGTTGGCTCTAGTCATTGGCTTCAGTTAGTAGCATTAACTGGCAGACTTATCGCGGTGTCATATCTCATACTCACTAATGTAGTCAAAAGTCGAATTTCCTAGATAACTGCTCGGTTCTGCCAATTTCCATCCCTCTCGCGGCCCCCTCTTTCGACATCATTTGAATTGGATCGCTATCTCGCTAAATGACGTTTCCTTGGAACGCGCATTCGCCTCGATCTTATCTTTCGCTTTTGTCTCGCGGCGCGCTAATGCAAATTCGTCCTGCGGGCGTTTACATTCATCTAACATAAATTCTCCACCTTAGAATTTGAAACGAGCACCATCTGCGAATTGCTACTCAGACTAGATTTGTTTCTTTCTACCGTCAGCGTAACTGAACATTCCATCATTTGCAACAGGCATGATTCGTTAAAATCTCCCGAAAGAAAATGATATAATTCTCCTGGAAATAATTTTTCTCCGCATTTTCGCGTGCGTATATGTTCAAAGCTGTATTGTACTTGATTTAAAATAGAGCGCGTGAGGGTGTGTATTACTCAATTCTTTCAAATTTGTAATCTTTTATAATTAAGAGAAAGATTCACGGAAGCAAAAAATTTATATCAAAGACACTTAAAATAAGAACAGTAGAAAAAATAAGAAAAAATCATCTGGACTCGGTAGGAGAGATACAAGTTTTATAATTGAAAGTTCAAACTTCTTGATTTAATTTCTTAATTTTTTTTTAACAAGACGAGGGTGAAATCTGGTGAAAAAAAGACACAATTTCATGCCGCTTGTTTGAGCAAGAAGTATAAACAGTCTCTCTGTGTAACACCGTATCTATTACAGTCCCCATCTCTCCCTTATTTAACGAAAGACCCGGTTTCTTTGCGTAGACACTAAACTCAAGGTTCCCTGAAGGGACGGGATTTACGAAAACTTCAGGTACGTCATGTCGGCCAAGAGGTAGACAGGTCTCTCGATCACCCGATTTATACCCTATCTCGCTTACCGTATGCCGCAACGACACGGTTCATAGATAATCGCATAGGCCCTTGCGTCCCACCTTCTCAAACGTTTGCCACCGCAAATTGCTGCCTTTGTTTTCTCTCGCCCCTCTGTGTATCTAGCCGGCAGCCCTTCCAACGCCCACCAAAATTACGCTATCGAATTAGACGCGTGGCCACGGGCCCGCGGCGTTTGGAACCGACAAAGTTCCGCGGCTCCCTCCCTCTTCTGTATATCCCGTCCGAGTGCACGTTATCGACTTTCCGAAAATAACTTGGGTCGACTGGAGCCTCGAGAAAATCGGGTTCCCCTTCCCGTTGCCTCTACTCGGAAACATGATGAAATATAAGAATAAGGAGTAAATATAAGAATCCGACGCACAGCAAACAGTGTATCGATACGTGAGCCATATGTTAGGGAGTTTGGTATCTCGTGTTCTTTCTCTTCCACTCGATCACTATATTAAAGGGCTTTTTCATGTCCTTCTGGATATAATTACGACATTTAAGATCTCCAGTTAAGCTTTAAAAATAAACATAAAAAAGGCGACTATTCTTATTCTTGGAATAATTAAATCTTCTTCCTTGAGAAATCTTCGTTTGTCGTATTAACTAATCTGCCAATTATCTTATTAATGTGTCCACGACTTGAGGTGCACCAGAGGCTTCGATAAGAAAACATTAGATATTTATAATACAATATATTTCTAAATTAATAAAATTTGTATGGCTCAAATGTGATGAACACAAATTTGAAGGAACAAAGGACTAAGAGCCGTGACAGGGTGTTAGTGTCCAAATATTTTATTCTAAATTTATTGCGAATAATATTTCTACTTATTGATTCGCAAATGTTCATTAGTTTAACAAACTACAATTTAGCAAGCGTACCATGTACTACTTTATTCTTATTGGTTGTATCTTCCTACCATTTGTACTCACTTAGTTTTACTTGATGTCCCTTTCATTGAATTACGGAAAATTTCTTGCAGTCGTTTCAACGTGACTTTCGATCGATTTGCATATCTACCTTAAACGTTACGCCAAAATTAGACTCCGCAAATGTGCTTTACTATTATTTTCATTAGCTAGCAAATACGGTTGAGTCGTATGGAAAGCTCTACTGTGAATCGCCACAAACGGTTCGATCGGGTATTCATGCGAGTCAGAGCGACTGTACGCCAATCTCTAAGTGATTGTTGGCTCCGCTTCAATCTTGAGAAAGCCAAGGTACATTTACCACCTCTCTTTCCAACCCCCCAACACCACCTGTTGAGAGAGAAAAGTCGTTCTCGAGGCTTGACGGTGCTTGAGTGTCAGTTACTCGAGATCGTGTCGGGATATGACATACAGGGCACTTCAAAGTTCCCCGGCTCTGTCATAAGAAATTTTCCAGAGACAGATACATAGAATGGAAATTATATTAATAAATTGGCGTCGCTGGAAAATTACGATTTTAATATTCCGCTTGTAATTGATCAACGAAATATCGAAGGACAGAATACTAGCGGTTTTTATAACATTAATTTTTAAAGTTTGGTTCAACCCTCATTAAACGTATGGGACAATTTTTAAGTCTAATCTACAATGTGCAGTCTACGTCTAGAAACATTCTATTTTATAGCCAATAAATACGTTAATAAAAAATTTGTGCAAGTTGATAAATTGTACATTACACATTGCAGAATCGTACATTGTTGACAAATTTTTTAAGCGTTCTGATTTGTTTATATAAAATAGAATGTTTCTAGACGCAGAAAGCACACGGTAGATTAGGCTTTAAGGGACACACTCCTGCGTTTTAACGCGAGAGGAGGGGGCAGCGGTATTGTGAAAACTTGTAAAATGAACCATGAATCGCGGGAGATCTGCGCCCGACAATAGAACAGCACATTAGAGTTTAATGCTGTGTCGAGTCCTTACTCGGCAAGAAAGCGTTTCCGTAAGAGTTTGAAATTTGAGAAGTTGTTTTTGTGCAACTCGGATGTAAAGAAAGAAATATGTCAGTGACGAAGGGGGGGGGGGAAATAGAATATCAATACGGTATACTTAAACGCATGTACCGTATTTGACTCCAACGTTAATTAAGTTGGAAATGTTAATTTAACAAGACGTAATTTCATGAATTCACGAGTTCTCTCTTAGAAAATTACGTAATCCCGTAATTCCATAGATTATTTCTATAAAGCTTCATCGAAGTACGTTCGGCATTGAAGTACGAACGTCACGACTTCATTCCGATATCGAATATTACGCTTTCACGTCGAGAAGCTCATTTAGAGATTTGTCGATAGAGCGTTTCAGGTGATTAGAAAAAGATTACGGCGAAATGAGTCTTTTCTGTCTCCGCCCACGCGTGCGGTTTTCTCTTTCATGTTGATAGCTTCATTTCCGCTACGATCGGATGCTGTTTGTGGTCTGAACAACCTTCAAAGGGCGCAGGTAAACGAGCGGGATTTATTGATTGTCGAAATAAAAATATATAGTTTGCTCCGATTCCGTTTTGAACGTTGTCGTGATTATTTGAAACATTAACCAAACGTATTCCTAATTTTAGATCTTTTGTATTTAAAAAATGCTTCAGATTTTCCTATTTTGAAGATGTTAAAATTATTTATTTATCAAGATTATTATTTGAAATTACTCATAGTTATTTTTAATAATTTACTTTAATCATATTAAAAATATCAAGTGGAACGATTAACAAAAATATATATAGACTACCAATAACAGAAAAAAATGTTTATATTTTAAATTTGCGCAATAAAAATATTTCTCAAAAAGTAGATTATTAAATTGATTAAGAGCTGCGCAAAAAGGAATTATTACGTTTCAACGCGTATCATATGAAGTGTTATTGCGCGTACATAGTTCCCGAAATAGAAATTTCTCAGTTCGGATGAATTTCCCAGATCAATGATCCACCAAATCTTACATTCGCACGACGAATTTGAGTGAGCGAGATACGCCGGCAGGCGCTTGATATGTCAAAGGGAGGTTAATCGTTCCGAAAATTTGCGTCTCCGTTTCATTCAATTTGCGCAGCCGCCTAGATTAGAGCAGTCCTGGAAATCGTCGTGACCGAAGGATATTCCCCGAAGGGAGAGGATGTCTTTTCGATCCTCTGCCTTATTTTCTTCAGACTCATTACCCACCATATCTCAGAGCTAAACGCGCGCGGTACCACTGTTTAAGCAGTAGATTACACTCGTACGACTTTGACATTTAACTTACGTGCTTCTTAGTAAGCGTCGACTGCGACACAATTATTGAATCTACGTTACAACAATTATTAGATCACTGCAGTAACTTTTGGATCACTGATTGTTAAACGAATATAAACAAGAACGTAAATGATTCAGAGTAATTATTTTTTTTATGAGAAATATAGAATTTGCAAATATACATTTGCAATAGCAAAATGTTTTTTTCAACAGATTTATATTTGAAATATGGATTTATCACGTAAAATCAAACGTGGTACAAGTTAGGAGAAATATCCATCGAGCCGTGCAATATTTCGACGTATCTGCGCGCACTGAACGGACCGAACATAAATCCGCGAATGAAATTTATTTACTAGATAGCGATGCAATGTTTATATTATATGCGCACGTCATATTTACAAGCCTCGAGCACTGCATCTTTTTTTTTCGCGACATACGCGCGTTTTATTATGTGAATTATTCATCGATAAATTGCAGCTTTTAATGAAGTTGTCGTGTTTTTGAAAGTAAAGGATTTTCGTCGCGTTTCCGGAAGAGAATTATGAAACTGATAATTTAATTAAATTTCAAATCTGGACAGCATTTGTACAGAGTATCGCCAAATTTATCGGACGGTCTTGCAGCCACACGTGCTAGGATAAATTTGAAGTTAATTTTACATTAATACAAATTTTGTCAAGTCTATATATCAATTAAGTGTACATGTATAAATACATATTTATATAAGCAGATTAGTCTTCAAATTAAAGTTTTAATAAAGTATATTAAATCTTATTAAAGTATTTTTATTAAAGATGAGAAAAAGGAAGAAAAAGAGCAGCTAAAATCCACAATTTTTTTTTTGTATCTAATGCTATCGCGAACGCTTAATATACCTCGAATACCGCATTGATTTGTACTACCGCGGATTTCCTAGCATATGGTGGAATTTCCGATACGTTTATTGATTCAATTTGATCGAAATGCGACGCACAGGAGAGGGGTGAAATTTCGGTAGTTGTATGCCACGCGTGATTTCCTCAGATTCGAGAAGAATTTCCGGAGGTAGTCGGGAAGAGAAGGAATTTCACCCCGAGAAGCTTTTCCTTCGCGCGGATCTCTCGAAGGGTCTTAGGCCGAAGGGTTAACCGAATATCGGCTACCCGCACGTTCCTAAGGGAGAAACAATCACAGAAGAATTATTCTACCGGCCACTTTTATTGCCGCAAATATTTCACCCAGGGGAATTACCGGCGATACCGCGAATAATGGGCCAAAGTTCACCGACCGTTAATCTTGATTTTTGCACCGATATCCTGTACAGAGTGTTCAGAATAATCCACTTTGGGTTTTAACACATTTTTTTTATTAATTCGACGTCGATTCTCTCGGCGAGAATACGAGAGCGACCGACACTCGGTCTCCATGGAATCTTTAAGAGCTAATTTTAAGTAATATTTGATCACTTGAAGTGTTTTAGACCCCCGGTTTCACCAAACGTTACTTTAATCTTAGTTCAATTTCTGTTTGTCTCTTTCTAGAGTAACAGTTGGAAAGGGACAAAGAATTAAGCTAAGTTAAGTGACATTGGTGAAACCGGGCCTTAAAAACCAAATAAAAAGCAAATAGAGTTCAATCAAACGAGGGAGAGCGCCTTTACGTCCGAGCAAGATGTTGGTAGTCCAATAATTGTATTCTAAACTGTGAATTCATATACCGTTTTTACACCTTGTCCTGCACTGACAAAAAATTTTTTTGAAACTAACATAAGTAAATAGATTTATTTAAAATTATTTTTTTTACTGAAGTAAATATTTATTCTATTTAAAATGTTAAATTTCAAGTAAATCTGTGTATTATATTAAGTAAATTAATTTAAATCATTACATTCTGTACATTCAACTAAAGATTTCACGAGATAGAGAATACTATTTGTTAAATAAAATCGTTGTTTTTGTCAAAGGAGAAATCCAATTTTCTTCACTGTAAAACTTATAGCACACATTTTATAGAATTAAAGTAAAATTTTTAAAATTTTAAAATTATCTACTGTTTGATATTTAATGAATACTTAAATTAAAGAAATGCACGTTTCAATTTGTTTATTATTTTTTAAATTTAAGTTAATAAGCTATTAGGAGCCACCTAATAAATAATTTTCTTGAGTAGAATCAAATTTTTTTCGATTAAGATATTTCTTTTATCAGTGCGCGCGCCGGCTTCCATTCGAAATAAAAAATATTACTATAATAGTAATATAAACTGCAATAACTATTATTACTATTATTACGCTTGACGCAACTGGTCGATGCAGAATCCCGGGTAGCATCTGCCCGAGCGGAAGAGATGGAGAAAAGATGAGAAGAGAACCCGGAAGAGTGCAACTCGTAGTGGTAGTGCCCGAGTGATCGAAGCGCTCATCCCACCGTATTGTTCATTCGCCATAGGCGAGCGGGATTCTCCTCCCCTCCCCCCCCCCTTGTCCAAACGCGTGAATCCAGGCCATTGATGAATGCGACGCGCTTCCGATTCAAGTTGAACCAAAACGATTCAAGTTCGATCGAAACAGAAAACGCGAATTATCCCGCCGTGTATTCGCGGCCCGGCGACGAAGGGAAGGACTCGCTCCATTTGGCGCACCACTTCCGCTTACGTCGCGAAAAATCGAGCCTATTTTCTCTCCCCGGGGTTAATCGAATCGACCTCGGGGACGCGAAACGGGCAATTCCCGTATACGTACGTAATGAATCGTCGAGTGGCACTCGGCGCGCGCGGCTGCGCGAAATCTCGATAAAAGACGGTCGGGGCTCTTTGTTTTTCCCCGGGCGCCGTTCCCGTTCTCGCCCGCGCCTCTCGTTCGCTCTCCTTCCCGCTGTCTCCCAAGCACGGCAGAATCGCCCGGCGCCTCTAATGGAGTTCCTAGCACAATAGCGGCATTGTACAGTCTCCCTGCAAGCCTGTCAGGCCTCTCTCCGCCGGTTCTCGGCTGGCTCGCTCGCCGGAGAGAACCGCTTCGACCGTGCCGGAGGAGTGAGAGAGCGTCGCCGTGCCTACCGCCTACTCCTGGCAACCGCCGTCGCGTCGGCGTAAATACAATATCGGACGATAGCTTCGCCGGGGTATTCAATCGCGCGACAGAGAGCAACCGCCGTCGGCGGTAGAATATCGACCGCCGGCGGTCCACTGGCGGCGAGGAAATTACGGATTTTCCGCGGCGATCACCTTAGAACCTCGTCGATCGCCGGTTTCCTCGCCCCGCCGGATCGGCGACGTTCTTTCACTACTGACTAATAGTGACGGGAGTAGCGCGAGTATCCTTTTCGCCCGGCGCGACACGGTCCGATTCTCTAACGGCATCCTCACTCTTAAGGGGATGCTGGGGGTGATTCTGCACTTTTTGCACCTTTTAACTCGTGGAAACATGTGTGTAGTATCCAAATTACGTGGCTTTTGTGTACCGACAGTGTATCGCTATTCGGACTAAATCAGAGGACAGCGTGGTGTCATTAAAATTAGGTTTAGAAGCCTAACAAGAAATCTATTCGCTCAAATAAGATCGTTAGACTTGTAAACTTAAGTCAACGGCGCACGATACTATTTTCCCTACTGGATTGCTTTACGTGAGCCAATCAGGATCTTCCCTTAAGTTACCCGATCTAAAACTCTGCGCCCTTATTGGTTCTCGTAAGCGATCCAGGTAGGAAAAATAGTATTCATTAATGCCTGGACTTCAATTTTACTAGGATCCACATTTTCACAACCTTTGTTTCCATCTACACATTGATGAGTTTCAGGCTACAGCTCACACGGCTTCTGTGGTAGAACATACAGCCTGAAACTCAGTGATTTGTGTAGATGAGAAAAAAAATGATGATTAAAAATGCAGGCATTAATGAATAAGACTGTACATTTCTACCTCGTACTACTTTAGGGAGTACGTGCGGAAAATTTTGAACCTCCTAAAAAAAAAAAGTTACCGTGAATTCATAGAGCGGTACCTCCAATTGATCGTTGTATGTACGTTCATTAATGCCTCGTGTATTTATACCTCGTCCTAATATACCGGGAAGAATATCTCCTATCAGCGCGTAACTCGGATCCTAATTCTACTTAGAAATTTGTACCTCGAATTCGGCGGTACTGCGCGGCGCAAGCTTAAGAGCGCACCGCCAGCCGCGAACGAACACGTTAATAATCAATTATTTAATTCGACGGCCGCGGGATCTACTCTGGCTAATGACGTTCTTTCATTACTAACAAATGCGGATCAGAAGCGCGGATCAGTTATTCATTCGGCGGCCGCAACTGCGTCGCATCGAACTGGACGCCCAATGAACTGATCACCAACCAACTCTTTCGCACCGCCGGCATACGTATACGCGTGTACCGTGTACACGTCTACCCGCTGAATTTAATCGTTGCGTAGCGGAGGATTTCGCCACGTTAAATGCCCTCCTGCGTTCATTCGTACGCACAGCGCGGACTCGGCTTCGGACGAATCTCTCTCTTCGCTCTCGACACGTTCGCGCTCGGTTTAATCCCCATTTGTTTCCGCTACGCTGATACTTATATCGGTTTATTTTTTTTTTCCCCTGTCATCGCGTAAAACTGACGTAATACGGATTAATCGGAAATGTTCGTATGTCACGTCGAACGTGCGTTTGTCGAGTGGACGTGTAACGGCTCAACGAACGAATGTTCCGAGATGGATTAGCGACGGTATTACCGAAATGTCGTTACTCGCAGCTTTATGGTGCGTTTGACACGAAATGTTTAATGATACCAGCGCGATATACGCGCCGTCGGCATTATAATTTAAAAACAGTTTCTTTCTTGAAAAAGTTTCGAATTTAACAAAAATTTCCGCGCTCTATTTTCCCCGACTTGTGTGACATACACGGTTTGAAACAAAGCACGCTAATTAAAAGCATAATAACCGACGTGAAAATTTACCGTCGCGCGATTTTGCATCGCGTGTTTTTACATTTTCAAACAAAACGGCACCGGCGAGCACCGTGGATATTGAATATCGCGGAATGTTACGATTTCGATTGAAAATGTGCGCAATATCGAAACGGGAGAGACCGGGAAGAGCCCACACGTTCGGAATTGGCGGCAATTTCGATGGCACATTTCTGGAGATGTTACTCGGGACTTTCGCGTGCTTATACAAAACTGTTTAGAAACCATATCCTGTTTAAAGGTGCACACGCTTCCGTCCCGCGTGCATAACATTGCAGTGGAATTCGCGAAAACCAGAACATTCCCGGGAAGTTAGTCGCGAATTTGCGGGAAGGAGTTGCAGCAGCGGAACGTTAACACACATACACACACTCACACGCGCAACGTACACGTACACGCGTAAACGTGTCCCGTGGCTGTATGACTCCGTACGTTACGATTATTAAGTACCTTTACCAAACTCTTTGATTCATATGTCCGTTTATTAGCGGGTCCGCGAAGTTCCTCGACAAGCTTCGGAACTTGGTGCATCCGCCAAGTACTTGCGCGCGAGTTTATTCGCTAAAGATTTTATCTGGCCCGAATTGGGAATCTTTAGGAAGTTTACGGTATTTCACGATGCGAAAAGTTCGTCTTGGTTGCCGCCGCGAGCTTTGATAAACTCGTCGTAATATTCTCCCTCTCTGTCTCTCTTTTTCTCCCGATTTCTCGCTTTACTTTCCTCTCTCTCTCTCTCTCTCTATTTGACTGCGACGTTCATGCTTGTTTTCTATCGCGAGAGTGGACATTTTAATTAGCGGAGCGTGACACGAAGCGCAATGCGAGGGAATAATACAGAATTGCGCGGAGGAGCTCATGCGCGCCTCATTGCGGCCCCAAGCGCGATTCCGCGTTATTTCGCGAAGCGTTTAATAAAACACGCCGACAGTTTGCGAAAGGCGTGTGCGTGAAATCGAAGCGCACGTGCGGTGTCCACCGCATATAATGTTACGTGTATTGTTGCGCGCGCGGGGGACATTATCCGATCGCGCGAACGCGACCCGGCGTAAACGAGCCTGGTGTTTAAATTCATCGCATCCCTCCTCTCTTTTATAGCGATACTCCTGCGTTTGTGCGGCTGGTAACTGATTCCGGTGACTTGCGCGCGGAATGCGATCGAGCGGATGCAAAGGTAATTTGATCATTTTGAAAAAAAAAAATCCATTTAATCCCGGACTTCGGCCGGTAATCCGAACAACCGAATATCATTCGAATTTCGAGTGGCGCCCGTGGTCGACAAATCTACGCGGAAATTATGTGAATGGGGACCCTTAGAGACTCCCCCCGCGAAGTATTACCGTAAATAATACGTAGTTACTAACTGCGGGGCTAACTATATGTATAATGTGACTAGTAGAAGTTGGTAAATTTAATTCTTGCGGAATGCAAAGCAATAACGCATTCTTTTCTCTAGGAAGAACTTCGGGAACTTCTAAAGTTTCTTTTCTAAACTTCTCTTCTCGCAAACTTTATATTGGAGCGCGCGTTTTCCGCGGCAAAGCAGTCCGATTAAAATCAGGTATAATCCTCTAAATTGCAGACACTTTCAGGCGCAGCATTTGAATTGACAAAACTCCTCGAAGGGAACAAACAAGGGTGAAGGTGGGGGTTCGCATCGACGTAGAAAAAAAATTAACCGCACGGAATATACACATTTCGGGTTGCAAGGTATTAGATGCGATTAAAGCGGCAAAGGTCAGTCCACGTCCTTCGTAGTTATTTTTACCGATGGGATCCCCGATATATGAAAATAGAAATTAGAATAATAACGTCCGCTACCACGGTCGATCGTATAATATAATCACGGGTTTCTAATATCGGACGCCTCGGGGCTACGGAGTTACGGCGTTCACGGGACCGTGCAGGAATGTAATTAAATGATCGCAATGAGCGATATAATAGCGCTTCTAAATAAGCTCGCTGCGTCCGACCTGCTTAACATTCCCATAAGCCCCGCTCGTGCGAAAGTTGTTTACGAAGCGCAGCGAGTCCCCGTCGATGACTGTTCAATATCGGATTAGGTCGACGATCGTCGATCGGACGGGCTCAAAAGGGATTTATAAAAAAAATAGTTCCAACACTCGCGCCGAAACGACTGGTTTTGTAATCTCTAGAAAAACAAAGCTTCCTCTATGAGGAAGCAAAATTACTCGAATTTATAACATTTATAGTTTATCTAGATTTTCCCATTTCGTTGCGATATGTAAACGAGATTAAATCGAGCAATTAGTTTCCTCCCTTCAGTTCTTGTTTAAAAAAAAAGAAAAGAATACGCACAGTGTTTGAATAGTAGAGATTAATTGTTGGTTAATTCCAGAATTAAAGAATTATTTCGTGGAGAGACTCAAATTGAACGAATACAAATGAAGGTGGTAAAAATAATGGGGAAACAGTTTCGTGGAGATAATCGGTCAGAGGGGTAGAAAGTACTCCATCATGTTACAAGGTAATACCAAGGGTACAAGGGGTTTGCGAAAACGCAGCGAGGATGGTGGTAGGATTAGCCAGCCGGAGATGGACATTTCCCCTTATTTGGGCGACCCGAACGTTAATTTTATCGTGAAAAATAATTAATCGCTCGTCTGGACTGGATTCGGGGGGACATTCTGACATTTCACGATTTAATTATGTCAAAACTAATCCATTTTGTATCTTGCAATTTGTAAAATTGAAAGACAAGCGCAATCTCAAGTTTCTTTTCGCCGACAGCGGCCAACAGCACGTACAATATAAGTTATAATGTGATTTGTTTCCGAACTGTTATAATTACTAATGTGTACTTCCAAAATGAATTTGTTTTGCATTTTCGCGAAAACTTAGTTTTCTCTCTTACAGAATATAAACTGTACATTTCGCACAATGGAACACCGAGTTCTCGTATTATAAACAATAATACACAGCCATAGAATGTATTCTTTATAAAATCAACACACAGGCTTCTAAAGTCGGAACTCGTTAATATATGCCCATATTGATTTCATTACAAACCCATTGACCATTTCGGACCGCCCGCGGAGATTGTTTCGCGAAGTTTACATCAACGTCAGAAGAGCACAAATAACGAACGAGAATGAACAAGCGCGACGTTGATTTCCGCACGCTTCTGGTCACGACCGCCTGCCGTACGTATTCCTGGAATCCAGCGAACGCGGATTTTCGGAAACGGTTCATCAGGAATTCTTGTCAGCGAGCGTGCCCCGCGTTATTTACCCTCGGCAGTCCGATCGCACGAAGCATCGGGGATTCTGGTCGCCCGTGCCGGCTCCTCGCCGAGGAGGAGCTTGTCTGGGCGAGAGTCTGAGATCACTAAGGACGCAACAGCACGGCGCGCCGGCGAGTGCCGACCCAGTTACACGCTGGTGGCTGACCCACTTTGGTTTAGCGCCGCATACCCGGTCGGGCGTGCGTATGTGTGCCGTGTAAGCGGTGCACCCGTGTGCGCAGCTCGCACGAGAAACGAAGAGAGAAGTAGCCGGCTAGCCAGCCAGCCAACCAGTCGGCCAACCAGCCAGCCAACCAGCTCGTACACGGTATCGGGAACGCCGTGTAGAACGATGACGCGCGCCCCGCCGTACAGCACAGCCCGAGCACACGGCCAACAGGTTGTGCGCTCCCCTGGCTCCCATATAAATAGACACAGCCGGGATCATCCCTGGACCGACCGCGGGTCGCCCCCGACTCTGCTCTCCCACCCCGTCGTCGTCGCTGCCGCCGCCACCCCTAGCGCGTCCCTGAAACTAACCCCCTCAGTCATGCGGCCTATCTCTCTCTCTCTCTCTCTCTCCCACCTTGTTCTCTCGTTCTCGCTGAATTGCCGAGGCGCCTCACTTACAGCGGCCTCCTTCCGTTCCCGTTCGCTGCCTCCACGCGTGTTCGACCGCGTGGCATGGAACGAGGCTTCCTCGGAGGACGGAACTTCTTTATTTTGATTTATTGTGTTTCTGTGCTTCATCCTATCCGGGAGCATCTGTAGGAGCCCTTTCGGTGTTCCAAAATATTATACTAAAATTTATTCGCGACGAATCATGTATCGGTATTACGCTAACTTGTAATAATGTAGAGGCGAGTAGAACTAGAGGGTAAATTTCATTAATACCGAAAGCTTTCGGAGTTAGAAGAAGCAAGAAATGAGGTCTAGCAATGGCTGCTTATTATTGGTCAGAAAACATGACATACGTTAATGGAAAAATAAATTAGAGTGGGTGAAATTAAATTAATACGCTAGTTTTTGTTCTAATGGTTTACGTCTATAATCTAGTCTTCGCTACTTTGTCAAATAGCTCCATATGTCAAAGAATAATAGGAAACTAAAAAGGTTCACGTTTGAAACGGTATAAAATCAATGTTAACGGAGCAGCGATATTATCGGGAATAAAATTCAACTTCAATTTCAACCAGTTGTACAGACAGTCCACAATAGCGACGTACTAGCCGGTAATATTCGATTTTCTTTGTATCTATTTTCTGTCTCATGGTATTCAAGAAAACAAACGCGTCTTATGGAGGTCCACTAGACAATATTTCTGCTCTTTTGCCTCGCCCTTCACGTAACGACCATCTATTTTCTATCCGTTTTCCTCCGGAATCGATTGCGACCTACTCAGCCTATAAACGGTTCCATATAATAAAGTCTGTCAAGTCGCGAGGCGCTCGAAGAATCTTCTTCTTTTTTCCACGAATAACGAGATAAACATTTTTCCAATTAAGTTTCCTCTTTCTCTCTGTTGTTGCGCTTAAAAGCAAAAATTGGACGGACACGAGAACCATCTTAACGCCAACTTATGATGTCCAACGGAACATCTTTGGAAAAGCTTTCGCCATTAAAATCGCGGAAAACACTTTTGCAACTTTATATTCTGGAAAATTTATTTACTTAGCTTATTTAATGAATTATTCAAATTAAGAGGGTCATCTACCATAAGACCAGATTGACTAGACGCCACGATTCTCGAGGATGCGTTTCCGTTTTTTCAGTTATTAGCCAGGAGTGCAATTTAAAATGTGTCCTAGAACTAACTGCTTATCAATCATTCACAAATAGATTTAACATCGCCAGTAGTTTAAAACCAATGATATGTAGTTTTTTAAACGACCTACACAATGTTTTTATTTAAAGAAAAGACGTTTCGGTCCCAGATTTGGACCCTTTTCAAGTAATCTGTTCACACAATTGTTAATGATTTCACATCGTTCGGCCAATATCGTTGGTAAGATATTAGTCGAAGATTGATTGGTTCAATCTGACATCTCGTCCAACACACATCTCTCGATACTTTTACTTGTGTTTAACGATTGACAATGCAATTTCAATTGACTTTGCACTCTTCAACCAAAGAGTGCAATCATTTTCTGACTGATATCTTACTAACATAACGATATTGGCCAAACGAGCGATATGAGATCGTTAACAATTGTGTGAACAGATTATTTGAAAAGGTCGATGAACTTTCGGAAAAATTTTTCTTATCGCATCCGCAACGAAAAAACGTTATCCGAAAAAAATGTTCAACGAAGAACTTAGGTCCGCCTTTTCAGTAATTATCTGCTATCTCAGATGATTTATTCAAGCTGGAGACCACGCAGTATCCCCGTGAATTGTTTCCTTGTACGTAATAATTAGTCAATCGTCCGCAACGATAGTTGCGATACACGAGTTTCACTATAGCTCGTCAATCGTAGTATAAACTAGCACAAGCGCTCCATATCGGCTTCTCGTCAAACTGAAGCACGTATCAAGACGGACATTGTTCGCGAATAGTGGCCGGGTAGATGCACGGCAGCTTTAGAATACGCAGTCTGTTTGTGCTCCCACGAAGTGTTCATTGGTTTTCTTTATGTCGCCGGGAAAATGGCCGTTTCAGGAAGCATTGTTCGTACGCGTTTAGCTTCGCGTCCCTCATCGCGAGTACGAGTCGCGCGGTAATAGAACCCGCCATCCTAGATTGGATGAACAATTTCTATGTTGATTTTAGTAACCGGATTTCAATTTCAACGCAAGACCACCGGGCCGCAATTCGATAGCCTAATTCTTATGCAACGTGACTATAGAAAAATCGGAAATCCTGCGTTCGCGTCGCAACATCGCGACACTTTTATTATGCAAACGAACGCAAGCTATCGACCGGGCTTACTTCGAAGATCATCGGATCAGCCGCTGTTGAGATCCGAAAATCTGAGGGCCTGTCAACTCGCGTACTCGCGTAAAGTACACGGTCGGTCTAGCGCGCGCGGTTCTAGCTACGCTTATACTTGGCGCGAGACACTACCGTGTCTCGTGATCTTGTTGAAAAAATACACGTCGAGAAGAGCGTTACGGAACGAAATTAGAGATATTTCTTGTACAAGGAATATTTCACAACGATCTGCGCGACGCGATCATCGCGGGGATAAACGATTCGGTATGTAAGAAATAATCAACTCACCCTTCGATGCCTCCGTTGCTTGATGCCTCCTCCTGCTTCTCCCTTCGGTCCCCTCTTGTTCCTCCGTCTCTAGCACTCACGTAACGTTTATTCGCGAAAACACAATTAATTCCGATCGCACGCGCATTAATCATGAGATACGACGAACGCATGGCACTTTGTATGGCACTCCCGATATTAATGGCAAACGACGTGCGCTTTATCACATTACGACAAAAGAATAATGAGAGGAAGAATCAAACAAATCCGACCTGCGACTCGCAAATTAAAATTCTGACAAATTAATTACGATTATATTTACTTATTAAACGCGCCGTGTCACCGCTCGATACAGAATTGATCTTTTCCGCGACGTTTCACTAACGACAGAAAAATTCGAGATGGCATCGGCAATTTTATCTTGATACCGTGCAGGACACTTCTTAAGATGAAGCGAGTGATTAATATGTACAATTAAAATAAATAGTTCGAAAGTATGCAAGTTTAATGCTGCGCGAGAAATACATCTCGAACAGTTAAATAAATCTCGCTAAAACGAATGTGCGCGTCTATTAACCAACGATCGACTTATCACATTTTCTCATCATTTAAATTAGTCTAAGATCTGGTTGCACCAACGTCGCTGAACTTTAGCTTTAGCTTAATTCACTCTTTGTTCCCTTAGAAAGAGACAAAGGGTGAATTAAGTTACAGTGAAAATTACATGACGTTGGTGCAACCGGGCCTAAGATTTCCGTCGTGCATCGTTTCGCGTTTCCGAATAAAAAAAGTGCAAATTGCGTTCAATCAGCGGAAGAATCGAAGACGCGCGATTCGAAATTTCGGTATCGTTAGTGCAATCGCCGTCGCTAATCGCGGTCGAACAACTCGTACCGATTCCCACATGTACCGTAGTTCCATTAGCAACACATTTTCGGTGCCGTGATATCCATTTCGTTTCAATTGTCGTCGCCGCGATGCGAATCGTGGAAATTGAGGGAGCTGATAATCGTATATCGTATGCAGAGAGCGGCGCTCTCTCTTCCCCAGTGCTCGCGTGACCGTATCTCTCGTAAGATAACACGTACAGAGCGGCACGCGCTCCGCCCGTCCCCACCACGCGGCAAGGTCGACGCGTCTACGCAGCACCGTGCTGTGTGGGTTATTATTCTCGAGGCGGCGGGAAGTGGGGCGAGCCGTTCCTATTGTTATCTCGCGCGATTTTGCGAGGTACCGTCGTCATTATCTCCCGAAACGTGGCGCGGTGCGTATCGTAGGAAACGAAAATCTTTAGGGAAGAACGTTTTTATCGCGTGTACGCGACAGCGCGTAGTCGAGCACCGGGGAAACGTATCGCCGTACGCCAGGCGATATCTCGCCTTACGGTTATTCGAGTTAATTAACCCGCGCGATCCATCAATTCCCATGACTCTGTACCGAAGCGGTGGCTGCCTCGAGACGACGGAGTCTCTCGAATGTCGAATTTTTCCGACGCTAAAATTTAATCGCTTGTCTCTCGAATGATTTGGATCAAGATACCATTTGACCATTATTTTCGGATAAAGATCGAACACGGAATAATTCACGAGATGTCGAGTCGCGTGATCCAAAATAATAGAAAATCGTGATGTATCCGTGTGTTTAGTGAACGGTTTTAAACACACGAAATAGAATACTCGGTCAGATATTAAGTTAAATATCTCTCTCTTTCTCTCGCGTAGCGAGTTTGGCACAAGACGCGCGGTTTGTTTTCTACGAGTGCGCGTGTGGGGAAGGGGGAGGTCAATCGGCATTCTCTTTGTTGTTCGAGACAAACCGTTGGCGGCTCAAGCCTGTCTATACGCGACAAGGTCGACGACTGTTATCATTCACGCGACGGCGCTCGGGCCGGCAAGACAGTGGCGCGATACGCTCCGCGCGTTATCTCGTGCGATCATCCCCCGCGGTTGCTACAATTAGCGATTATCGGCACGGCGTAATTAATGATTAACAAACGTTACTCTTCCGTTGCACGAACCTAGTAAAGCGCACGTCACGCGTGATTCACGGTCGGGAGTACCGCGCGAAATGCCGCGCGTACCTTGTATCTCAGTGATTAATGCGATCGAAATTAACTGTATCCTCGCGAGTGTTGTGTGAGTTCGATGGAGGAGGAGCCTGAGAGGGGAAAGCGGAGGCCTAGGAGGCATCGGGCGACGGCGGAGCAGCCATGACGTGAATAATTTATTATTGTCCTTACACGTAGAATTAATCGCCTCTAAGTGTTCGATGCGCGTGACAATCGTTTCTCAAAATATCAACGACACATTTCGAGCGAGTCTATAAATTGGATATATTCATATTTTGTAGTTGAGCGTAAGTGGTATACTTCAACTCCGCTGCTGCGCGTCGTATCGGTGAGTGTTGAACTGTCTCTTATTTAAATTCTAAGGACTGGTCCCGCGAAAGCTGTCAAATATATGTAAAACACATGGAAATTTGTGTATCACGATAGAAAGTAATACGGACGAACGTGACATCGCACAAGCCGATAATTTATTCCCGCGTTAAATTACCGCTCGAGTTTATCAATGCGCTGTAAAGCATTGAAAAATAGTTGCACGCGAACAACGGTGTCCGATTCTCCGGCTACGAAAATTTATCACTAAAGTTGTAATTGTTATTCGATTTACTGTTAAAATTCGAACCTCGAAGCCTGGATACCTACCGCGAAACGAAAAATGGGATTATACGCGGGCCCTTCGGATTTGAGGCGACTGATCTCGGATATAAAAGTTAGCATCGCGGCTTCCCTCTTTTAAAGGCGATTAAGCGTTTTACGCGTAAATAACGAGCGAGAGGAAAGCCAGTGATTGCCCGCTGTCGACGGAAATTTAATCAAGGCGGGGAAATAAATAAAAGTAAAAACGAACCACGCCGGGATACTCGCGTCGCAATAGATTATACGTTATGGCACGTTCGCGCGTATGTGAGCGACGGTACTCTCGTTGCTCCCGCACGATCGTAATCAAAACTCGTGTTTCACATAAAAGTATAACTAAAGAACGATATAATTTCTCTCGGTGCACGTACGGTAACTACGTGGATTAATTTTTTCATTTACGCTGCTTGATTTATTGGGCGCAATTATAAACCGTTAATGGCCTTTTCCGCGGCCTGGCCGGAGAGCCGGCAGTTAACTTTTTGCGCTTGCAAGTGGTCGTAACGGTCAAGAGTATTGTTTTAATGTAAATTATGTTTCCGCGGTGGAAATAATCTAGTGATCTGGAGAGAAGCCGGCGCGCAGAAAAAAAAGGCAGGAACTTATTCAAGAAACATTTTTACACCCATTTTTTATATCCGCAACTTTTAAAAACACTCGGGTGTAAAATAATGCCGAGTTCACTTCTATACTTGATGCGAAATTTATACAAGAATTCGTTAAGGAAAAGTGCGAGTATGGCGCACTATATGTGTGCGCGCGCGCGAAATAATTTGTTCTAATTACGCAGTGCTACCGTCGTGGCTTTTCGTTCCCTTTGACATCCTGCTTCGTTTAATTTTAATACGAGAGGAAACAAGATTCGGAGAAGATAACGATCAACAAATAATATGAGATCAATTGTTATGAAGTGTCCCTATCTTCTACATTTTACGAAGAAATGTGAGAGACTACACGGTCGACTATATAACCGACCGCGACTACTTGCTGGGATACGAAGTGTAAACGAGCGGGATGACGTGTAGCTCTGTGCTAACACGAGTGGATTAGTAATGGCGGGGTCCTCGGTTCGATCCCGGCTCTCGTCCCGTATATTTTTCCGTTAAGGGAAATTTCAAAAATTCGGCGCTCGAAGGGGTTTTTTAAGCGGTCTAGTTTCGGATTCAGTGTTTAGTCCAAATTAAGCATTTCAAGGAATTTTTAGAAATATCATGTTATCTAACGATTGAAAGGCGTTTTCACAAAAGGATAACTTAAAAAAAAAAGGATGCGCAAACGAAACTCGATTGTAGCTCTCCTTGATTAAGCCTGGCTTCACCAACGTCGCTTAACTTTAAGCTTACAATTGTGTAGTTTAATTCACGTTCGGCTCTTTCTAAAGTAACAGTTGGAAAGAGACGAATTACGCTAATTGTAAGCTTAAAGTTAAGCGATGACGTTGGTGAAGCCAGGCCTTAGGCTCGGTTTCACCAAAACTACGTTTAACTTTAATCTTACACT
>NW_011967245.1:2142486-2164500 GCF_000949405.1 Vollenhovia emeryi | reverse complement strand
TAGTTTAATTCACGTTTACTTCTTTCTAAAGTAACATTTGGAAAGAGACAAAGTACGAATTACGCAAAGCTTAAAGTTAAGCGACGTTGGTGAAGCCGGGCCTTAGGCTCGGTTAATTTACGTTTGCCTCTTTCTAAAGTACCAGATGGAAAGAGACAAAGAACGAATTACGCTAAGCGTAAAGTTAAGCGATGTTAGTGAAGCCAGGCCTAAGCGTCGATTCTATTGTACACTAGTCAAGATTACGAAATTAATTCTCCACTCATCAAGTGTAATAAAGTTTAACGCAAGCATTGACATGCGTTAATTTGTTAAACAAGCGAATATTTTAAATTTGCGATTAATACAGACTCGCGTACAAGCGCTGTTTCATATTCTTTTTATCCCAAGTTGACAAAAAGCCCAGAGAAGACAGATCGATATTTTCATTTAGCTATGCATTCGTAGTATCTGAAGGCCGAGTCAGGCGGCAGATTGTCGTACACGGAATGTAACGCGAGTCAAGTCTGAAGGATATGAATCTTCCATGTATTATGATATTAGGGTTTGCTCCCGCGATGTAATTTCGTCGCCGCAATCCGCCCTGTAATTCGTTCACGTGCGCCTCGCACTCGAATTGACATTCGAGACTCGTTGTCGCTATAATACCGTAAAACGCTCTCGTTCGCGCGACAAATTTCATGAAAATTCTGCATGCGCTCTCGTGCCAGCAGACGCGGGGCCCTGTTTTTCCCGCGTGAAAGCGGCCGCGACGCGCGTTTACGGCGTGTTTTTCAATGAGAAAACGCGAGCCGTTTAAGCGCCACGAAAAGAAAAGCAACAAGTAACGAGGGCGAGACTCGTCCGCCACCTTCCAAACCACCTCACGTGCGTCAACGCTCATTTGCACGTACGAGGTAACATCTTCGGCCACGCTCGGCCTCTTAAGCCTAATCTAATGTGCTTTCGGCATCTAGAAACATTCTACTTTATATAAACAAATCAAAACGCTTAAAAAATCTGTACGAAGGATCCTAACAGGGGATAGCGGTGGTTTCTGCTAAATTAATAGGCATCGTCAGTTGATTCCACCATGGAATTTATTGCCCTTGAAGCAAAATCTGTTCAGTAGAAAATTCATTGTTAGATCGTGTAATCGTCGTGACAAAAGATTTGTAATTAAACTGGGACGTTGAAAACTCGTTGTCTCACATTAGAAGCCTATCTCATAATAGAGGACTTTTCTCTGATATATAATTTATCGACAATTGAAAACATTTGTTAAACGTATTTCTCGACGACAAATAGAATGTTTCTAGACACAGAGAGCACACTGCAGATTAGGTTTCAGCGCTGCTAAACTCGGCTCGGATAATCGTAAAACGCGCACGATAAAATTCCTGAATAAAACAAAACGCGATAAGAAAAAAGATAATTACAATAAAATATACAACTGAATGGAAACAGACGTCAAGTCTTTGTGTTACGCATTTTTGAAATCGGAATAATCCCGTACGTAGCTAAAATTACGTATTCGTGTGCTTAGACTTCCATTCTGCCCGTACACCGGATAATTTTCTGATAAACTGCACATTTTTAACAGTAGCTGCTGCACGACTTGAAATTAACTCGTTGACGTTTGATTACGTCGCTGCCACGTCCGTTTACGATTGAGTCGTCGTTCTAAATCAAATCGCGCGTGATCTGCGAATGAGACGAAAATTGAATCGTGCATCAAACACTCGACGTGCACCTACGATTTATACCTCGCAGTCGCGCGTCCTACCTAGATTTGCGAGTGCTGCCGCGGGATATGCTTATTCGACCTATAAATTTATCGGCACGAGTCGCATGTGCCTTCAAGAATTAATGTAACTCAAGAGTTTATGGCACACGTATCTCATTTATTGGCAGTCGACGCGGCCACCTGTGTATCGGCCGCTCGTATCCCCGGATATGAAATAAATGCAAACAGCTGGGATTGAAACCGGGCAAAAAAAAAAGTGCAGGCAGCCGTGGAAAGTATTATCTGATTTATACGGGCGATGTAAATGCAGGGTGCATGTTTAAATAATGCGCTGCACCATAAGCGAAACGCGCGTCCGTTGTTACGCAGCTACATGGAATTTAATTATAGGTGATCCCCGCCGCGATGAATCGTACATTTTTATCAAATCTCGTCGCGCGCGGTAGGAAAATTCCAAGTGATTGTCATCGCGAGGCACACCATGTATAAATGCGAGTAGCACGCGGGGAAGGCGTACAAATGAGAATATCCTCTCGTCTTTCTCGCTACTCTTAATTTTCAGCACAAAACGCGAAAAAAATCCCATTGTTCTCCCCCCCTAATGAATAAGCAATCGGCGAAGAGAGAAACGGTGAAATTGTCACCGCCGTCGCGGAATTGCGCTGTATCGACCCGTGCTTGCTCGTAACAATCCTCTGGGCCGGTCCGTAAATTGTAATTTTTGGAGAACGACCGCCATCGCCGCCATCGCCGTGCCAAACCGCGCGAAACTTGGGTCCCGGGTGTATTTCCCGTCGCGCGCTTTAGCCTGATGAAACTTTTCTCTCCCGTTCCACGTCCCACGTGACGGTACATTTTACCGAATCGTCGGCGAACCGTGAACGGGATCCCCCTCTCGCTCTCTTCCAGCGAGAGTTATACACCCTCGTGGAACTTGGATGGCGGTATCGAGTTATGACACGTGGAAATGAAATTGATCGTGGAAATACGCGCGATTAAATATTTTTCGGCCGGCGGGAAATGCCGGGGGCCGGCGCGCGTTTGTCAACGTAACAGCGTTAAACGCAACTGTAAATCTAACGCGCTTCAGGACGCGTTCGGGCGACTGGCCCTTTGATGTTTAACGGCGAATCGTGCCGTTTGTTTCCCCTTCGTCGCAGTTTTTTTGTTTTTTATGAACGCTACTCGGCTGTCGTTTGCAACACTGCACTTGCTCGGGCACGCTCTCGCACGTGGACACGTACGCTCGCAGGCGGAAACGCAGGCGAGACTGCATTGTTGTATTTTCACGAACGGACGACATCCACGGTGAATTTGAATATCAAATATCGAACTTGATGATTGGAACACAGATAGAAAATTATTGACACAAAAATCTGCTCCGTATAAACCGAAGAATGAGGTTTCATTATGTTCCTTTATCTACCCTCTTTGTAACGAGTCGTAAAAATAAACTGAGCGAATTTATTTTTAGTTCGCGCATATTTGTCGGAAATTCGAAGGATATGAAGAATAATGATACACAGAATGTCAAGCGCGCAAAAGCGGGCGAGACAATCGCGCGAATAAAGTTGTTGTCGCGGTTACACCGATATTCATTTGCGAACGTACGAGCTGCTGCCGAGGCACAGTGTTATTCATTAACGCCTGGATCTTAGTTTTTACTAGGATTCACATTTTCATCATCTTTATTCTCATTTCTACATCGATGAGTTTCAGGCTGTAGTTCACACAGCTTCTATAGAAGTCACTGGCAGTACACTAGGAATCACTGATACCTTCCCGTGTGAATTGTGTGAATCTAGGCACAGGTAGAACACATATACATTTTCCATGTATGTGTAGGCAGAATGTATATATGTGTCGATATGTGCACAAGTTCATGTGGGAAGGCACCGGCGATTGCTAGTGTGCACACATACAGAAACTCAGTGATTTGTATAGATGAGAAAGATGATAAAAATGCAGGTTCAGACATTAATGATTGCACATTTCGTATACAAACTAAATATGCAGTCAAAATTTTTGAATCTTTAGTCCCGAATCTTTTCAAAATTCCTAGGAACGTAACTTATTAATTTCAATTTTTCTTCATGTAATGAAAATAGTTATGAGAAAATGAATGAATTAAAAAAAATAACAGAGAAAAAAAGAGCGTAGAATTTAATGAAATATTCCACGCAGATCTTAATTGATTCTATAGTCTTTTTCTATAATTACGTGTGCATATTTGCTGTCGCACAGTAAAATACTCTTTTACTCCTGACGGCATTTAATTCTCTGAATTTATACTACACTTAAAAATAACAAAGTATTACTGGAGATACTCGTGGAAGTTATATTATTTTACGTTCACCCGAGAGCTGCTTCTCATAACAATCACTTGTTAAAGCACGTTGAAAAGAATTTGTTGAAAACATTTTTATGTAATATCAAATATTTTAATATTTTAGTAACAGTAAGTTAATGCGATTGCGTCTTTACAAAGTGTAACGAAACGTTCCATCTAAACAGACGTAATGAACGCGTCACGCTCTTTTATTCATCGTCCAAGAGACAGCGGTTCTTAGTATTGCCCAGCACGCTGCACATTGTCCCATGAATTTAACTGACAACTCAGGGACGATCTTAATATGGTATAATTTTCTCCCTTTTTTTTTCTTTTAAACGGAGTACCGCGGAATCAATATTCACTTACGTCAGAGGTGTTCTTGATAATTGAAATACTATCGGACTAGGTTAAAACTCGAGCAAGGTCTGAATAACGAAATTACCATTCCTTCGTGATAGATTAATAAGCAATGGAGCAGGACATAATACCGTGAATAGCGGCACAACCGAGTATCCTTCATAATTCAAATATTTGACACCGAAATTACGGGAAATGCCGAGTTGGCGGGTCTATGGGCAGCAATTAGACGACGTAATAACGCGTAATGCGCCCGCTCAAGTGAGCGCAGAAATTATTTTCGGAAGAAAGATATTATGGAATCCCGTAATGCGATCGCGACCTAACTGACCTAGTTTATTATCCCCAGGCCCGAATACGATGCATATTTAATTCCACCCGGCCGTTTTAACGCTGGTAAAAAGGCACTGCGATTTTCAAATAAATTTCGCGAGCGATATTTAGCGCGCGGGTATTTTTTCCCGCGGGGACGCCCTTGTTTTTCCCTTTCGTTGCGCACCTCTTTCGCGAGTTTTATTAAAGCAATGGGCATTTGGCTGCGATGGTGGTATTAAAGTGGAGAACTTTGCTGGCAGTGTAAGTCGGCTTTTACGGTCGGGTTTCTCGTGAACTCCAATTACGATAGTAATCCTTAATATACGTCTGCCGTGTGGAGCTTCTCTCGTTCTATTGCGCGCCTACCGCAAGTTCTACCTGCTATCTACGATTCTAATTGCCGCGCGCAACTCTTAATTCTAAGTCTTAACTCCACGACAGGGACACGGTTTTAGAATTATCTGCCCATCGGCGAGATATTTGTGAAATATCATCAATTCACAGAGATATTCAACAACATTCAAAATGTCTGTTTTCTCTCGCTGGGGGGAAAAAAAACATTTTCGCTACCGTGTACGGCTATAGCTAATCATGATTTGCCAAAAATATTTTGCCACCATAACTATAAACTTCTAAACCACAGCAAATGGTTGGCTGTCGCACCTGATACAACACATACACAGTACCAAAAATATTTAGCTATCGCAACTAAATATTAGCTGTCCATATTTTACAACCGAATTTTAGTTGCGACATGCAGTTTTCAGCTACGGCAGCTACTATTTCTGTCCCGTGCTTAAAGTAACTTTACTACGATACGCCGTTTAGATAAGAGAACGATAATTAGGAGTATAAATTAGAGAAAGATATCAGTATAGTTTACAAGAGATTTTTAGCGATTAATATCATGCGCTTTTATTTCCTACGCATTTCTGTCTCTTTATGAAAACATCGAGATGACGAAAGCTTTATCGGCAGATTTATATCGGCCGATAGAACATAATACCGATATATGATCCTGTACCACGTTTCGTCTTTATTTTTCGTGCGGCACTGCACATTTCCACGCGCCGTAATTTCGGACGGAAGAAGAGGGGCCTATTTGTGAACTCAAATCGAGCTTACCCGTTTGGAGATGTGTCAAGTCCCGGGCGTAGCGACGATATTTCGTGATTCTACGAAGCGTTCGCGGAGGAGCGCGCACACCTCGCGCTTTAAATTATCGCCGACGGAATCCCTCTAGCTCTCCATTCTGCAACAAAAAAGAAAGGAAAGATGTAACATTTCAAGTACGTCTAACACAAGAGGGAGCACGTGAAAGAACCACTAATTACTTTGATTCAGTCGACAATAAAGCGCTTCATACGTGCGTCATAACGCGTTGTTGGGCGAGCTTATCGTCGGATTCGTTAGTTTCAATGGCGGTAAAATGGCGCGCCGTTACACCGAACGGGTTATCAAAGTAACGTCGCTGGCTCGCGAAGCACGCTGGAAATTTGAGCAAAGCGACAAAGTAAAATGCTTTAACATCCGGTTCCCAATTAGTGACGTCGTATGACGAGAAATATGATATTAATTCAACGCTGCGAGCTCCGCGGCAATCTTTCATTTTGCAGAAATGTTTACGCGCGGTCGCACGGATAATGTGTAACAAGACGCGTCGTAAACAAATCGGCGCGAATCCCGATAATTAAAGTTACTTCATTTAGCAGCGAAATATTAAATCGCGCAATATTGCCGGGGGCAAGATCCTTGATTAATTTTGATTACTGATACTTTTTCGTCCAAGTGATTTCTAGTTACACGCGCATTCTATTTACGTTTAACGAGAAGTGTCAATCTGATTATTTATCGCTATGATATATGGTATAATGGATACGATATACAATATAAAAGATGCAAAGTCCGTGGGAGTACGTTTACAATATAAATTTTAAACAATAGCTTTGTCACGGCGCCATTACGGCCTTTTTCACTACGACGTAGTTCTGTAACATCACGGTGCATTATTGCGCCTGTCGAACAGCCGCTGGTCCATTGCGGAGTTTATACAAGATCGTTCGTATAATGTCAACATCCAAGATTTATTACATACTTAATACACAAAATCGATTTTCCATAAATCAAAGAATATTAATACAAGTCGCGTCAATGAATATTACCTCCCGATAGCACGTGTCGCTCAGCCTGGAAAAAGTAGTTCGCGGCGTAGCGAAGAAGCATCGTTGAACATACAAAATCACACGAGGGAAACCGTTTCCCCGTTTTAATGACTTCGTTTTAATGATCTGAACGCGGAAAAGTTCCATAATCATCAGATTAAAACTTCATGTTCCGGTATATAATTGCGGTACGAAACATTAATGAAACATGAGGCAGATAAAGACTCGTTTGATCATAATTACGAAATAATCTTGCGCTAAATATTTGAAAACCGCGTCGGTATTTTGCATGGCAGCTTGAAGTTTCGATAAACATACAGTATGCATATTATGAGATAATTATGAACATTATACTCTTTTCATTTAATTATACATAAATGGAAGTTTGCAAATTGCATTTCGGCTATTCGAAATAAACATGGAATACTTCACTTTATCGCGTCCGGATTTTTTAGTTCAATAACCAATTTTCACTTTCAAGCGGATTCACGTTAAGCACGTATTCTAACTTGACCCTTTTTCTGGAGCTTTTTAAAATTTCCATAAATCGATAAAATCGGATAGAGAGCATTAGCATTTTTTGTTTCTCCGCAGGTTGCAAACTTCCATCGAGAGCGATTTACAAACTCTTCCAGTTATTGACTTTCTGAAATTTGACTGAAATTTTGCAAAAGAAACTTTTCAAAGGATCCTTAAAATTCCTAATCCATGACGCTACTTAAGCATAACTTATTTTAAATTCTGCAATCTTATACATTAGTTACAACATTACAAAAGCAATGTCGATCGTATGTTTTTTTTCCCTTAAATCATATAAAAGATATCTTTCAGACAGCATACAATGCAGAGATCCTAAAAATTCGTGTCTAAATTCTTAAAGTTAAGTTAAAAATTTCATTAAACACTCGCGATAGGTTTTACTGTAAAGTAATTTCTTAGATTATACATATATAAATATCGTTAACAAATTAATTAGCTTTAAACGCGATATTAATTTCATTCGATGAGATCGTAAGCCGATTCGATGTCGATATCCCAGTTCCGCTTCACCCCTCCGTACTTTTTGACCGCCGGGCAAAACTTTTCCGGAAATTGCCATCTTCCTACTTACGGATGAGGCGAGCCGAATCTGGATTGCCGGGTTTCCGCGTTCGGCGAGACACGCCGTCGAAATCGCTTTTTATCATCCTATAATGCTCGCTTTCTAACCGGGAGGAAGATTTGATAGGGACATCAAGAGGGTGAAAGGCAATTGGGGGATGATTGTATCATCCAGCTAAATCGCGACGGAAGAAATCTAAGAATCGATACTCGCACAGCCCTAACTCTAGAACGGGATGTTGGTATTCTTGAATTTTATGATCACATAGCGATGCGATTCATTTTTACGAGCGATTTCACAAGCAACTTTTTTTACATTCGGCTGATGTTGACAAAGGCACTTATTCAGGCATTTTAGATATTGATAGAGAGTACGGTAAAACGATGTAAGACGACAGGTAATAACGAAAGACTTGAAACAATATGTTCCGTTTATATTTATGGGGAGATGATTTTTGTTTTATTAAAATCTGTATTAGTTAAAATAAGGACGGCAAGTAAGATTATTCTCTTCACTTAGAATTACAATTCAGGAGATGAAAATATTGAGTTGTTTGTTGCAAAATATTAAATGACAGAGAACGTATTGAAATTGTTTGTCACAATGTCCCTTTAGTTAATTTCATTATAAGATCAGAAATTGCCATCTTTTTGAATATGCAAATATTAATCCCCTACAGCTATCAAGATTGCAGCTGTTGTGTCTGTAAATTATTTACTTTGTTGAAGATTCGTATTTAATTTAATTTTTTATGATAATGCAGGCGCAGTTTTGCGTAAATTGCAAAATTTAATTAACGCCATATGAGATTAAGTTGCGTTAGTAGAATTAATTTTGGTATACGATAAATATAACGCAAACAATTACCATTTGAAAGGATTCTTCCTTATCTTTTATTGTGCTTGATAAATGGGTAAGTTCGATGTAGCAATTGTCGATGGCATGTTCGGTGCCTCTTTCAGGAGGCATATGGTCAGTAATCAATAGAGCAAACTGTTGATTCTAGTCCGGATGATGGTTACGGATTTTATGGCTGAGCGAGGCAAACTGAACTCACCGAAGGAATCAATCGATCTCGAGCGCCATCGATCTGTTTACACGAGGGTACTGGGAATGTTAAATAGAAGGAGAAACGCAGAAGTTTCATTCGGCCAGACGATTATTAAAGTATTTTATCTAATGCGATTATTAAAGTATTTATCTAACACGTTCCTCACGTTTAATTCGCTCAAGTATACGTGTATTCAAAGATAAAAAAGGACGAGATCTCTGAAACGCATTATGCGCGTCTTCTCCTCTTTGTAATATGAAATAATGGGTTAATTAAAACAGTTCGATTTCCGATATCAGGAAGCGTGTAAACACATGTGAGAGTAAATTAATTAATATGCAAATACGTATGTTTAAGTATCATAAAGGTACGCGTAACGTAATTGTGCACGCAACTCCTGACCTCTGGGCAAGATGTGTGAACTTACTCGAAACCTGTAAATTTGATTAGCACATAGAGAGAGGATAATATCATCACCAACGCGATAATCGTTTTATGAGAAACTTCGTGTTTGCTGCAGCGATAAACGGTTTCACATCTAAGTACCAAGTAGTATCCAAAATACCAATTGATAAGTAAGCAAGTGTTCGTGTATAATATTGCCGTTTTAACATACAAAAATACGAAGCTGACTTTCCTTTGAAAGTATTAAACTTTTCGTAATTTATTACGTGTTAAGGAACAAACCTAAATATCTCAACGGGTCAAATTTTTGACAAGCATTTGGTGCATCCGCACTTGGAGGAAAGTCCCCTATTGTGAGACAAGTTGCTAATATGAGATAATAGGCATCGCGTGTTGGTTCCATCGTGAATTTATTGCTCTTGAAGTGAAATCTGTTTAGTGGCAAATTCACTGTTAGATCGTGCAATCGTCGCGACAAAAGATTTGTGATCGAACTTGAACGTTGAAAACCCGCTGTCTCATAATAGGCGACTTCCCTCGAATTAATCGCGATTCGCCCCGCTTAATGAGAATCGCCGTCTAATAGTTTGTATGCGCCCAGCTTAAAAGTTCCATCGTTATCCCTTTTTCCGGTCACGACCGTCTCTCTATAGGCTCGCGGATAATCCTCTTGCAGGAAAGAAAAGCAGCCCTCCCCCCGATACACCCTCACAAATCCGCTTTCTCTGTTCGGCCGTTCTTTCGAACACGAATTCTGGTCACAATAGCAATATCTTAGTTCCCTCCTCTCTTCTTTTCGCTATAAACACGAATCGCGAGCCCCGTCCCTCGTTAAGCCGTAATTGTACCGAGCTTTCCACGAGGAAGAAAGATCCTAGGACAGTTATGCGCCGTGTAAGAGGGAAACGTACGAGGCGAAGGGCAGGTCAGAAAATATCAATGGACAATTCAATTCTAAAGGGAAGTTTTTATTCCACCATACGTGTTTTCTACCTAATACTTCTAATATTTTTTTAAACTCTATTTATTATTAAGAATCCATATTTATCCGGATTTTATTAACTGAAGGGTCATGTTATTTTACGCGAACACGCGGAAATAGATATGAGATCGGTGAATATTATTGGGCGATACCATTGATTGACGCAGGCTCTTCTTTCATATTTCCAGCTTTACTCATTTTCAGTTCAAAGGCGCCGAGCGTGTTTTCGCGTCGAAAAATCCAAGTTTAATTTTTACAGGACTTTTCGCGTGAAATTGGGTCGACCGCCCACTGCGTTTTCACCCCGCCATAGGGGGAGATTCGACAAGCAAATATACTCCGAGGTCTCGACGCGCCCTCGTCGTGCTCATTCGGATTCTTCGTTATCATCTTTCGTCTTAGTTCTCGATCTCTCGCGTCTCGCTCTTTCTCTCTCGATGCCGCTCTCTGGAGCCACTTTCACGCCCCCGAAGTTCTCACGATTTAAAATCCCCGTGAGAATCTATAGTGAGAGATATACATCGATGTAGGGGGACTAATATTGCGGTCGGAGAAAAAGAGAGAGAGAGAGAGAGAGAGAGAGAGAGAGAGAGAGAGAGAGAGAGAGAGAGGGGGGGGGAGAGGGGTGAGTACGCGAGTGAGAGAGTCAGCAACTCTCATCCGAAATCGATAGAGCTTAAGACCCTGGACAACGAGGGTTAGCAGGGTGCTCCAACATCACGGCTTCGGCCGAGGCTGTTCTGCGGTTCTTTTTCGGCTGATAAACTCGGTTGCCGAATGCTGAAGGACGTGGTCCGCGTTCGAGGGCCAAGGGAAACATTTCGCCCGTGTTTGTTTGAAACATGATTCTACCATCGCCGTGTACCATCGCCGTGTACCATCGCCGATCGAAAGTAACGTTACTCACCGCGTAAAATATTTAAATGTTCGTTACCGCAGAATATCGCGTATAAATTTTTTACGCATTATAGAGAAAGAAACGCATCGTCCTCCCTTTTCAATGACTAAATAAAATCTGAAATTATTTACCATTTGCCGCTCGCTCGGTGCGTATACATCCGATTTCTTTTAAATAATAAAAGATCCTCAGATTTAGGTATTGTCCCTCGCACAACGTGCCAAGTTAATGATTGAACTACGTCTCATTGAAATTTTGGCGAATTTGCAATATTTAAATATTACTTCGTAAATTACTATCACGTTTATGGCGCGCTGTTACCTGCTATCTCTCCTATTCCAATATAGCAGAGGCCCCGCGAATGCACTCACGACCATCCAAGCCACCACTTATCTCAAATGGTTTCCATGAATACCGAGACGGCATCGGCTGAGATGCTGCCCGGCTTCCGAGTCGTGTTTCGGTTCGTAAATCATAAACAGAATTGATGGAATAAGTCGGTAGACGCGCGCGGGACAATGGATTCGATGCACGGCGCACATCGGCTCCGTCTCAATCGACAATTTTGGCCCGTCGCATCTATTTCGGTATACCGTGGGCGATCTTCCGTGATGGCGCAGTGAGGTAGGAGATGAGCGAAAGACGCGCGGTAGAATCTGTGATCGATCGCGGTCATGAGCGAAACGGTGGATGCAAAGCACGTGTCAAGGTAAAGTGGCTGCTGCGTCTCGCCGCGAAAATCCTCGCTGAAAACGTATTCCAATGGCCCGTAACGTTTCTACCGACGCGACTCCCCGGCGATTGCCGTTTCTTTTTCCCGCAAACGAGGACACCCCCTACTGCTCCACCCTGGCTCGTTTTTAAACCACGGAATGACTTTCCGATTCGACGCGGCCGCGATCGGTTCGCACGAAGACGTTTTATTATGCAGACTCTGCAACGTGACGGATTACGGTGGTGGATTAAGTACGACCCAGCCGGCGCAAACATATTTTTTAATTGAATCGATAAATAAGCTGCGAGAGGAACGAAGGTAGAGAGGGAGAGAGAGAGAGACCGAGGTTTAATGTTATTTTAAACGATTTCTATATAAATGCAAATTTATTTGTTACGTTTGCGAAAATAGCGTTTACTTATAAACAAATTTATTTGTTTCAAATAAATTCGAAGCCGATTCTGAAATTTGAGACGAGAGAAATGGAATTATACACTTCGCGCGCGTAATATTTCAAATTGTTGTATTTGCTAATATTGCGACGCAATAATCGTATTTGTCGCTTTTAATTTCCAACGGCGTTGTGTCGCGCGAAGACAGGTTTAATAAATTATGCTTTGTTAAATCCAATCCAGCACGCAACTAATAATCGATGACCCATCGCTCCGAACTAAACTTGTGGCTACGCTGATGGATCCGGCCGCGCCACAATGAGAGTTTCGGATTAACCGAGAACGCGATAATGTCGACAGCCGTTTCCCGTGGATCTGGAAAAGTCAGCGCGGAGAGGACGCGACAAACGGCATCGCGGCGGTTATCTCGCAATCTCGTTAACGAGTCAAAGCGCGGGTGTAATCGCTAGCGATAATCCCAGTAGCGCTGATCCAGTCTGCGAATCACGAGTTGCCCTGCCGTTTAATCGGCTGGAATTATTAATTAGGACCGGTACGCGAGTATCCCCGACGCTCGCCGCGAACTTTGAGGATGATCGCGAGCGAGGTATGTAAATAAATAAAGCGCGTTCACCGAAGAAGGAAAGATAGATAGAATCAGGTGGATGGAAAGAGGGAGAGAGGGAGAGAGAAAGCGGAAGCACTGGCGAACGCGCGGAATATCCCGTGGCGGGAATTCGCCGGTGAATTTAGCGATGCGCGAAAGCCGAGAATGTCGATAGCTTTTGCGTCATATATTATGTTATGCCCGCCGCGTTGATATTTAAATGGCGCGGCGAATGCACGGTAAATATTGTCAAAATAATTTCTGCGTGACCATTAAACTGACGAGGTCGTTGCGGCGCTAATGTGTGTAAGTTAATTAAATTGTGATCTGCGGTAAAGCGGAATACTGGCAAATTAAATTCTGAATGCTCCCGCGTTCCTCCGGCTACTCTTAGAGGGAAGCTCGATCGCAGTTAACGCGCGGCGATTCGCTCGTTGCGCCGTGTTTTCATTACTCTCGATGCCAACCGCGCCATATATTTGCGCTTTCGTTTTGAGTTAATGGATTAATTAATATAATGATTTATTGTCACTATAGCGATACGCTTTCGGTTTACAAATGGAAGTACTCGGTGTTGATTTCATTTCTAAAGAGAAAATTCGATCACATTCTATCGGACGTACCACACATTAACGTTGCGTCGGTATTATAACTCAATATCGCAAATTAAAAAAATATATATGCGCATAAAGATATGTCGCAAATACATTTCATATAAAATTCTGAATTAAATTTCAAAATATGTATATTACGAAAGAAGAAAAAGTATGTGTATCTAAAATCTATTTCCGCTTTTAAGAAAATTTTATGATTCCACAATTGCACAGACAATCGTTTATTTTGAAGAGATTTAAGGGAGAACTTTTTCGAAGTGATAAAAATTGAGTCTCTTGGTATCAGCGCGTATTTTATCCCGTTTAAAATCTGCAAATAACGCCGTTGGAATTATAAACCTGCTGCAAGAATGGCCCCAAAAAAAGTCTGGCGCGAGCGCATCTCTTTCTTTCCGAAGAATTTTCCACTCCAGATGCAGCGCATTACATTACAGCGTACCGACGCCGGAAAACAATGGTGTCCGCGTAGCTACCGAATCGCTCATGCGTGAATTTGCATTAATTGCAATTAGGGGGCCGACGTTACCGCGGATTTTCGTTAATTTAAACGATTGTCAGCGAACGGTACGTACGAATCCTCGTGCGTTCCATTCGTTATTCGCGCCTGCTCGCCATATCTCGCGCCGCTATGTCCGTTGTGTCGAGTATCGACAGCTAGGTATCACGAGCGCGACAAGTGGAAGGCGGAAAGGCCTGTCGTTTACTTGTCAGATTCCTTTTCTGGGCGCCGATGCAATGCCGGCGACAAACGTCGACACGAGCTGCGCTGCCCTAAAGACCCATTTAACCCGCGCGGTGCAGAACAATTTCGAACCTTCGTCGCTATCGAGATATTATCGCTTGTTTGTTACGTCGCAACAAACTGGCCGACATGTGTAACAAACTATTCCCTATCGCTCGGAGAAATCTTCGAAAGTGCAACAAGTATGGCTCACAGCTCGTGATAAAGTATCGTGTGAAATTCTTGAGAAATACAAATTTTTAGGGCATTTTGGAAACCAATTACTTATTGTTAGATGTGCTAAAAACTTTGCGTTAACCGATGTGTATCGCGTAAAAGCGAATGTTCGCATTTAGGGCGATTGTAAAAGCCAGTTTTATATCTGTGAAAAATACGGTTAGTTTCGGAAATCAAACGTTTGACGTAATATATTGTATTTCTGGGCTGCACTTTACGTTGTTTAATTAAACAGCTTTCTTTCACATCCATTTATGTGAATAGCTCTTTACGAGATTGAAAATTGTAACACTCGTTCACATGTTTTTCCTCGCATCTGACGTAGTCCGGGAGATTGTTCCGCCTACGTAGACCTTTATCGTCACAATTGATCGACTGCAGCCGTGCGTGAAATCCAAGGAGCGCGTTTAGCCGCGCTAATTGCCGGACGAAATCGCTCGTTCAGTGATAGTTGATTGCGCAATTATTTCGATAGCGCTTTTCAGTCAATCGAAGGATTTCATGCGAGCCGGCCGCACGAATTTCAACAAAGCTAGTTCCGAATGCGGAGAAAATAAAGCTCCGACATGCTTGGCATTTAACTGGAACTCCCTTGCAAAACTGCTTGTTTACCCCGGGCGCGTAATTGCGGAATTTTTGAGCGCGCTCGTCTTTGTAATTGTATATCGGCACATTAATATCCGCTCGACATTTTCTCTCCGATTAAAAAAAAAACAGAGTTTTACTGAAAAATATTTATTCAGAAAAATGTTCAACTGATTGAAATTGAAACAAATATTTTTAGACGTTCCGGTTTTTAAATAAACTCATTCTCCTGTGCAAATCGATTCTACTCAAAACTACTCGGTTATAACTTGTTTCATAACAAATGTAAATATTTGAAGGTTGAAAAGTGCGGATGGATAGCTCTCGTTGTCCATACGTTCCGAGCCATATAGCAAGCAAAATTGAACCGCCATTTACGCAGAACCCGCGTATCTGATTACGATACCGTTGCGATGTACCGTTGTTCGGCGCGACGGGAAGACAAAGAATTTCATCATTATCTTGCCGTGTCGGGTCCCACAGTGTTTTCCTCCATCGTGACACGAACGAGACCGTCGAGTATAACAATAGCGATCGCGACTGCGAGAAACAAATTGCGCCGTTGCTTACGAGAATGGCGCAAAATGCATCTCCGCTCGTTGCTGTCTGTAATCAGAAACTCGGGTATAAACTTATGCCCCGAGATGACGACGTCCATTCACCACTGCGAACGAGAGTAACGCAAATATTTGCCGCTTCCGCAGGTCTCCCCCACGAAATGCCACGGTCTCTAATTGGATCTTGGCTATCATAAATATTAATCAAACTGCCGCGCCGAGACGAATTCATTTTTTGCGTCACGTGCTTACCCTATTTATCCCCGTTTTACATGAATATATTATACACACGCGTCCGCGTACGTCCACCCGCCGCCGGCCTTTCTCTCGCATCCCCCACGGGAAGCCGCACTGCTTTTCGGACATAAAGAATTTATTTTCCTCCGTTGGTTTTCCGCCCGCGGGATCCATCCCGCTAAAAGAGGGCTTTCGCCATCTCGAGCCCTTTAATTTCTCCTCCATTATTCAACATCAGCGACGACAATTTTTTATTTATACAAAAGCCCGCTGGGGTAGATTCGAGGGACCCTATTGCCTATCTTGTTAAATATTTAAACTGGACATACAGCAAGGGTGGCTAGACACATTCTAGCAGGAAGATATTATTATTATTTTTATTATTAAGGTAAATGTAATGTTTACGTATATGTCGTACAGCAAAATGTTGGGCCTATAGGGACACAATATATCTAGACCGAGCGTTTGCCTTTATTTGAGCAGTGGGGGTGCAGGTTCACGTTAAAAAGGACAAACTCCGTTTTCTGCTATTTCGTTCTCTCTTGTTTACATGCGAACGAGACAGAATGAAATAGCACAAAACAGAGTTTGCCCTTTTCTACGTGAACTCCACCCCCGCTGCTCAGTGCTCGGTCTGCAGATATATTATGTCTATGGTTGGGCCTTTCATCACAGAATTGAATCTAAAATTGTGCGACGTACGCACGAAAGTATCTGTTATTACGTTACTATATTCACACCCGCGTACTTTCTATCGTGGCCCGTGCTGTTTCTATTCTACTGAGAACGTTATTCATCGCTGCTCTCCGGAAGAAATTATTGCATTACGTACGGCCATGTGGCAATATAATGTATACACGGGGCTGGTGCGTGTACAGAGCGTGTGCTTTAATCTTATGAATACGAGTTCCATTAGCAGGTATCATCGTCTCACGAGAGCGCGACACTTTGGGCAAAACGTGCTACCCTTTCAGCAGTTTATACAGCATTTACGGGCGCATTATCTGCGAACACATGTTTCTCCCCGTTTACTTCTTTTCACGCTCGCACCGCGCGCACACAATTTTTGAAGACAATCAAGGGACAGGTGTTCCCGCCGTTGTGGCAAATGCTCGCACCTTCAACCGCGCGAAGAGCTAGCGTTGCTTTATCTCCCATTAAACATTTTCGTTCGCTCTCGTTTTATCCAGCCGCAATTCAGTCGATACTTCCCTCGCTCGTTCTTTTTCGCTCTGTATTTAATGACACTTTAATTATAATTTAAAATATGAAAAATCTCATTTGCACGCGCGCCATTGTAAAATTACCACTGGCAATCAAAAAAGATTTTATCTCACCGCACTGTAATGTTTATTTCATGTGATGAAATTTTATACAGTTATGTTATTAACATGTTATTAACGACCCAGCGATATCCACAACAAGTGTTCGTTATTCTGGATTAAAATGCTGCGATGTGAAAGACAGATTATGGCGCTCGCTAGATGCTTTCGTCAATGTGTCGATGAAAACGTTGATCAATTGGCTCTGCGCTAACTATCGTCGACGAACTTTGACGACGTGTTTCTCGCTTTCGCGAGGTTCACAGATATTACTCGTATCGACGTGGCAAACGCACGAGCAAAAAAAAACTTCTTTGTCCGTCCGATTCGATTAAAGAACAAAAGGATATCTCTTTGTTCTATAGGCAGTCGAGAACTTCACGGAATGTCGTTTCACTTTGGTGCGGTTATGCGCGCTCTGATACGCGGTTTATCGGGGAGAAGTCGGGAGGGCCAGCTGAAATAATTAACCGATTACGCAGTTTTGTAATACCGTAATACCTAATGGCCTTTACATCGCGACGTTAATGATTCCTCAAAGCTCCGCCGCCGCTGGCGTTATAAGAGGAAATTGCGAGAAAGAAATACGTGTTACATTGTACTTCATTTAAATCGTGTAATTCGGACGTGACAAATTATCCCTTAATCTGGAAGAGGAAGAGATTTACCAGCGTACGAAATCGCTTTCGCTTCCTCTTTATTTAATTACGAGACCGTAATCTGTTCTTTCAACGAATTAGGGGGCCCCGTCGGCGTATCAGCGAAACCGTTCGTTCTCGAAAATCGATTAGGTGAAATGGGCGATTAGCTCGAGCGCCGATCGTTCACGCGGGTACAGCAAAACAGCTAATTACAGTGGGTGCTAATTGGTACTCTGCAACATTATCCGTTTCTTCCCGGTGTGTGCTCATTGTCGTGGTGCATCGTCGGTAAACGCAAACGAGGAAAGGACGTGTTATGTACACGAACGATTAACCGAGTGACAAATTAACTGATAACGCGGTGACAGGCTGTCACGAGAGGACGCTTGATGTACCTCGCGCGTCTAAATAACAGGCGGTTGGAATAATTTATGCCCGAATGTAATTGGATTCCATTGTGCCATTCGGACATTGAGTAATTCTTAATGAATACTGAACGGCCGGCGCGGGAGGACGGGCAAAAGTGTACGGGACAAAGAGGGCTGAAAAGGGCTTCCTGCACGTATAGAATATCGCAATTCATATTAATCTTAATTGGCTTTATTCTTTTAACAAGGTAATCAGGCATCAGTCGCTTTGGTCATTATCTCGATAATTAATTCGCAGAGTGAAGTAAAAAAAAATTTTATGGCTAATTTTGGATAATTAGAAGTGGTGTCTTGTACAGGTACATGAAGAAATAGTGTCTCGGTTCTTCTAGATTTTTTACTCACGAAGAATCCCCTCGAGAATAATTAAAAATGCTAACGTATAAAATATTAATACATTTAAAGTACCGCGTCAATTATGTCGATTAGTCTTTAACTTTTATATCTACCACTATCTTGGAGGTACAATGCATGTAAATGTGCAAATACGCTCTCTTGGAATTCTCTCTCTCTCTCTTTCGGTCGGAATTCGTCGTCCCCTCTTCACCCTTCGATCGCGATTTCTGCGCAAAGTGCGCGAATAGCCCTTGATTCATTTTGACTGGTATCACTTACTGGAGCGGATCCTCGTACGCGAGGCTACGTATTCACGGGTTCGAGAGGCGGTTGAATTGAACCCCGATCGTACTGGCGACAGAAACGTGCCTTTTTCGCGGTAATTCCATTGTAACGACCGTGCCACCCGTTTTGGGGTTAATTGCCAGCACTGATCACGGTCGACGTCCCTGATCGCCGCCGGCCTGAGCGCGATTAAATGCAAATCACCTTAAAGACGATTTTATGGGCATCGCGTTAACGGATACCGACGTGTAAAAGCCGTGGTGTCGAATACGATATTAGCATGATCGATATATTCGATGAACTCTGCTTCTACCCTTCTCTTTCTCGCCTCCTACCCTCTGCCTCCCTCCCTCTCCCTCTCTCTCTCTCTCACTGTCTCTTTGGGGGCGTAGAATATGGAAATTGATATAATCTCTCCTCTACGGTACTCTACAGCAGGTGGATGTAAGTTAAGATACCATTAATGCAAATTGAATAAAGCGTGATTAACTGGAGCGTTACAAATTTATCTCGCATAATATCCGTTATAGAACACATTGTATTCTTCCTGGGCTTTTAACGTTCGACTTTAAACGTCCTTGCTACTAAATGTCGAGTTAAAACTCTGCTTGTCTAAACACCTTTAAATATCCAACGTACATAATATGCAATAGTGAGTTAAGATAAGGGCCTTTAATACGATATTTAAAGATGTTTTCACATAGATGGAAATGAACAAGAACACACCAATTTGTCTTTTGGAGCGCTAAATGTCGACAGATTTAATTAACGTCAGACGTTTCGGTTACTAAAGGTAACCCTTTTCAAGAAGTTTTTTTAATACGCGAAGAAAGAATTTTTAACCACAAATTTATCACAATAGTTAGAAAGGAAAACGCAATGCCGGTTATCGTATCGGTTATCGAGGGTTTTTTGCTATTGGGGTGTCGGGCAGAGTTGTAAAGGCGCAGATTAACATTGTAACGACACTCACAAAATCGTTGATAATGATCGGAAGATGATAACTGCGCTGAATACGAACGCGTAAAAATAATCGTCGCTTAAGGATACTTTATTCCATTTGTACACTGCTATCAAAAGAAGCAAAAGATTCGTTTCCGGTATGCTACGCGTCTTTATCCCCGGGTGAACTGAAAGGAGAAATGCCGCATAAAGTCATCGGAGAGTGAAGTGTTCTTCTGCATTTTGCTTCCATTCAATGTCACCATGCGTAGTTCTTATAAAGGAACGAATATTTCATACTTGCTCCGTTCCGCGTGTTGCATATTGCGCTTAATATCTATCAAATTTGCCCGAGAGAGATATGTTCATCGCGATAAGCCTTCGAATATTTCCGAGTCGACCGAGTAAATCAACCAATTTGAAAGCGACGTAGAAAAATGTGCCACCCCCCCCCTTTTTTGTTTTATAATCACGATAATTAAGACGAATGCATCCGGCAATTTTAAATACGAACGGAAAGGGATGATCTATAACGGCTTATAAATTTGCGAAGACAAATTTTTAAGGACGTATCGTGTAATAATTTTATATTTCAAATGTTGTTAGTCACAAAACTTTTGCATTAAAGGGTACATTTAAATTTAAATTTATTCCGTCATATTTTTCTCCACGTCGCAATTTTCTTTGAAGACAGCTTTTCAGGATAATTTATTATTTATGTTGAATTTCTTTCGCGAATTTTCATTTCTTACGTTTCTCACAAATTTTCACTTTGTTGTGTTCTCTAAAAAAAAGAGAGAGAGAGAGAGAGAGAAACGTTATAATCGGAGATGCCTCTGCGATAATAGAAATCAGCAATTTTAATGAAAGCGAGCCATTAGAGATTTTTATGCATTTTTTTGTACAGTCCCGTGTGTACTTTCTATTATACTTTCTTCAATGAATTTTTCCTAAATATCTTCACAGTGACGAAATTTCATAAACTCCCGTTTGTCGCATCGAGTGCACTCTTTTATTCATCCAATCAAATTTGCACTGTTTATACGCGTGTATATGCGCATCAGTCGCACGGTATATACCCATGCATCGCGTTATTCGCGGTCGTTGTTTCACATAAATTGCTAGCCATGCAGTTGCCGCTCTCCCCGATGCATATTTCACGCGAGAGCCGAACGCGCCGCATTCCGACAGTCGCGCTGCATATCCGCGATTCCTCCACATTTGTACACCGCGATCGCATGCATGCATGAGACGCGCGTGTGAGAAAACGCGAATAGACTTATAAGAAATTCCGTTCCGCGCGCGCTCGCGCGACGCGTTTGTCGGTGACGAGTTAGCGGAGAATGGTATCGGACGATACGCGCGTGCGTGTGCGCGCGTACATACGGCGTTCGGCGCGAGAAACGGCTACAAAAGGATCGCGGCGGAATCGACCTCCCACGTGTACCGGGAGGGAACTCACGGAATTTCGATGAACGCGTCCAGATGCGGCATCGCGCCCCCCGGCGTGGGCGTGGACGAAACGTCGTTCGTGCAGACGCACACGTAGCTCGCAACGTGGGAGGGAATGCGGAAAGATTGCTTTTACGGATTACGGGAACAGCATACGCTGGTTCAACAAAGGACGAGAAATTACGAAAGTAATCTCGGGAGAAATTCTATTTTTATATCGTCATGTCGTGCGCTTTAAACGCCCTCCCGTGGCAGCCTCGCCGCGAAAGGGATTTTCGCGTGTCTTGAAAAGCGATGGAGATATTTGACGTGCTCTTAACAGATAGACATGATACCCACTCTGCATATAAGCTCCGACAGACGTACAGTGCTGTTCATTAATGCTTGGACCTGCATTTTTCCCATCTATACAAAGCACTGAGTTTCAGGCTGTATGCGTCACAGACTTTTATATACTACTTGACTGCCACCTTCGAGCTGAAAAGTGGTCTGTCAGTGACACATACTACTTATGTACCTAACAAGACATGACGGAACTCTTGCCTCACTTTTCAGCTCGAATGTAGCAGTCTAGTAGTATAAACAATAGAAGTCTGCGGTACGTACCCCTATT
>NW_011967245.1:2138318-2139534 GCF_000949405.1 Vollenhovia emeryi | reverse complement strand
AATAGGGGTGCGGTACGTATGTATAGTCTCATCTATTAATGCTTGGACTTGCATTTTTATCGTTATTTTTCTCATCTATACAAATCACTGAGTTCCAGGCTATATGTATGTATAATACTAGCCTAGACTTCAGTCTGTGTACTACAGCCTGAAACTCATCGATGTATAGATGGAAATAAAGATTACGAAAATGTGAATCCTAGTAAAATTGAAGTCCAGGCATTAATGAATAACACTGTACTACCACAGACTTCTATAGAACTGAAACTCATCGATGTACAGACGGGAATAAAGATTACGAAAATGTGAATCCTAGTAAAATTGAAGTCCAGGCATGAATGAAAAAGACTGAATTACCACAGACTTCGATAGAAGTCTGTGTGAACTACAATCTGAAACTCATCGATGTACAGACGGGAATAAAGATTACGAAAATGTGAATCCTAGTAAAACTGAGGTCCAGGCATTAACGAATAGGACGGTACAGAACTGGCACGTGTGGCTCGTATCGCTTGGCTGACTAGTGCGCTATAGCGCTACTTTTCAGATGACCCGCGGAGCAGCTTCCGCCAGGTAGCATCCGCAATCCCTTCGGGCTGACTAGTGGTACGCTCGCGTTACTATCAGATCGAGTTACCGCCAGTGTCCGTTACTTGACGGCTTTGAATTAGCTCAAGCGTTTGGAACGATGGTGGGTTTTAAGTCGACTCATACCCGTTGTTACGCTAGAACCATTCTACACCACTGATATCTTTGAAACGTTATTGAGGTATTGTTATATGGAGCTAATTGCGTGTGTACGCGCAAGTTGTAAGCTTCCGCTCTGCGCTCTATAGAGACTGCAAAGTTCGAATTACGTATTCGCATATTTCTGACTAGGCAATATTTACACTCGTTTACTCTCTAAAAGTCAATCAGTGGATTATCACTGAAAATCAGTGAATAGTCACTGATTAACAGTTGTAAGTATACCACTGAAAATCGCAGTGGTTTACCACGACTGTACAAATTTAATACAACTGTAAATCAGTGACCATTCACTGTTTTCAGTGATAATCCACTGATTGATTTTCAGAGAGTTTAGAACTCGTACGTTGAATTCACGCAACAATTGTGTAAATAACAAAAAACCCATCTTTCCTATAGTTTGTATAAAAATGCAAACGCATAAAAAATTGGAACTTAATACAAAAGTTTCGATATAATCAGTAATCAT
>NW_011967245.1:2120383-2134724 GCF_000949405.1 Vollenhovia emeryi | reverse complement strand
GATTCCGTCGCAAATCGCAGCGATACACTTATAGCCGTGAATCAGTGACCGTTCACCGATTCCCAGTGATAATCCACCGATTGACTTTTAGAGAGTCCGAATATTTACGTCCACGCGGATATTTCAACGTCTACAGGCCGATTTCCGTTTGCGCGCGTGTAAACGCCAAAGTGGATGGAGGACCGATTTAATCAACCTCGGATACAAAAAGATAAACGGGTTTGGAGCACCGCACACAGGAACTTTCGACGGCAACTATTCGAAACACTGCGAAATTTATTAACATATAATGGAAAGAGCGCGCGCGCAGTCGATATCGGATATTGAGGGATCGCCCGACCCCGTGTGCCGTGTAATTGAAATATTTGCCGATATTTGAGCAAGGGAGTATGGGCGTGCATGACGGCGAGTTTAGAAGTTCTGCGGTCATCGGCCGACCATTATTTTCCGCTTATTATTTTCCCGCTCCACCGACGGTGGTTTAGACACTGTGTCGCGCCCACCCATCCTCCTACCACACATCGCATGTATTCCAAATTAGATGAACCAGCTTATTACGTGCCATCGTTTTCTCAGCGGTAAATCGGGGACGAATTCTCTCCGCCCCGCCCCCTCTCGCTACATTTTTAATTAAATATCGCGGATATTATGATTTATAGATGCGACCGAAATTTAATTAATGCAGCTCCGCATGAAATGCTTTTTTTTTGTGCAACGTCTAAAATATCGAGCCGCGATTTAAATAATACCTTAAAATATGAAATAATATTCGTGAATTACACGTATCGGCTCATAATATTGCGTTCTGCGATAAATTACATTTTTCCTCGTAAGCAAGAGTAGTATCTTGTTGGCGGAAAATACATCTCGGTTCAATAATATTGTAAGTATCGGATAATTACGTTGGATTCCAAGCTACTGCAATTAGTATGCCTGACAACGAACTCGCCCGACCTCTTCGACATCCAATCCTAAATATTTTGAACTAATCAGAATTCTTCAATTGTCGCCAGCGGTAATTAACAACGTCAGCGTTTCCTTGACCATACCTGGGCATCTTTAATAATACAGAAAATTTCTTATTTTGAATAATATTACCTCAGCCAGGGTTTGAATTTGAACCTCCCTACACTCTAGGCGGGCGTCTCACCAATTCGACCACCGAGGCAGATCGAGACGCCCGTCTAGAGTGTAGGGAGGTCCAAGTTCAAACCCTGGCTGACTTTACGCAAGAAATTTTCTGTATTATTAAAGGTGTATGGTCAAGAAAACACTGACGTTCTAAATATTTTTCTAATAAGCAATCGAAATTCCGTCGGAATCTACGTAGAGTGGGGACAAGAGCACAAACATGACCGAAGAGTCTTTACCGCGAGGTGAATCTCCCCGGCTGGAGAACAAAGTTTCCCCGAGCGACAGTGAAACAGTCCTGGCATCGACAGAGCTGTCGAACTCGGCAAGGCCAAGCGAGGGTTTACCGGGGTCTCCTATTTCCTCGGGTCCCTTCTTCTAGCTTCCAACTCTGCCCGGGTATCGACTATTATGCGGACCGTAATCTTCGCACGCATCCATCAGTGGGAGAGACTGATGACGCCAGTCGTTGGATAAACGGTATTTTCGCATAGCTCATTAGAGCAGCTCGCAAAGGGGCACGGATCTCCGTTAGAAATACCGCTGTAATCCCGTCGAAATGACTAGGGGCTCAACGAGCCCTTATCTCTCCTAATCGCGGGCTCGTTTATGACGAATATTTTACGCGATTACCGCGGAGGATTTTGTATCGCATTGATTTTTACAACCTGCCTTCCCTCGTCGCTCGCGAAATACGCAATACGTTCCACGCAGAAGCGTGGAAAGCATCGCAATGAAATTCTGTGAAGTTGTTAAAATCGTTTCCCCTCTCGAAAACTGCTTTATCGTATTCTACAATTTTGACCTACTTTTTGTGCCCGCGAATCCACCGCCTCTCCGGATATACACCTAGAAGATCTCAGCGCGGCGCGTGACAGCAACGTTTGCAAATTTAAATAAATGCCTGAAGAAATGTAACGAGGCAGTACATAGGGACGCGGAGCGAAGTCGAACGGGTAAAATTTCAATTGAGTTGCGAGTTCAATTATTGATATAAATTGCATAGTTCGAGTACGCGGAGCGGAATCTCTTTACGGTGAACGAGTTTATTAATGAAGCGCGCGGCCATTACGAGAAATTATCGCGTGGAAAACGACGGGCGGGCGCAAACGCGTCGCGCCGGTGGACGCAAACCTCCCGGGAGATCGTGTCGTCGCGTCGTTGATTTGTGTCTGATTTGCTTGCAAGCTGAGCGGCGCGGTTCAGAAGATCGATATTCAAGGCGTATGTCCCCGGGATGTCCGGGCTGATATCTGTCAACGCGGTTCCTATGATCGAATGTCAACGGCGATACGGAAAGGTGGATGCTCGGGGAAACGCGCCGTTTTCTATCTGTATTAATTTATCGAGGAAAGACCATTGCGTCAGTCACGAGAGCCTACGTTTTTCAACGTTCTTGTTGATCATACTTTAAACTCGTATCTCTTTCAAATATATCTGCATTATTCGCGAGAAATCGGAAGGGTTAATTAAATTTTACGTAAAAAAATGTGTAAATGCAAATATAGTGTTTACGCGCGAGTTCTATTATTGGACGCATCCGCGTAAAAATGAATGATCACAGAACGCTATTTCCTTTGTGCTCGCATTCGAAATGCTTATGCAAGTATCTTTTGACAAGAACATTTGTGCCTTCGTTTTTACACTCGCGCTACTTATCGATACCTTTGATATTTTTGTATCAAAGCGAGAATATACTTGGATTCCGCGGAAGATCGTGCTACGCAAGGTGTATTCGCTGAAACACGTGGGACGTGACGATTGTCGTTTCATTTATTCGAGAATAGAAAAGAACGTATTTCTGCATTAAACGGATTTTATTGATATATAAATAGCAGTCGCCGTCGACAGTTCCGCGCACGTGCGATCGTATCGAGACTTGGTCATTCAAAGCACGCGCGCGATTGATGGCCTCCGCTCGAAGACGCGTATAATCGCCTGCTTACGCGTGTATCCGCACTCGGAATGATTCGCGCGATCCCGCGGCAAACTCCCTAATGGTCACTTGCAAATACATCGACGAGAGTCCGGGAACTTTAATCGTTTAAAGCGTTCGCGTCAAACTCCCGAGCGTAACATACGCGCTATCCTCTTATCGATTTTGGCTTTCCGGTAATGTTTTTAGAACTTCTATGCATGAGCTGCTGGTATTCCGTTCTCCCCTGCCGGCAAATGGTTTATCTTAGCAGTACCTTTTGCATACAGTGTGACGCGCAACTTGGCAGGCCACTGTAAAGTCGACACCTCATTTACAAAAGTCGAAAGTTCTATTAGCAGTTCCGTTTGCATCCGCAACAGTTTCCGATGGATTTTCAAAATCGTTCCGTTAGTCTGAATAGAAAAGATGATTTTTGAAAATATGAGATGTTAACTTTCCGTCAGGAGCCCAGATGTCAACTCTTTCTCCCCAAATTAACGAAACTATTTCTCAAACCTGTTAGAGATTGCAGAAGTAATTTGGCTGCAAATGGATCCAATAGTTCGAACTATTAATAAAAGCTTTAATTTTTGAAAATAAGATGCCAACTACACAGTGGCCGCAACTTGTCCTTGCGTCTCCGTTTGTACACGGAGAAAAATTTTTATCGGATAAACCGATTAAATAGTGTTTCCGATTATTAATTTTTCCGATTACGTTTTCCGATTAAATGGATACATCCAAATTTATTCGATGAAATGCAGTTACCGATGAAATTGGATTGATAAACCGATCGCATTTTTCATCGGATATACAATTGAATTGGATATATCCGTTTGTTATTATGTAATTGGATTATCCGATTATATTTAATCGGACGTTTTTCGTTTATATATTAGCTGTCCATATTTTACAACTGTAATTTAGTTACCACGTGCAGTTTTTAGCTGCGGTAGCTACGTTTTTTCCGTGTAATATATTTTAACGATATAGGACAAATACAAGGAATAGAGAGGCATCTTGCCGTTAAAATAAAGCTTGGGAACAATTCAGGTCTGTAACTTGATTAACAAGATGATGAATCAACGTGTCAATTTATTGGAAAGTTTGTTAAGAAGAAACATTTCAAGGCGAAAATCGTCTCGCTAATGTCTTAATTTTGTTATAATCTTACAAATGTGTTCTTCATCACCTTTAATAAAATAATGAAAATTGGGAACATAAAGACAGAATGTATTTCGTGTAAATTTTATAATATTACGTAGAAACTCGGCCAGTGGTGAGTTTAATGTATTTCTTATTGATTTAAGAGCGTGCACGCGAAGTATATATAAGTATTTTTAATGACAGCTTATTTCGGCAATGAAATTAATAATATCAATAATAATTAACTCAATCCGTTGCACACCATTTAACAAATACTCTCTAAAAATAAACCAGCGATTTATCACTGACAACAGTGAATGGTCACTAATTGACTCCTAGAGAGTATTGAGAACTGATTCCTTTTGATTATTTATATATATATTTCATCATATTATCGAAAGATAATGTAAGAATTCTAAATTGTCTCCTAGTCGTTAGTTCAATGGCGGGCAAAAGCTCCATTCAATCGAAATTCATTTAAACGACCCCTTTTGCGCTCATTGCTAATGGCCGGGCATTATCTCTTTCCGCGCGAAGATGAATTATTCAGTTGATTTCATAAAACCGGTGTCGACCGCGACCGCTCTTCCCGCACTCGTTAATCTAAACGAAGTGTGGACAGTGCGGAAACTAGCACGGAGAGAGTTTAGGTCGGAGGCGCAGCGAACAGGCAAAACACGATTAGAGGGTGACCTCACGTAGGTCCGTCTGGCTATTCGTCAGGATGCACGTGTCGGAAGTCAATTAGATACGAGCGGAAGTTGGCTCGCGGCGCGGACGACGAGGGGGGGGAAAGACAGCGGGAAAGCCTCATTTTGCGAAACGTGAACGAGCCTCGAGGAAATACGGCCGCTAAGTACACCGTCGTCCACCATAACGCCGCAAATACGACGAGTATTTGCACAATGCCCGGGGACGCGGAGCGGTGATTATAGTCGCGTAGAAAAGTATTTGCGTGAGCTCCCCTGGGGGATATGAGAACGCGTAACATGGGATGCGGATGTAAAAAAAAACGATACATCTCCATAATCGTTTTACGAGCGACAACAACGACGACGACGACGACGACGACGACGACGGCGACGGCGACGGCGACGATGTCGACGACGAGTGAACGCAGCCAGCGTGCTGTCATTAAAACTTATTTATCCTGGTACAGGGAGAGATGAATATTCACATGGAAAAAGAGTTACCCACGTATATTAGTACATCCCGTTAACTCTTTCTCCCTCCCTTTTCCTCTGCCCTCCCCTCTTCTCTCGCTTGTACTAATATTAACGGTTCGTGTAAATCGTTTTTCCATGCCCCCGGCATACTCTGTAAAATTTTAAGGGAAAAAAAGAAAGTGACAATCGCGTTGAGGATATTTACGCTCGAAGTGAGTTACACACGTGTACAGCTAATATAACGTTATAACTTTATTCATTAACATACATTAAATACGTTGCATTAAAAGTTATTTTAGTAGCAAAAAAAAAGACTTTAGAAATATACGCCGAGTGAAATATTCACCGAGTGTAAATTACAGATCATTAACCAACGATTGTATGGGAATAATGCAATATTACATGTAGGCATAATTAGAGTTATAATTAGAGTATTATTTCGAAACTATGCCGCGGTTACTTTGATAATTTTATTTGAGAAATAACAATTTTTAATTGAATGCAAAATTAATAAAATTAGAACGCGGTACCCGGGATACATTTTTCAACGCTATTAGGCTTGTAATAATTAGCTATTTCGTCACCGCGGATACGTTTAATGCGCGATACGGGGATAATTTATCGATGGAGGCGAATCTAATTATCCTCCTCGTAAATACCTTACGAACCGCAAAATAGGAGCTTCGTTAGCTTCCTACAACACATCCGACCCGTCTATGCGCAACGTACATTTGCAAACATGACACCGATATGTTTGCACGTGACAAATAGTCACGCGGAGGAGATCAATGATAACGCGGAAGTGCCCGGGAGACAATAATTAGAACCAAAAGCGGGCAATCGCCGCGTAATAATGACGCAGGCAAGATTCTTCGTCGCGAAAAGAAAGTATTGCTCCGCTGGTTCTCAAAAATTGACAACTTGACCAACTAACAGCGCGCGATTGTTGCGTGATAGAAGACGAGATCAAAACGTTTCGGTATCTGTATACGAAATAAAAAGTGAGCGTACGTTCCGCTGTTGCTTCCGACAGAAATTACACGACTTTTGCTAAAGTCAAATTCCATGTTGTACGTAACGATATCGCGTTATCTCGACGCGCGCCATTGAAAGTTAACTGTACAATATTCTGTTAAAGTAATTATAGCGCGAATGTCACGAAACGTTACCGCGAACGTATCGGAGCGTAATATATCGCAACAACGGCGGTCTAATAAAGCCCGGTGTACTCGTATGTGGGCGGTTTTATTGCGGGACGTGTCGTTGCCTGCTCGAGGTGGACCTATTAGAGAATGCCTTTCTATCGGTGCACGCAATTTAGTTGCTTTTCCGCACCCGGCAGAGACAGCGAGAGCGAGAGCCAGAGCGAGAGAGAGAGAGAGGCGGGGGAGGGAGAGAGAGAAAGAGATGAAAATAGCGAGAGAGGCAAAGAGAAAGCCACGCGCGGTCGTTGCGGCTTCGTTGCGTTTACCGAATGCCATTTAGTACGAAAGGAAACTCAATAAACCCTTAATGGCAGTTCCGTAATAGTATCACAAATACTTAAATACGCCGCGGGTCGTCCTGTGCTGTCATGATGCCACCGGTAAATCGTTTTCTCCGCTGGCCGTGGCCATAAACGACACTGCTAATTAGGCGGTGATGAAATCAACGGTGGACGCCGCGCAGCGAAGCTGCCCGTTTAATAAGCACGCGCTAAACCTCGTCGACTCGTAATCCTCTTGTCCTTCCAGGAGTGAAAATTGGCTCACTCTTTCGCCCGCATGTTAAATCGAGTTGCCTTAATCAGAGTTATCCTTCAACGAGCTAATGAAAATCGGATTAGGCGGTGTATGAATAGAAGATCCGTATCGGCAATTTGACCAACGGTTTCGCCATGTTGAAGTAAACAATTCAATCCGATGCGGATTAATTTGATATGAATTATTCCATGTCGGGGGTAAAATTTGTAGCGGTTCTATTAATAGCGGTTGTTCATTAATAGATATTTGATTGCGGCTTCGTCGGTAACAAAATGTTCACTTGTTGCTGGCTTATTCCAATAGCGCTTAGTCAATCCACGAATTGTCAAAATGGCAAACGAGATTGTCGATTGCCGTTCGATTAAAAGCAAAGAAATCACGGACTCGACGAGCGCTGTAGAAAAACAAAGGAGCCGTCGTAAATAAGCATAGCTTATAATATAATCGTTATTACTAAAAAGAAAAATTCGTATTACAATAAGTAACACTTCGTAATGAGAATTGCAAGTTGCCTGCGGTTGTGCTTTTGTGGTGAAGGTTATGGTTGCTCATTTCACGAATTTACGAAGTCTCCATTAACGGGCTCGGTAAGTCAGCTACTACGTGGCACTTTCGTGACGGTGTCGCGAACAGTTCAAAGGACCTCGTGGCAGGATCTGGCGTCAGCAGCTGATCGTTTTCTCTATGGACTCGTACCCGTAAATGTCCTTAGTTCACCCGGCGATTAAATTAACGGCGACGCGGAGTATGGAATCTGTTCAATTATGATAATGCACTTAGCGGGGACAGATTAGCAGATCGGTGAGACGGGAAAGTTCCAGCGTGGTTAATTCCGCGGTCACGGCACAGTTTCATGCCATCAAACGGCGCGAAAAGCGCCATTTATCGGAACTGCTTTTACACGGAGGTCCGTGCTCGGAAATATTATATATATATGTATATGTATATATAATATGTATATAGGGAGGGAGGGAAGAGAGAGATTTCTCGTATTCAAAAGCACACGCAATTGGTTATACTAGAAAAAATTAAAGAAGTTACTCGTTGCTTTAGATTAATGCAATATAGCCACTAGATAAATAATTAAAATCGAAGACTAAATTTTTAGAAGATGGGGCAAGAATTTGCCGCATCATAAATTGAAAAAACATACATTATCATCAAGCGAAAGTGATTAGGCCTGGGAACTCGGATCCTCCGTTTTTCTTTTAAAGCAGATCTTTTACCAGAATCATCTTGAATTCGATGTCAAAGATTTATAGTTTACACGTAGTACGTGAACTGTAACCGCGGTACGTGTTTTGTAGCTACATACAACGAACTTTTGCGACAAAACATAGAAATATGTACATGTTGCATTTGTCGTAAACACATTATTGTAATTGTATCGAAATTATTAAATTCGATGTTTTTGGTAGATCGGATAAAAAATAAAGATATTAATTTACATTATACTTGCGTTCGCAAAACCGGAGCGCATATTAACAAATTGTTAAAATAAAGATTAACATTTTATTTTTTAGCATAAGATAATGCAACACATGTACATTTTATAACGGCCTTAGCAAGTACATATCAGTTTTTTTAACTAAATAAACTGAGATTACTTGAAAACCTTTTCCGTAAAGAAAATTACGATTGTTGATTACAACAGCATTTCAATTGCATTTAAAGTTGCTATAATGTAAAACACTTGTGAACAAGTAGCCAATAAGTGGCACGTTTAGAAAATGATGCAACCGGAATCGCGCGAACGTTTGCGCAAGCAAACATTCCGTCAATTGACAAATGGAAATAGGACGTTGTGATTGCGGGCGCAGCGTATACGGCGATCCGGTTACACATACGTCGCCGCGTACACGTGCGTAAATTGGCATAAACTCTGCAATTAACGTTTAATCGGCCCTAATCGCGGTGCAATTTAATTTCACGCGTAGATCTGGTCGGGCGCCGTGCTCCGTTTTGTTGTATCGCTGCTCCTCGATTACCGTTTTAATCGATCATTCTCCGGCCATAAAACGAGTTCCCGTTTTATTACATTCGCTAAATTTGCCTAGCGCCGATTTCATAGCGCAAGAACGCTTTTTTAAAACATCTGCAGGAGGTTGTTAGGCGATCGTTCTCCAATTAAGCAACTGCGATTTAATTGACGGATTTTAATAACGACTTTCATTTGATATTTTATTAATCGCCGTTCCCGGCTGCAAATATTCCTCGAATATTTGCAGCGAGCCATTCTCATCGCGGAGAAAGGATTGCGAATGTTTTTTTAATGGATATTATGTAACACTCGTCATTTGTGAAGTAGGATTTTATCCGACAAAGCCCGTTTTTCCGTGCTTTAAACATTTTTCGAGGATGTCACGTGAATTTCCGGAATATTTCCGAGCATTTTCTAAATCTACACGGGCTACATGGGCATGGGTGTGTCGCAACTTTTACGTTATATGCCTGCATAAAGAAACGTAGCCTCAGCACTAATGTACTTGTTGGCGGTCTGAAAGGATAATGCCGTCGGAAATATAACGCAATCATTTGAAATTATGTGGATTTTTCAGATTTTCCTGTAGCTGCCGCGGGCTATTTTTTATAAAAAATTGAACACGGGCGCGCGTGGTATTTGAGCGATGCTACGCATACGCGCCGTACGTGCGCTACTTGCGTTCCCAGATAAAAAAAAATATATATCCGCGCGAAACAATGTTCGCTTTAAAATGTGTAATAAATTATTTTATCTTTTTACGTTAGATACCTTTTATCGTTATATTACAAATAAAACGCGAAGATCGTTCTCGCGTGTGCAAACAGCGTCGAGGACTTGGCGCATCCACGTCTGTCACGACCGATTTGAATTGTCGCTTCATGCACGAGAAAACCATGATTGTTAGAACGGGCCAGCTGCGATATTGATCTCGTGTTACAAAGTTGCCAGCGTAGTTGCGACGCGTGGGACGGATACACGAGTATATGATGCTATACCTCAAAACATTACGTGAAGTTGCTTGGGCGATATTCCCCAAATTTCATCTCTCAATGAATGGGCGGCGACATATGGCGCGCGCGACGCGAGCACGATTTCTCCGCGGTACCCAACATCCACGATATTCACTGCAAACAGCAGCCGTTCTGACCATGATGAACGATCAAAGTCCGCGCGACGTCGTCGGATGCAAAAAGAAGCGCCTCTCTATCTCGAAAAACTTGTTTCGCAGAACTGTTTGCCAGGGAATAATTTAGTATTTGTGCAACTTCCAGGGCGTACTTTTACGCGGCTCGCTGATGTGCGAATTCGTGCTTTCGTGGGAATAGCTCGGTCGGAATCTTTCCATTTTAGGGCAGGTTAATTTTTTTCAGGAATGTTAGGCACGAGGCGATCCTAGCGCGGAATGAAGTGGATTGGCATTCTTTTCGGGAGGGAAAACAAAGAAAAATAAGGGATACGGATGTACGCGATCGCATTGTTAAAGCATTCGGTTACATGTTCTCTTTTTACACTACACGGTAATTATAGTTTCTCAATTAATTTACATGGAAAGGCCAAGGCGCTTGAAAATAAATGCTTTATAACACACGTAATATTTTTCATCGAGAGGCGAGAAATAAGTTAATAAAAACTTGAATCGTTCAATATTTGCCTCGGCCATTTTTCATTCGAAAAGGAACGATAATTCATTCTAGTTCTAGGAAATACTCGGCATAATATCACTTGCGATTAAAACTATAAAAGTTGCGGCAAGTTTCTTCCTTTTTTTTTTCACGTCTCTCAAGCTATCTACGTTGAGCCGCAATCAATCTCGATTTGAGGCTGTGGAACTTTAAGAACAGACTCCGCTTGAGTCTCGTATATCAATGACAACCAATCATCCCCTCTTCCTTTGTCGCTCTCATTGAAAAGCTTGAGAATCGCCTGTCCACCGCTCGTTATTTTCTCGCAAAAATGAAGAAAGGGAAGCTCGAGAAAATGAGGGAAGACCGTTTTGAAACCGACATCTCCCTTTTTCGGCACTCGCAAGGGAGAGATCACGAGTGACTCGCCCACGAAACCATTAGGGAACGCTGGGTCAGCCGCGAGATGTCAACAAAGTGTGCAATATTGGTCGCGCGCAGCGGGTCGATGGTACAACGGCCAGCTTTTAAAAACGAATCCCGGACTTCTCGGTGATACTCTTAGCGCGTTTTATTGATCCATTAAGCTCCCGCTGAAACGTCGGGAGGAACGTCAGGCGGTTCAGATCGCCACGGGCATCCCTCTCTCTCTCTCTCTCTCTCTCTCTCTCTCTCTCTCTTTCGCTCTCTCGCTGGAGGCGGAATTATTAACCACGCGTGACAGGTGCGTCTGGGCAACCTTGAACTTTCGGCCCTGTTCGCACTCTCGGCTTTGAACGTAACTGGTACTCTCGTGAATATTTCGTTAGGTTTCCCCTTATCATTTCTTAGGCCGAGAAAAAGGCTCGAGAGAGGCTTCAAAAAGAACAAGAACGCCGAGGCATTATGATACGAGAGGGCTATGCTTGTGTGAATAAAAAAAAAGAAGGAAAAATATACACCGCGTGGACAACACTTGCGCTTTGAACGGCACGTAACAGCACTTTTGCAAATATCCGAGGGAAGACCGCCCTCCGTGACGTTTACGACAAAAGGCGGTTATATCCCCACGTTTTACTCAGGTTTTCATCTCGCTTAGGCACGAACGCCGCCTTATTTACTGTTGCCTCGTTCCGCTCGCGCGCGTATCTGCTTAATGAACTCGTGTACATTTACTCATGACTGTAACAGCCCAAGTTGTTTATTAACTTCAGATAAATCAAAAAATGTACCAACAGCTGCAAGACATAAAAATCCGCTGCGTCCAGGACGTACAAATATCTCCCTTGCGGTCGGAAAATATGCACACTTTATTTAAATATAATTTTAATATGATTAAATAGCGAAAATTCGATCCGCGATTCTCTGATTTTTTTCACTTGCAGCGCATACGTACTTAAACGTGCCTTGTTCTGTTTCATTCAGATAATAATCGCGACGATCGCAATTAATGTCAATGTCTCGTGATAATTAAACGTTCATCGCTGGACTTTGTGGATCCGTCTCTTCGCTTGCGTCATTCGTTTTGTCTCGCACTTTCGTTTTTTTTTAAAGGTACATGATGCAAGAATGAGGTAATCGAAATGAAATGCCGCGCTTGTGTTCGTCAAACGAGGCCTAGAAGGGTTTTCAAAAGGTAGCGGAATTAGCGGGGAATTCAATCTTCCTTCGCGAGTGCATTGTCTCGGAACCTTTGTTAACGCTCGGTATTGTGCCAAGAGGGCGACTTTGTTTAGAAACAATGTACCTAGTGTGGCGTATGTTGCTCGCGCATTGCACAGACCCGTGCCGTCATATCAGAATCACGATACAATCGCCGCACGAAAGTTTCGTGCTTATCGAGTCCCTTTGACGATCCGCGGACGTACGGAAAAACGGGTCAGCGGTCTCACATTACATTGAATTACTTTCCTGCAAGCTGTACTACAGCAGGGGCACTTCAGCGACATTACGTAGGACAATTGTTTTTGTGTAGAAAACTGATTTTTGCGAACAGATCAACAGCGAGATACTAATCGCACGGTATCGCTTGTACTTTTGCAAATTACACGAGCATGAACGTTCGATTAATTGTTAATCAATCATTAATTAGTCTTTAATCGACAGCTGAATAAATCGGTAAGGCAAATATATTGAGAGGTATAATATATCGCTCGAAAATTCATTATTCAAGATTTTAAGAGATACAGATACGCGCAAATTAAAATTCAGTTAAAAGCGCAATTTAGCGCATTACAGATATGTCATAAGATTTATTAAATACTATTTCGTAATTATTATTTTTACGCGTGTTTGTTTAAAAAAAATCGCCACGTTTATCATACAATCGACAAATATTTAGCAACCTTTAAGCGTGATAAATATTATGGCAGATGTTGAGTGTTAATTTAACTTACGTGTTTGTTTACGTTTCGGTCGATGGATAATATGCAGGGAATAACTGCTGGCCAGTCTCCGCAGGCTTCGCGTGCGCGCGCGCGTGTGTGTGTGTATGTTTGTCTTCCGAAAATTTCCACAAAATTAAACTGGGTATGGCGGTGGTATGTGCTTAAACAATAGTGTCAGCACTATCACAGGACTAGCTGCAGAGCAGGTTGTGCAATCCGACAGTTAATGCCGACACACATATACTAAATTACATGATCACAGTAATTAGTGGACAAGGCCGAGAACGGGCACAAGATTTTCGAAAATGGAAGAAATTTCCACTTGTTCAGAATGTATATGTCATCGAAATATTGGTACAGTGTACTTAAAGAATAAATAAAACAATTTTACTCCACCATCGCTCACGGACCGAGTACTGTGTATGTACAAAGTTCTATTGGGGGCCTACACAGAGAGAACGGTTTCTTTGGATTTAGTATTCCTATTTATTTGGTTGAAATTTGTTTCATTGAAACAATATATGCTTATACGAAACATTATATGTTTTGAATAAGAATTTTGTTGTTTTATTCAAACAACCTGTATTATTTGATAGAAAGAACACTATTATTTGAAGTAATATCTTTCAATGAAATAATTATATTATTTGGCCAGGCGCTTATAAAGCTTCGGTGCTGCCACTAGATGGCCGCCGAACTCGTAAGTAAAATCGCGGCAGCTATGTATAAGCGACCGCATCAGCAGACGCAGTTTAAGCATTTAATGGTCTATTTTTTATTATGGCTGAACATAGTGTACTAATTCAGTGTTTATCTTTCTTCTTTTAATGAAGGGAAAATTCTAATGTAGAGGGAGAAAGATGTATGCATATACATTTGTTTCACATATTTTCTATCAAACGATAATGCTGTTCGAATGAAACAATAATATCGTTTAGATTAAAGAGAATATTCCTTTCGTTTCAAACAAATCTTTTATTTGAAGTAAAGCTATTTATTATTTGAAAGGTCAAATAATCATATTTGTTGAACCAACAATTGGTTTGTTTGGACTATTCCAAAAGATAAATTTCTTTGAATCTAATAAAATTTATTAAATTCAAAGAAACCGTTCTCTCTGTGTATATTGCATTGCGCAATATCATAATTATAATACATTAATTACGAAAAGGTTACACAATACGCTCTGCACTGCTTGCTTCGTTGAGCTTCGTTAATACGATTAAATTAGATTAACTAGAATTCCGTTTCAGGTGTCCTTTTTTT
>NW_011967245.1:2103155-2119139 GCF_000949405.1 Vollenhovia emeryi | reverse complement strand
CTGGCGATTAATTAGATTACGTGTGTCTGCGTATCATGCGAACGAAAGCGCGAACGTTTCGAGAAGCATAAATTTGCATTATTGTGGATTTATTAACCGTCGCTAACAAACGATTCTTGCACCTTGCAAAAAGAGGCGTGCATTTATATTTCCGCAGACGTTCGCTCATTCATTTTGCCACGCGACCGCGTCCACCGCAAATCGAGCGAGAATACGGCGCCCTGGCATCGCGCGACTGCCGCAAGTCGAAGCCCCCCCCGTGCGTAGCAATTGCATCTCTGATCGCAATTCCACGCGGGAGAGAACGTCGTCCATAAATTATACCGTAGTTTTGGTGCTTGCATAAACGATGCGAGCGAATATTCGGCACGCGCGTGGGCGTGCTCACCCATGTTACCTCCATTATCTCGATTGGAGCCCGATCGGCTGGTCAACGGTATGTCGTGCCTAATAATATGCCTGGCGTTATTGGATACACATGCACAATACGTGCATCGCACGCGAAACACACCTGCGATTCGAGCGATGCGTAAAGGTGCACTTGCATCTAATAAGGCGGCGACTTTTATTGTCGATCTTGCGCGTTGCCGCCAACGAACTTTTCACCAGTAATTCATCGCGCGACACTAATCTTTCACTAAATAACGTTAACTTAATAAGCGACAGCAAAACGGCAGCTTTACTGTAAAACAATGGTTCACGTGGCAATAGCACGTTTTTTATTATTTTTATAAACAATTTTTTTAAACGCAGTTTCTGCGTTTAAAAAATGTTTCTTGCTGATTGTTAAGATGTTTAACTTTTTCGAAATTATATGGTAAAAGTACCGTGGCTGAATACATGTTCGCTATGTACACTCGTGTGGGGCGACCCTTAGGTATTGCCATGCCTCATAAATCGATTGCTCACGCGACTGTCCAAACTCTCGCCCGAATCTCCTTTAACTGTCAACTGCACGGCATTGCTTTCAAATAGCAATTCAAATAGACGACAATCGTACTGCGGGATCACACTTTAATATCAATAGTAGCAAAATCTCACCAACTTTACGCGCTTGTTTTTCCACAATTCGTTAACGATTACAACGTTGTCGCACGGAGGATACTCTGGGGGGAAAAAAGTAACCCATTTTGGGGCCCACAATTAGTAATCGAATTATTTGGATTGCCCGTAACTCTAAACTTTTGCGAATTTTACCCCGCGTAACTAAAAATTGCAATTAGCTATTCTATCTGTGGCCAAGATTTTAAAGTAATACTAATCAATTCTCTCAATTAGTTCTGTCGATATTCAGTAACGCAAAGATCATTTTCACTTAAGAGGCACTAATCGAAATGTTGGTTAATCGAAAAATTGCTCAACTACAAAAAAAACGGCCAAAATTTTTCCCAGAGTCGAGCTACGTACAATCCAAATAATTCGATTACTAATTGCGGGCCCCAAAATGGGTTGCTGTCTTTTTTTTTCTCTCAGAGTACCATAGACTCATTTTGAATAAAATTGAATGAAAATTTGCAGTAATTTTCACTGTCTTTTGTCTTCTCTCGAAAGAAAATACAACAAATGACGGAGGCTTAATGACGTTACGCGATCGATGTGTTGAATGGCCGGTTCCCACGTGCAAATGTATTTGTAATTATGATACCGCAACAATCCCCCACGGGAGGGTTTGATCGAATTTCAGAGATGCTGCACGAGGAAATCTAGCATGCGAAAGACGGTAATCGTCTTAGGGCGCTGCCCCTGTATTAGGGGTCTGTAATTAGATTTTTCGGGACAGAATGATTGCTGCCGACGAATACAAAATGCATCGAGCTGTTGCAATATCTTTCATGCTTCTTTCCCCCATTAATTTCAGTATAAATAGATACGCCCAGAAAAAATATCTAGTCAGGTTAAACAAATGAGATCACGTTTCTTTGAATCTACTAAATTTTTATTTACTTCTACTAAAACATTTGCCGAAGAAATAGATATGAATTCTCTCAGAAATTCCAATCAAATAAAATTTTGGTTAAGGTAAAGAAATGATTTTTTAGAAATTAAATAAAAGTCCAGTAAGGTCAAAATTGTGTGAAACAAATTTGTCTGATTTCAAACAATCTTTTTTCTGGGTGTACTGCAAATCTGTCAAAAAGTTTCTTTGTTACATGGAATGAAAATTCCGAATTGACGGTTTTTTCATAAATCTCAAAAGAAGTAACAGACTGTGCATAAGTGTCAAACGTCCGTTATATTAAATGTTAGAGTCACGTTTGCTGTAATCTTTACTTCTGAACTATTAAAAAATATTTTTCACCTCGTATGCGTTAATTAATTATAGAGCGCGAGTAAATAAGAGACAATAATAACTGCACTAATATTGATTAAATGTATTCCTACTGTCATCATCGATGGAAATAACTGTTTTGGCCTTTAAAGGTCAATGTACACGGTGCTGCATGTTCGCAACACCATGAAAGCCACAAGAGCCCTATCCAACCTTTAAAACGATCGTTCCATCTCAAGACCTTCTTATCTCGCCTACACATTAAGCATAACAAAGTCGGAAACCGCAGTGAAAAAAACTGGCAGTATATATTTAAAACGAACGTTAAAAGAAACTCGTCGGACTCTTTAAATATCTTATTTGCTTATGCAATAAAAATTCCTACTCGCGTATTAAAATAAAGATATAATAAATCAAAGGAACAGATAGAAATTGTATTTAGAACGAACAATCTTCGCCTACGTACAATATTTTGCAAAATAATCTCCTGCGACAGAAAGAGAGAGTAAACACGGAGCAAAGCTCTTTCGAGGCGTTTATGTAATAGTTCATCTCGCCGTCTCGCTATTATCGATCTATCGCAATATAATGAGTATCTCCTCCGGATTTTAAATGAAATTAATACGGAAGCCATGTAACATGAGCGACACCAATATTAATTAATTCAAAACGGCGAATGGAAACGATTTCACGGTGATTGCGCTGTCGCCGTTAACGACCGGGGCGTTTAGCTGTTTCACAGTCGGCGTTCCCTCGCGAACCGAATTAATGCCACACGCAGAAAGCGGGAATTTACAATGCCGGCTTATACACGTATATGCAGTGCGATTTAGACTCCGGCGAAGGACTGTCGCTGACAATCCCTTTGAATGAACGCAGAGCATTTATGCGCGCCGGCTGCTTACTCCGCCGGGGCCATGTTGCTAAGCCATGCTGAATTAATATCGAATAACAGCGCGCACTAATCATAAGGGCAACGCGAGCGACGTATCTACGTGATTTACTCCACGGGATCGGCCGAATTTATATTTCGCTTCCTATCGGAAATGACCAACCGGCGCGCGCGCGCGCGCGCGTGCCGAAAACTTTGCCGGCCTTCACAAAGCACGCTTGTTCGTAGTTTATTATTACTTTGCGCGCCCACGCTTTGTGCGCCGCGCCGCATTGTTGTAGGTAAACGCGACACGCATGGCAAGAGCGAGTGCATGCATACCGTGGCAATCACTAGGTCAGTACCTACGCATCTCCCTCATCGGAGATAACAGTCGGCCACAATCCTACTGCGCGTTTACCGCTAGATGACCTCGTCCCAAGTCTGCGCGAGACAATGGTGTTACGTGGAATAGATGTAAACGGAGAGGCCTAGCTAGTCACACGGAGTCGCTCGACGAGTGTCGCGCGCCTTATTGAGGTAATATTCACCAATGGCCAGGTAATAGAGGGAACATTAAGAGAGTCGGACCGAAAGACGGGAGGGAGGGTGACTTATCTCTGACGTTTGAACGTTTTGCTCCTCGACTTTTTCATATTTAATAAGACGAATCGGATTCGTTGCATTCATTCCTCCAGTCGTTTTTAGTCATCCGAATCAAATTTCTTCGGCGGAAATAACGAGCGCTCGAGGAAAAAGCCGAGCAAATATCTCCGTCGCACTATTCTTTTTTTATATTGTCGGGAATTATTAAATTGCTTTTTTTTTTCAATGCGGCGCTTACGAATTCAATTGTGCATGTAATTATCTACACAAGTACCACGGACTATTGAAAATGTACATGGACAGAAGAACAATAATATTAATTTTGCATCGTTACGAAATATATACACAATACTAACCGAATTCAATTAGAATAAAATCCGTTTCCCTCGTCCGAAAATCTCGCGGTATTTTATAATAATCAAAAATTTCTCGCCGTTATAATTGCCTGGAAATTGAAACATTAAAATAGATCCTTTTGCTGACGCGTTCAACAGATCTCAATACCTGGGGCGAAAAAGTGCTTCACAGACCCCTCCAATATTCCTACTTCCGGTAGCGATAATACGCGCACGAATAATCTGGTCTGAATCGCAGCATGCATTTCTAATTCAACCGCAGCGAAACCTTAGATGTTACGGGCCCGCTGGCACGCGTTCATCCCGCAACAATCAATTATTTCAATCCAAGCTGCTCTCTCGGATGTTCGTGAGATGAGACAGAAACTAATGCTCGACGTCGCTCGGTATCGGTAACAAGTCGTTAACGAGTTCCTCGACGTAGTCTTAATCAGACTTAATAGTCGGATCGCGCGCGATCGCGAACAGCAGTTTCTCACTGAGCACGCGAGTATCCTGTTACGCGGGAATATCCTGCTGAACGAGGATTCCGTTATACGCGGACGCGCGATGCAGTCGTGTCGATTGAGTTATCGGTATTACCACTGCCTGCAGCAGCAGCAGCTATCGCCGTTACACTCCGCTTACTTCGACGTTCCTTCCGCTACGTTGTACGTGTCTGATCGGTGCCAGTAGTTGCCCCGTAACTGCGGTCAGACAGCGCCGGTAGTTTCTGACACGTGCACGTGAACTGCATACACCGGCAAGCCCGGAAGCTGATCGATTTGATTGCGTGGGTGTGTGTATAATCTTTCGCGTCATACGTCATAAGTTGGAATAATTATATACGTTTGGTGATAAATATAGAGGAAAGTCCCCCCATTATGAGATAGAACCCTAATATGGGGTGTTAGATCGTGTAATCGTTGCGAAAAAAAGGTTTGTGATTGAATTTGGGTGTTGAAAACCTGCTGTCTCATATTAGAGTCCTATCTCATAATAGAGACCTTTTCTCCACGTATTTTTAGACTCTGTTCCTACAGAGAGAATTTTTTTTAATTTATCCTGAAAATTATATAATCGTGGAACGATACGGCATTTCAAAGAATTTTACGAGAGTTCTTTTTAATTTTATCATACATTTTACTAGTAAAATGTGTGGCAAAATTTCGAAAAACTCTCATAAAGTTCTTCAAACTGCCATGTTGCCCCGCGATCACATAATTTTCAAGATAAATTGTAAGAGAACATTCTCTCCGTGTAGACTTTATGAATTTTATAATCAACCTCATAGTCGACATTAACCGGCCAGTGTTTTAATAAAGAACGTTTTTTGCGAAAAATATCCTCAGCCAGGGTTTGAACCTGGACTTCCCCACTCTCTAGGCGGGCGTCTCACCAATTCGACCATTGTTATTGCGACAAATATTACCACATGCCTCAGTGGTCGAATTGCTGAGACACCCGCCTAGAGAGTAGGGAAGTCCAGGTTCAAACCCTGGCTGAGGTAATATTTTTCGCAAGAAATTTTCTGTATCAAACACTGGCCGGTTAATGTTGACTAAAATGCCTAATTATTGTTATTTATTACTGGCAACTTAAAGAGATTTCTATGTTTGTATAATTTCTGCTGCCGAGATTTCGGGTCTCCATACGCAAAATACTCAACATGAATGAAAGTCGATCTGTCTACCTCTTAATAAATTTTCATTAAATAATCTGTTGAGAATAATGAACGGCATAAATCGATACATTGATGTTTTAATATACATTTGTTACGTCATGATTAAATATAACCGGAGGAACGTTTTATAGCACAGTACCTCGGATCTTTCTCCCACGTTTCGCAAAGGCATTTTGCGTAAGAATGTGCATAAAAAAATTTTACATGTATGCGATGCTTTAAAGATTCAACCGATACACAGAGAAAAAGTGTCAGATCAACTGTTATGTACTCAAATTAACGCGTTCATGATTTTGTATACGCAACAATCTACAATCTGCTTAAAAGCATTTAATAATCTTACATTCCAACAATATTACAGTTTTATTTAAATATTATTTCGACAAGAAAATAATTTCAATCATTATGATTTTCGATTTGAAAATATGTTATTTTATATCCAATATTGTTATCTTTCCATTCGAGAAAATTATTCTTAAATGTTAAACATATATGTTTCTTGATTAAATTACACAAAATTGCTTCATTCAAGTAAGCTCGTCTTCCTTTAACGCAATACGTATAATCTCATTTCAAGATTTTCACGTGGAAACTAAACATATTGTTGAAACTAAGCACAATATTTTCGAAAGAAGAATATTCCTTTTTTTCTGTGTACTTTACACAATTCTGTAATCGGTAATCACGGGAAAGTCTCGTCCGGCGGACATTTCGTTCAAAGCGCGGTGATTCTATCTCGGTAAAACACGGATCGAAATAAATACTCGATCGTAAGCTAGAGTATGCGAGAAATCGGTGCATACGAAACCGATAATGCCGAAGTTTCCCGGGATGCGGCGCACGAAATTGAGCCGAAATTCGATTAGGCTACGGATGGCCGCGCAATTTACGAGTACGAGTGCGACGCCTTGTACAGTGTCGTCGGATAATGCACGAGCCCACGTTCCCTCTTCGGTTAAAAATTTCAGAGGTTTCCACGCGCGGGAAGAGAGTCGCGGGAAACGTTCGCGCCGTCCTTTGTCGACCGATAAAAGGCGAAATTGGGCCGCGTACCTCGGAGAAATGCCCTATCGGGACATCTTTACAGATAATTTCGTTACAATGAAAACCTCGGAATCACCGCCGCTGCAATTTCCTACCAGACGGCGGAGGGATATTGCAGGGGTCCGGGAAATATGTGCCTGGACAAATTACCTTGTCAGCGGCGAACGAAGAGAATTTCGACGGTACCGTGAACGAAATATTGATAAATTATTGGGGGTCTGAAAATGAGAAATTTTTCTTTTCACTCCAACCTGTCGAATTTTACGTCTGCTGAATCTATAATACAACATGACGTTGGAGATTTCCAGGTTCTTAGAAAAAAAAGAAGTTAAAAGTTGCAAGGATTAATTCTTCGAATCTATCTTTTCTATAAAACCTTTTCCGATCCGGAGTCCCATGTATTCGACGAGCGCAATTGATCTTGACATTAAAGTCCGCGGTGCTGTTTTCGACGTGTGCATTTTTTATTTTTTTTACATAAAACGAAACCTCGCGAAGTACACTTTTGTCGTTATCGTCATAACAGCGGTAATTCTCCTCCTAAAACGAACGAATCCGCGTTGTATTAACGTACACGTCCGTCGGTTTCGACGGAACTTTGCACCTCGCTATTCTCGAGCACGTAATAAAGTGCATCGCTGCATCTCATCGGACCTCCGTCCGGAAGTCGAAAAGATAAATCGCCGCGCGCTCGCCGTAGTTTCAAAGTCCCGACTAGACATTACGATGGCATTAATATTCAACTCGCAGCCCCACGACAGCGTTTCCGAAGATCTCGCGACGTTTTTCCCACCCCGAGACACCTCATTCCTCTTCTTCGCGAAAAAAATAGGATAAAACGAAAGACGGGGAACACCACTCTCATCTCGCAGCTTGATTAAGAACGTGCGACTTCTGCGGATTGTCAAAAGCGCATCTCGGCCGCGCCTGCCTCGCGTCCTCGCCACCTCCGTGATTTACTTATCTATTTCGCGTCTCGTCGGCAAATCGGGTCGCGGGAAAATCTGGCGTGTGCAAGACGCTCCCCGCTCGAGCGAGACCCACGTCCTCTGTTCGTCTTCTCTTTGTATTCGCGCGCATCGCGTTAGGACAATGAAACGTCGCCGTCTCAAAGGCGAGAAAGTATCGGCGTTGGAAAAAAAATCGGAGTTCACATCCCTGCGAGCGCGTACCGAGGGTCTCGTTGCCGTCACGTAGAAAGGGGATAAAAGACAGGGTTTGAAAGCTCGCTCGCTCGCTCGTACGGGCGATACGCCATTGAGCTTTACGGTGTCTAAGGAACGCGCATATTGCGGTTCTACGCGTGAAAAGTACCCTTTTACCGCGCGACGGTGTCTCGTCGCGACAATCTCTTTCGTAGGTCGGCGATTTTTCGTTCCCGCCCGGGCCGGGGGCCATTCATGGCCCCGTGATCCACTCGTCTTGCCGTATATCGCCGGATCATACATCATTGTATTGTGCCGAGCGGGTCGTTGAGGAAAATTGGGTATCGGCGGCGGCGTTTGAAAGTCGCTTATCTCGTCCGAGCATCGCGATACAGATTCCTCAGCAATATATTACGACGGTATCGTGATAAATCGCCCCGGAACTATATTGCATACTTGTCATAACTTATCGAAAATAACGTAGCGCCACGAGGGAAGCGTTTGGCAGCTCGATACCGCGGAATCGCCCGTAATTATCTTGAGTAGTTTCGCATATCGAGACAGCTCATCCCAGGCGGGATTTTTCACGAATGCGGAACACGCGCGGACTTTTTAACGCGACAGTGCATTCGCAATGTTGAGCGCGTCGCATGAGTTGTAGAATTACGGCGGGAACATGTGAGAAAGACGCGAGAGCACTTTCGGTATTAAGCTTTAATATATACCACTTTAATTTAAATTTTATGAGTTGCACAGCTACTTTTCGTTGGACAGAGAAATTATTCAACATTTAAGAATACTGCTGAAATAAAAATCGCGCTGAAAGCTGCGTTGGCGGATTTTTACGTCAAATGTCGTACAATAATTGTCGCCGTCCTTGCGCTTCCCCTTCGATAGTTAAAACGCGCGTGGATACAACGAGCGTGTGTTAAATTGGAGCAACGAGAAAGCCCAGACGATATTCTTATTACGATTCTATATAATTGCGATTCCATCCTGACGCGGTAAATTGCGAGGGATATTCCGGACGGCCATTGCACATTTGAGACTCGCATTTTTTATTCCACGCGCGACTTGTGAACAGTTTGCCTCATCGTAATGGTGCAATAAAGCGGAAAAATACACCCTGATAGTTGGCAATCTTATATATTGCACGGGTTGTTTTACGATCGCACATCGAAGTTTCGCCTCTTCGGCATCACAGGATGGCGCCCCGATACAGAAGAGAAGGACCCTTGAAACGACGAAATGTTATAAGGACCTCCGTCGCGTATCGATTTTCGATAGATGATTATGAGAGCTATTGACGTACCGCGGCCAACCGCGTATTTCGCCGAGTATACATATTGTCCGGTCGATCGAAGTACATCTTCTTTCAATATTGAAATCTCGCGTATACAATAGGCAAGAGAAAAAACTCTCGGTGGTAAGACGAAACGGATGGAAAAAAGCAACTCGAGATACGATACAGGAATTATATCTTCGGTACAAATCCCTGGGCTCAATTTCAAATACGTTTCAAGGTTTCAATCGTGAAGATTTGGAGACGAAAGCTGTCCTGAAACTTTTCGGGGAGCCAGTCGCCGTCTCGTCGTCAGCAGTTGATTTTTTTGCGAGAAAGGGACGAGAGATTTGTCGCAGCTGAATCTGTGTCAAAGACGGGGATGCGCGGAAGGATTTGTCTCTGGCTAAATGTGTGTCAAAGAGGAGTTACGCGCAAAAAGCCCTGTCCCAGCTAAATCTGTGTCACGGAGAATGTGCAAAATATCTGCTGAAATTAGGATTGCCAGATGTTGTAACGCCAATAAGTTTTATATTACGACGCTTATACCGACGCCCAGCTGCGAGTCCCACGCGCCACGCTGACACGTGCGATTTAAATCGCTTAATCGCACGCCGCGCTCGAAGATCGAGGAGCTTTCGGGCGGATTCAATATGAACGTTATATGGACTCGGCGAGTAGTTTTCAATAAACGTTTGTAGCGCTGAATCGAATGCCTGGGTTATACAATGCAATTCGTCCTCCTTCCGTATTTTTATGCTCTTAACAATGAATTATCGGTCGTGAGAGCGAGTGCTTTCTCGAGTAATTCAAGCGTCACCGAGGAAAAAAGAGAAAGAGAGAGAGAGAGAAAGGGATAACGATTTAGGCGCTTCGAGTCGAGGAGTTAACAGATTTATCGAAACCTAATTTTTAACCAATTCCTTTTTCACCCACAATTAAAATTTTCTTAGACATAGAAAGTAGAGGAAAGTCCCCTATTATGAGATGCCTAAATTATTAGGCACCGTCTATTGGTTTCATCGTGAATTTATTGCCCTTGGAGCGAAATCAGTTTAGTGGAGAATTCATTGCTAGATCGTGTAATCGTTGTGTCGATATTACGCACAATTTGAAATTAGGATTGTATGTACTTTGCGTTTGGCATGCGATGAAAATATTGGAGGAAGATTGAAATTATAATGTACAATACTTGGACAATCATGTGCTCAATGCGTTAAACTCTTGTTACTTTCTCCTACAACGTATTTTTACTAACAAATCGAAAATTACAAGCGCGCACAACAGAGACTTTAAACTACGTAAATTTGGACTTGTTAGTTAATTCGTTCCACTCTTCGGGAGCATATACGTTTCTCGGGAAATTTGTGCAACTTTTTAACTTTGTAACTCTTATAATTCTGCGGCAAAATCACGTGCAGTTCCAAACTGACGACGTTATTAATATTTTAAAGTTCGTTAAATATTTTAAAAGCCTAATTAAATAACTTGAACCTCAAGAAAAAGAGGATACACCCGAGATCTTTGTCCCGTTCCGTGCGAGAAGCTAATTCGCGTATTTCCTCTAATAAAAGAAGAAATCTTAAGTCTAATCTACAATGCTCTCTGCATCTAGGAACATTTTATTTTGTACAAACAAATCGAAACGCTGAAAAAATTTGTCGACAATGTACGATTGTACAGTGTACAACATTCAATTTATCTGCTTGCGCAAATGTCTCTGTTCACTAGACAATAGAATGTTTCTAGACGCAAAGAGCACATTGTAGATTAGACTGTAAGACCTCGTAATACGTCCTCGTAATTCGTCCTCTCCACCGGAGACCGTCGTTGGAGAGACGCGTGTGCTCTTTTTCGCGTCTGGCAGCGGAGCTTTCAACGTACGAGAATCGGTGCGTCCGCTGTTGCGCCAGAACGCGGGTATACGAGCGGCACAGAATCCTCTTCAAGGATAATGGTTAGACGAGAGGATGACCCAGGCGCGCTAACACATAGCTTGTGTATCGCGGAGAGCATCGTCGTTTTCGCTTTTACGCGCCCGGCAGACGCCGGAGAGAACGGGGCAATAACTAATTGTGCACGCGTCGCTTCGTTCGTCCCGGAAATTATTGAAAACGCGCCCGTATATGCGGCGCAAGTGCGCGAAAGCCGCCCAAGGCAAGAATCGCGAACACGCACGTTCGGAACGCCGTGGATTGCCTTCGTACCTGCGAACGCAGGCACGATTAACTTGCTTTGTTATCACACACACACACATAGACGTTATTTATATCCACCTTACGAGAGATAAAATACGGCGCAACGAGTCTCGAGCGGAAGCTTCCGCGTTGCCTTACATCCCGCGCGTACCCCGTGTACGCTTTTAGAAGTGTCGCTATCGATTCTTCCACGTACCTTGCTGCGCGCGGATTAAAGGCGAGGATTAAACGTCTTTATAAACATTTACGCTGAAAGGGAATTTGAGAGCAGACTATTAAAAAATGGAAAATCGTGTCTGCCTCTGTTAAGGGCGGAAAGTAATTGAGGTGCGGGGCGGAAAATTGCGCGCCGCGTGGCGCAAGTAGAATCGCTGATGTTTTCGCAACGCCGGGGCCTTCCTTTGAGAATGGATGATAGGTAAAAATGACGCCACGTATCCGGCATGTTGCCCTGTTATCTCTGACGCAACTGGCCCGCGTTAATTGTCGCTGTGCGTCAAATCTCTCTTTTTATCGACAGGTCTCTTCGGTAAACAAATCTCTGTTATTTGCACAACAACGCAGTACCGTGGTACAAAGAACACAAAGAATACCATCGAATCTGTGTTCATCCTTTATTTAATTCTCTGATGAGAGCACGCGGCAAATATTCTCTCGAGATGAAACCGTCGAGGAGCCGTTTTCATTTTTCCAATTGTCCGTCACAGAACAAACTCAGTAAATGCCATAAATGTCGAATTAGAATTTTTTTACAAGTTACATTTCCTTTTTAGACTGCGCGGACCGGGCGGCATCGGTTTAACCGCGAAGAACTCGATACTACGCCTCGCGTTAGAGTTAAAATCGACGACCGCGCTCGTTATTTCTCCCGAGATGGACACGGAAGAAATTGGGGTGTCTGTCAGTGTCTTCCCCGGCGGATAAGGAGGCCGCGTGGCTTGCAACATTCGCACGGGGGGACGACAAATAACCGCCCCGCCGTATTATTTTCCTCCCGCTAACATCCGCTCGCCGTGCCACGTCGCTCCCCACGGCGTAAGGTACACACGTCTGCATTACGTATTACAATTTTCATCCCCCTGCGACATCGCGAAATTGATGTGTGCCACGTTTCCCGATCTTCGTCCTCGACGCGCCTCGTCTTAAGCTAGCGCCACCCCTATTCGCGATTCGTGATTCGTACATTCGTGAATGGTCCCGCGTCGAAATTCTGCCTCTATTTTGAACCTTTAATTCTATTATATAGCACGACCTAAGACAGTAAAAGAGGTCGAGCTGCAAGTACAAAATTTACTCTTACTTTAAAACTGATAGTGCTGGAAATTTCTACTTTTGCCAATTTTGCGTTAAAGTAAGTCCTTTTAAGTAGGAGCTGAAGTAAATTTTTAGAATTAAAGATTCAAGGGAGGAGTAGGAAAATATAATGTTATCAAAGTGGGTTATCGCTGGTCTATGTAGGTGTAGGTATGGATCACCTAAGTAGGTGTAAATTATCGTTAAAAGTGTCAAAATAGTACCAAAATGTCGACTCGAGGTGTAGAGTAAAAATTCGTCGATTCGTCATTCGCAGTGATTCGCCGGTCGAATGGGCTTTTTTTTTAAAGAAAACAGTGGTTTTTTGTCTAATATTGAGACTTGACTAATTGTAGACTTCCGATGCAAGTCCAGTAATAACTGGTAAAGATTAAAAGTTGTCCAAGTTAACACGAACGAAATGATAAATAACAAATTACGAATGATGAACCGCGAATCACGAATAGCGTGGCGAGTAATAGCGAACGTCCAACGAATTTCTGCGAATCGCGAATCGCGCACTACGAACTGCGCATAGTGTGGCCGCCAGGCTTTACGACGGCGCGGAACGAGATGCTGAGTAAACAACCCCGAACTTCAGGCCGCGCGGTTATCTCGAGCCGCGAGCATTAAAGATGATAATTACAAGATTTCTCGTTGAAATATTGGCGCGATTAAAGGATTAAGACGCCTGATCTTTTGGAGAACGGCAGCCCCGAAAGCCGGCGTGACTTGGCGCGATACACGCGGCTTGTCTCTGAAATTTGGCCAAGTTACGAGCGCTACTCTCCCTAATCCCGCTTCTTAAATCTCTCCCCGTGCGAATTTTAACAACTGAACGCGCGTACTCTCGCGCACCCGACAAATTCCCGCACTGAGAAAAATTCTCGTCGGATAAACTAATTAAATTGTGTGTCCGATGGTAAATTTTTCCGATTAAATTATGAATACATCAGATGAAATTTATCCGATGAAATTTGACTGAAAAACCGATTACAGGTTTCATCGGATGTACAATTTAATATCCGTGGCTATATCCGTTCGTTATTACGGAATTGGATTATCCGGTTATATGTTTAACCCGAGGGGGAAACCGCTGACCAAAATCTTGTACACCAATGCCCACTAATGCCCAGTGGGCATTACTTTATCTTATTATCTTCTTTTATCTTATTTATCTTGTTTTATCTTATTTTATCTTATTGTATCTTATTGTATCTTATTTTATCTTTATAATGCCCCAGCAAGACGTAATGCCCAAAAAATGCCCCAGTAATGCCCAGTAATGCCGCAAATCTGTACACCACAATGCCCTCACACTGAAAAAAATTTCTGGTTGAATATGGACGAATCAGATAATTCCTTTAGGATTTACCAGAATTCCTGCAATCCTACAGAAATTCTGGTAAATCCTAAAGGAATTCTGGTAAATCCTAAAGGAATTATCTGATTCGTCCATATTCAACCAGAAATTTTTTTCAGTGCAGCGATTTCCCCCTCGGTTTAACCGAGCATTCTTCTCAGCGCGAGTGTCAACGTCGCGCGTCCCAATCCTTATCAGTAGCTCGCCGCGGGAGTGGAAATACTTGGGGAATTGATTTCACCGAAGGCACCCGTCCTCGTACATTTTCACGCTCGGACGCGCCACGAAGTTGCTTGTCTCATCGAACACGCCGAGCCCTGTCCCCCCGTTTATCGGAAGTGCCCCTCCGTTCCCGTGTTTCATTCCGTTCTATTTTCGAGGCGCGACGATCACGCACTAACGTCGGACAAACCGCTTCATTAAGCCCGCGGATCGAGGGGACGGTTCTCTCGGAGGTGATATACTTTCGGTCAGACATTATATCTCCCCCCCCTCCCCCCTCCCGGAGCGACAGGCAGCGTCTGCCTAATTAATCGCGCGAGTTCGCACTCTGAATTGTTATTAGCGAAGCGCCACTCCGCGCTTATCGCTTAATGCCCCGCCTTATCGCCGTTCACGGTGGCTGAATTTGACTTTTAAATCGTGGCATTCGCGCCCGGCGGCGGAGAGCACGCGCAAAAGTCTACCTCGCGGTTTTTTGACGAGTGGTCGAACCGACGGCGGCCCGACGATTCAATTTATAGATATACGAGCAATACACAGGCCCGGCCTGCGTTTCGACAATTAAAATTTCTGCAGCCCGCGCCCCGGCGACTCTTCGGCCTGCGATCGTTTCGATTTTTCGTTAAACACACTCGACGTCGGTTACTCGATGGACATTGAAAGAGGATCGCGATTAAAGCGTCCGGGTTCGCTCCCAATTAAATTATTTATCTGCCTCGGCGGGACGAACGTCAGACGGATACGTTGAGCGCCGATCGCGCTTCACTTGACACGCACGTATTGTAATACGCGCTGCAGAAAGATTATAACGCGACGGGTGGTAACTATCAAAGGTCTCGACATTATCCTCCCGTTGCATCGGGACATCGGGAGCAACCTCGTTATTTACGCCAGCCGCAGAGATATCGCGGGTGAAAAGAAAGGATAGTCGCGCGACGAAGAGACGCCCCAGCAATAATTCAGCGGCGAAAGAGAGCGGTGTACTCGCCGACACCTGGCGTTGCGGAGCGAGTCGCAGACTCCGAAATGCGTCTCGCCTGTGCTTAATCCACCGCGAACGAACCTTTGACGTTCCCCGATGCGTCCGGGATATACTCCGACACACTTGCGGGCGCGCAAACAAATTTCTCCGTCGATCGACGCCAATCGTGGGATACGCAGAGAGACGTCGGATCGCGGATGCCAATTCGGCCACAGCTCGCGCCGTAGATCCGTTACCGGCGTTTCACCGGCTCCGCTCGAGGGCGATTTCGACGAAGCCCCTGAGCAAACCGATCGGCGATTAATTAAAAGGCAGAATTGCTTAACCCTTTCGTGACCGAGTTAACTTCGTTTTTGTTTTCGTAGCTATGTTTTTTCAGCTGCTGAAATTAAACGTTGAGTCGAGCAGTCGCGTTTAACTTTACAAATGCGTTTGGGAAGATTCTATTTGTATTAATGAGACAGCACGTTTGTCTCTTTCTAAAGTAACCGTTGGAACGAGACACAGAACGAATTAAACTGAACTTAAAGTTAAACGGCGTTGGTGAAACCCGGGCCTTAGGCTTTAAGCTCAGGCCCGGTTTCACCAAACGTCGCTTGACTTTAATCTTTGGTTAATTCAGGTCTGTCTCTTTCTAAAGTAACAGTTGGAACGAGATAAAGAACGAATTAAACTAAACTTAAAGTTAAA
>NW_011967245.1:2085978-2101684 GCF_000949405.1 Vollenhovia emeryi | reverse complement strand
CAACGTTGGCGAAACCGGGCCTTAGATTTTTATAATCTTAGGCTCGGTTTCACCAAACGACGTTTAACTTTAATCTTTGGTTAATTCAGGTCTGTCTCCTTCCAAAGTAACCGTTGGAAAGAGGCAAAGATCGAATTAAATTAAACTTAAAGTTAAACTGCGTCGGTAAAACCGGGCCTTAGGTTTTCATAATCTTAGGCTCGGTTTCACCAGACGACGTTTAACTTTAATCTTTGTTTAATTCAGCTCTGTCTCCTTCCAAAGTAACCGTTGGAAAGAGGCAAAGATCGAATTAAATTAAACTTAAAGTTAAACTGCGTCGGTAAAATCGGGCCTTAGTCTTTAAGCTCAGTGCAATTCACGTTTGTCCCTTTCCAAAGTAACATTTGGAACAATGCCAAAGAACGAAGTAAACTGAACTTAAAGTTAAGCGACGTTGGTTAAACCGGGCCTTAGACGCGACGCGTTTCTGGCGCCCTTTACCGACGAGAGAATCGTTGAAGAGTATCACGCCTCGAGGCGATCACGGTGGATACGGGCGAATATCGTAGGCAGCAATTACCTTGTCTCGACGAATGCCCCTCGCGGCGATCCCACGGCGCTCCCTTTCGACGCTCCGGGTGCTGAACGGCACGGCTCGAGGTGCCCATCGTGACATCGTGTCGAGCGACGCGACGCGACACCGAAATGCAACATGGCGGACGGCGATCGCGAGTATCGCGACGACACGGCCAACCGTGATTCTGTCTGCCGAGCTTCGCAAGCTCGCGATCGACGCATGTACCACCGCTGGACGAGGTGGACGGACCGCCCAGTCCTGAACTCGGTACACTCGACCCTCGTTCGTGCGGAAAACTCACTCGGATCGCGCGAAAGAGACGCGAGGACGCGGGACGTGCGACGTGACGCGCGGCGCGAACGATGTACGACGTGAAGTAATCGGCAGTCGCGAGAATCGATGGCGCGACGCGTCCCGCTCGGCCGTTCGCGCGCGCGAATATTTCTCGCGGCGCGATATTTGGATTATTAATGAGGACGCGTTGAAATTACTCGATTTTCGAGCGAAACTCGCGCTCGTGTCCGGTCGAGTCCCGTGTAATTCGCGTTTGACAGGTCTCACGGTAACCGGGGGGGGGGGTCGAAAATATTCGGAGAGTCGCCGAATATATTTTCGCATCGCCGCCGGCTGCGCGGCTCGCGTCCGAGCGCGCGTGTGATGAAAAGTTTACGCGGAAAACATTTCTTGCGCATTTCCCATGCGTATTCCCATGCGGCGAAATGATCCCCGGCGCTGCTTTCCGTCGGATTTATAAAAATCGAGATTTTAATTATGCTCGCGCGAACGCGCGAATCGGCGCAGATCCCGACATTCGCCCGGCGGTCGTTCACAGCGGACTGCGTTTTATGTCAATTAGACTCTGCGGAAAAATTTTGCAGAATTTCTCTTTCCGCCTCTCCGATTAATTGCGACACCGAACGGGATTATTTTCTGACATTTCCACACAACGCCGAGAGTACATAAAGTAGTTTTACTTTACGATACATCTGCCAGTCTGTTAGGCTGGCAGTGCGACGAGTTTTTCAAGCGCGTCGATTGCCTGCAGGATAGTAAATAAAAGGCCATTTGCAGCAGACGGAAGTGTGTCAAAAGGTGAAATTGATAAAACGTTGGGTAGAAATGACGTCGTTACACTGAGCCGGCGGAAATTGGACTAAACTAAATACTTAATGATTATTAAATGATATAAATTTTCTATTACTGCGAAACACGCGACAATCGCGGCAAATAGATCGTAGAGCAATTCTGGTTCATGCGGTTTACAATTCCGCCGCGCCGAAGGGAGAATTGCTGCTGAATTAACAAATTACAAATTAATTTCTCGATTTGTATGTATATATAATTATTCATACGCGGAGAATGGGATATAAATGCGAAGCGACGTGCAGTAAGATCGCAGCGTGGTACACCGGTCCCTCGTATTTACGGCGCTCTATTGGGGCGGGAAAGGAAAAATTATATTATATATCCCTGATTATATTTATGTGTGTGTGCATACAACACTGCGGCGAGAAAGTTTCATTTGGTTAGGGCTCGATCCGTAATCCGGTTTTTGCGCGGACATAAATTCCTCTTGCCGGTACAAGAGAAAGGATATTAGTTGTCCTTTGCCCTCGGGAATCCCGCGGATCCTTCGGTTCCTTCCTCCCCGTTGCGTTCGTCACCGCGACGTCCCAGTTGTACGTCGCTCGCTCTTTCTCTCCTCTCCTGGCGGACAACGTTGTCGCGATGGTTGCTATGGGGATACCCTCCTCAGCTTTTGTTCGGCATCAAGCAACAGCGCGCCCGGTTTTCACTCGTCGCATTTGATCCACGTGGCCCCCGGATGCGTCCCTCGCGTTTCCTTCTTCCTCCTTCGCCGTCGTCTCCACGAGCCTTCTGGGACCTTCGCGCGACGTTGAAACGTTGTTCATTCGTCAGCGAGACCGCTTCTTGTCCAACCCCGAGGAAAACATCGTTACGCCTTATCCTCGCGTTTTATCTCTCTAGACAAATCGAAATGCCGCCCCGGAAGCACGTCTAGCCGCGGATTTTTCATCGGACGTCGTCGCCGTATTCCAAACATCATCATCCGATTCCTTGGCCGTTCAGGATGACCGAGTGGATTTTGCCCGGCGCGTTCTACGAGGGGAAAATGTTGCGATAAACAAAGTATGGTTTGAAGAGGAAATATTTGCGAAGAAAATTGCATTGCTTCCGGCTGCTTTTTTAACTTCTGTCACAAACTGCGTTGCATAAAGTAACAAATGATAGATAATCGATACGTTCGGCGGGAAACGTTACGCAACTTTTGAAACGGTATCGTACGCTGTCGACCAATTTACCTGCAATTTTGCGAAGCTCACGAGACAATTCGATGCACAATTGTATAGGATATTTTTCGTAGCAACCAACTTGTGTGCGGTAGCAGATTCCCGAGGAAAAAAATTACATTTTTCGTAGGAGAATTTCCTGGCGGGGATACTCGAGGAGGATATTTACCGACCGACGCCGTCGTGTCTTTCATCTTTTAACGCCCACCTGTAGATCAGTATCTCTTCTAAGTATCGAGCCTTAGATACGACCACTTGGGACGTGCGCGAGTATCCCCGGCACTCGTATTGTTACGTCCATCAGGAATGATCGTATCACGAAACGTGATCCCTCGGTAGGAAATAATCGCGGGTCGTATGTCGCCGACTGAAACTGGATATGGACCATTCTGCTACTTCGCGGGTTACTTTCGATTTGCTACGAACGGCTTGACTCGCTGGATTGTACGATATACGTAGGCAACGTCAGAGTTAGCAGGATATTGAAGAACCGTGTCCGATAACAGATAGCGAAAATAAAAACATTTAAAACAAATCCTTGCATGAAAAGATCCTTTGCGAGTCAAGGGAGCTCTCGGAAGCAATTATCGCCGACTAATGCTAATTTCCGTATTAAAAGGCTAGCGATGCTCTCAGTATTTTGCCTCTCGTACATATAATTCTCTCTTTCACTGTTTTTTCCCCCTTCTCTTCTTCCTTTCCTTTCGATCTATTTTATGTTCCATTTTATTTTACACTTCCCATTCGCGGCGCATTAATTTTGTTTCAAACCATCTAGCGAGCGATTGGAAATATCTCCTATGCTTTCGGACGATATTAACAGGCTTTAACTCGTTCGACAATACTCTTTTCTACGATATTTCTGTAACTTCGTTTGGAATCGTTTGAGTTTGAAAATATGTACGAGTGACGGGAAAACTTCGTTCCAGAAACTTGAAAATTCCATGAAACATATATATCCCAAGAGCAGTGTGTGTGTGTGTGTGTGTGTGTGTGTGTGTGTGTGAAAAAGTTAATCAAATACTCGACTCAAAATTTTTCTCTCGCAGGTGATTAATTTATGCAATATTTTGGAAAATATAACTTTTGGTTTTGGTCAAGAAAAATATCAAATATTTTTGTTCTGCGGTAATGTAGTACCTTGCAATTAATATCGTTTATACACATAGGCATAATATATCTAGACCGAGTGTTTGCCTTTATTTGAGCAGTGGGGATTCACGTAGAAAAGAACAAGCTCTGTTTTCTCTACGTTCTCTCTTGTTTACACGCGAACGATAGAGAGAGAAATAGCACAAAGCAGAGTTTGTCCTTTTCTACGTGAACCTTTACCCCCACTGCTCAATGCTCGGTCTGGATATATTATGTTTGTACAATTGATTGACATTTATATAGATTTAGTATATGTACTGTCAATATAATTTAATAATTGATATGTACACTCAATAATGTTTTGCTAATATATATTTAATTTTATAATAATGAAGAAAACTTCAAACTGTGTTTACATCTATACATACACACACACACAATATATATGTATACATACATATATATGTATATTAAAAATCGCATTTCTTCGAACAATATTCCTTAAATATTTGCTACTTCACACGAACGTCTCTGTGTAAAGCATATATTGATACTTCCATTATCGATTCCCTGTCATCCTCAAATATTTAACTCGATAGAAAGCTTTAACGCGTGGCAGACATGATCGAGTTTACAAAACGTGCACACCGCACCGTCTCGATAAAGGGACATTTTATCATCATTTACATGGAGAATACCGTTTCTACCTCGTAATACGTTTCTGACATTGCCGAATAAAATTCGGGAAAAAAAACTCGTTTCCGTATTGCATCGCTATATTCCTATGAATCACTCTGTCGTTTTGCATTTATTTATTATTTTTCACGGACTCGCACCGAAGGGTGTTCGGTTTTTAATTTGTAAGCAGACCTTTGTCTTGTTACGAAATTATTCGAATTTAAAGCTTATTTCAAAACAGAAATAACATTAGGTCACGTTTTCTTCAATGAACGATTGCTACGATGTAATATCATTTGTTACAATGCAACTCGTAAACAAAAAATAATCAAGACAATAATATTTTTAAGGAAAACAAAAACCGTACGGCTTATTAACTATAAAAGGGCGTAGTAACAATATCTGTGTCAATTAAAATGTCCGGAAAGGCTAGATGAATGTTGCTCAGGATGATCTTTGTTCTACCTTTTTCACCTGGAAAACCTTTCGCGATTTTCATCCAGGATGAAAGCAGAGAGGATTTATTTTATCTCAAGGATGACTCTTTTTCGTTTTTTCTCCTTGCATCCCGTTCTCCCTCATCTAACCGCTACTGGCCGTCAGCTTGTTCGCAGATGAGCTTTCGAAACGATGCCGGATGAGTTTTCCTTCCGACGAGTTTTGGGGTCGGATTTTATTAAGGTACTTCGCGTGGCCTGCGTCGCGATCCGCGATGCAAGGAGACGAGTCCTTCAATTTGCGCAGGTACTGCCTCGCCGAGTCCTCCGCGAGTTTTTTTCTGCGGATAAACTTTGCTCGTTTTTACGAGGCCGCAATCACGGCGATCTCTCGCGATATCCTGAGAGTTATTATTACCTTCGAGCAAACATCTTAAGACATTTCTCGCCATTACGAGAGACTTTACCACGTGGCGCTGTACATAACTGAACGCAATGGGTCTGAGGAATATATTATACTTAATCGTCGAAATACAAAACACTTTGCAATGTGAAAACTTGTACGAAATCTACAGTACGTTTAATATCGGGGATATTTTATTCTGGAAAATAAATGGCCGAATTTCTATTTTATTACAATGGCTTAAACGTTGAGAAGAACGGATTGAAAACTAGCATTAGGAGAATAAGGCCACTAAAATGCGAACGCTTTATTTTAATCCTCGATAATCACTGCAAGATTTTAGAAGTTAATTTCCATTGCTGTCGGAGCATATACCAATGATATTGCTATTGCACCTAAAATGCAAACATTCCCTTTTTGTGGGAGATTATCAATTGATCCCAAGTGCGGCAACAATCATAGTCGATGAAAGCATGTTTACGCTTCGCAATGATTGAATTGAGAATGCAACGACTGGCGAATGCGGATTCATATAAATTTTTGAAATATGCAATCCCGTTTCTTGTATCCCGCCTATATGTACTAGTTTCTGGTTACGACGCTTCGAATTACACACGCGCGTCGTGTTGCGTAAAATTGCATTCAGGAGCGAATATGATGCCGCGTAATATCTATTGCGCGTTCATAATTTCAATGTTAACGTGATGCTTGCGCGAGTAATACATTTTATGCGCGTTACATGAGCAAGTTGCGCCACACCATTGTGGCACTGCAGGATAATAAACATTAAGGATATTGCGTGCGCACAGCAGTAACAAGAATAAGAAAATGTTCTTCAATTTAATTTTGCAATTTGTTTGTACAATTTAGATTCCTCCCACGTAGCATTTTCCCCCCCTGATACGGTGCTGGAGTAGCAAGAAAATATAAACAATTCTTTGTAGAAATTAATTTTATTTTCCGTTTTGATTCTCAAACAGGTCGGTTTTGCTCTATGGTCGCGTAACGCGAGCCATTTTCCGCACAGCTCTCGCAATCGGCATTATTAACGTACAATGGATGTTGAAACAGGAAATGTCAAAGCTGTCGTATTAATGACGTTTCGCCGGCCGATAATACAAGCCACAATGTGACGTTAAACCACGTATTATGGCGACGCGAGGTGGTGATCCGGATGGTCCACTTGGCATGCGTTGCTATTATTATGTGCCTTAAAATCGATCCTTACGAAATAACGAAAAGCCATACGACGAAAAATATACGCACGATTCATTCAATATTCATTAATAAAAGAGAAGTTTTTAAAAACTAGAAACGTACACCCACACGTAATTGCAACACATCTCTTTAAATTACGTAATATTCTCGTAACAATGTAAAATAAATTTTGACCTTTCACAATTAATATAAAAACAATAATTCCTAATTATTTCAAACCAAGTTTTTATTAAAAATTGTATGAAATTCTTGAAACTTTAAATCGTCGGATAGTTTCACATTTCGTATATTTCTTCAATTTTAAAAAGAGATTTGTTTGACACATTTCTTAATGTTAATGTAACGTGGGAGAGAGTTTCATTTTTAAAAGTTGTTTTTTCTAAATTAAATTCTAAATTATTATCGATAAGTTAATTTCATTTGTCATAAAATTGGCTTTCATGAACATCAAAAATGTTCTGTGAAAATGATTGAATGCTTCCCTCGACGATCGCCTTTAATAACGAAATACGGAGTTGCAATGGCCGACAAAAAAAACTGTTACGCATTTCTTTGTTTGTCACGCTGCATTACAAAAACCGTATTTAATTAAATTAAATGTATTTAATACGTCTAATAGTGGGTAATATTGAAGCTTTTATATTGTCGATCTTTTTAAATTTATATTCTTTATCGTAGTGCACTTTTTCCGCGTAGTTTCTCACTTTACAAACCTCAGCATGGCTTTGGGATGCGGCTTTAACGCAGGCAAATAAAAGTTTGCAATCTGCGCACTCCCATGCATCTGCACTTTCCATTGCATTCGTGGTCTCGAATGACATTACTAAAAAAGGGGGGGGGGAGAAAAAACTCTGTTTCTCATTGAGATTTGTATTAGAGAATTTTTTTTATTCCAGAAAACACTATTCAGCAATAATATATCGTTAGTGCTCTTGTATCTATTTCCTTTGAATATCTCCTTGAATTGTTTTATCTAAATTTTTATTCGCCCCCCCCCCTCTCTCTCTCTACACGCGCTACATATTTATTTGATGCTCAGTTACCTACGATAAAAAATTTGATTTCATCAGTCGTCCAGAAATTTTCCAAGAGAAAGAATTTTGTAAAATTCAGAGCACGTTCCGCACATTTTTATTCAGCATTAATTGAACACCAATTAAAACCAATGTTAAATCGAAGAAGTGACATAGACTTGAGAAGAAAGAAAAATATGAGGAGCACGAAATTGTAAGTTTCAATTGAGTAATTTGCAAGTAACATTCACTTATACTTTCCAACATCCAAGATTTTCGCATTTTCAAGAAGCTTCACGTCCAAAGTTATTGACAATCGATATTAAACGTGAGTTCGTTACTGATGCTCGTTTGTTTGGCGGAGCGAAGTAATTGGGGCAAGTGAATCGCTAATTAGGTCACTTTGTGCATAAGTAAGCTCTATGGCTTTGACAGGGAGATTAATTAATTGTTGTCCGTGCACGTTTCGGGTCCGGCTTTCAAACAAGCTGCAGGTTTTTTTTTCAGTCTACGGTTCTTCTAGCGAAATTGTAATTGCACTTTACCGAAACGCTCTTTTGTCGCCCGTTGCATTACTTGTCTTAATTCGTCTTATGCAGGCCGTTAAACTTTGCCGTTAACGACCGGCTGTATTAGCATACGAATGGATTGGAGTTGGTCGACTTGCGATTTCTCTTAACACAAGGCTACGCGATAGTCAAGCTTTAACAACGTAATACTATTATGACACAGTGGGAGTTTCTGAAATGTTATTAATATGACGTAGCTTGTGTAGCGAATCATTCTCGCGGGAATTATGGTGAAGATTATGGACGAAAGTGCGTATTTGAGTGAAATTTATAGCGTTAAAGTTTGCGCATATTTGACGGGAATGCAGTTCTATCAAGTTTCGCTTAATGCACGAGTATCGGATGTGAGTGAAACCGGAGGTGAGATACGTATCCGAGTGATGCAGAAATTCTCACGCAATATTTATGATAATATTCTGTATTTTAATAGGTTCAATGATTAAAATGTTCTTCTCGTGCACGGTGAAATATTATATTTAATTCGATATCGCAGTGATTCGGCTGTGTGTACGTGTTTGTTAAACAACTGTTGAAACATTTTCATGAAACGTGAATTATTTTATAAAGCACACACACACACACACACATATAAATAGATATAATATTATATCATGTTACATTTTATATAGTCGCAGTATATTTATTCTTGCATTACATTATCATGACCAAACTCCATCGTCAGTCTCTTTACAACGTCATCGATTTTCGATAACGCTTATAAGAAACCGACGGTGACGTCGGTTTACATAAAAACAACGTGATTCTTGTAATTAAAAGTGATCATCGATTGCTCCCACGCTATCTCAAGTATCATGCGCCTTTTCAGGATACAGCATCATCGAGAGCGCGATGTCTCTCTACATCAACTACTTTACTACCGAACCCGGTAGCGGTCTATCGAAAAAAAAAAGTTTGTGTGTGTGTATCTTTTGCAGGTCGGCCAGGCCCTTGCCATGCGATGTCGTTGCAGAGCCCCAGACTTCGACATTACAGGTCGAAACATCAAATCAGATATATGCCTTCTAAAAAAGTTTTCAGTATGTGCTGTATACAATGAGAAAAATAATATACATGCGGCTCTCTCGCTCTATAGTAATTGTATATATATATATATTATATTGTGTAATATATATATACCTCGAGTTTCTTTATGCATCCACGCTTTTGGAATGACGTTCATCGGCGCTCGCGAAACACGCTGCGGTAACATTTCTAAACCGGAGGCTGATATCGACTTGTGTGATCTCGACGATCTCGAGCTTTGCATACGTTAGAACGCGTTCGAGCGTTCGCTCTCGCTGCTCCTAAAGTCTACATTATTCATATCTATGCTAATTCCGAAGCGACGCGTGAAGAATTCAATTTTACATGTATTAAACATCAAACGGTATGTCACCGTCGCAATCATTTTATGTAGCGCGAATGCCTTAAAAGTGAAGGTGAACGACGCGAGAAAATTGGTATTTCTCTTTCCTTTAATTTGGTATCCATAAGTGTCGTGTTCGTCGTCGGAAATTGATGTTAAATTTGATTTTCTAAATGTTGATGTGAGAATGTTTGCGGCATTTGTTTTGCAAGATCTACTTACTCTGCTCGTTGCGCGACGACTTTTCAAAAGTATTTCGCGTTGCTTTCGAACATTTCGCATTCGCGCTAAACGCAACCCGAGATCCTTGATGGCAATTGTCACGTGTCTCTATCAGAAGTCGAGCGTAGTCGAGCTTACACAACCGTCACTCCCGTTTTCAACTACTACACTTGCGTTCTTGTGTCTATTGTACATTGTTAGAGTGTTGTTCTACTTAGCTACGTTTGTATTATCTTGGATATCTCGTTAAGCTCTTTCGATCGTATCTACGAAGTGGGCGAAGTAGACGAAGCGTGGTTTCGCGGCGATAAGAAGGGCAGGAAGAGGCTTCGCACCTGTATACATCAATACTCGGCGCGCCTCCGCCTGCCGTACATCACGAATACCGGGATAGCTGTTCGCGCGGAATCGAGCATGACAATCGTCTCGTTGCGATCGCGCCTTCCCCCTTTGAGGGCTCGTAAGGGAAACCACGACTTCGACAAATTATCACTTTTAAGCGCTCTGTTGGCATGGCCTGGTTTCACATAACTTTATCGTTGAGAGATGCACCTTCTTCTTCCGTTGAAAGTTCTTCCGTTCCGCTTGCGAGCGGACGCCGGCGCTTTGCCTGCCGGCTTAAACCGAGACCGTGCGCTTCCTCTTTTCCAGGACCATGACAGCGATCTGCTTCGTGTGCAACCTGCCGATCCTGAGTCATCAGGTCGGGCTGATATGGCAGGGCGGCAACGGCTGGGACGACCTCGTGCGAGAGCAAGTGGAGGAGTCCACTCTGAGGCAACGTCTGGGTATGCATAGACACGCTTTTACCCCGTAACCAGTATTTTTCGCGCGAGAGCACATTATGGAAATTCGTTGGTTTTCTCATGCAAAAGTGCTTTGAATTCATTTTCGTGCGGATTGCAATGGGCGGTGCGTACGTTTTGTGGGAATATTAAAGTCGGAAGTTAATGGTATTTATGCTCTTTTCGTTCTCTTTTCCAGTAAAATGCATTTTTTTTTAAAGCGGCACGAAATACAAAATTATAGAACGAAAGAATAGCGGTATAAAGAAATTTAAATACGTTTTCACATATATTTTTAATTCCCGTGCCATTTTCTCAGGCATTAACACGCGTTAATAATATTTCGCTATTTATAATTTACTTTATTAGGGATACAACAACTCCCATTAAACTCGCATTACTGTTGCGTTCTCCTAAAACAACTCGATAACAGGACATTATCTCACAATTTATCACTCCGAGCTCTTTAGTAGAAACGCGTTTGTCCTCAGGAACGGGCAGACGAGACTCCGCGGCGCAGATCACGTCGATCTCGCCACCGAACGAGACTCAGGATTGCTCGCCGACGAACCAGCGCCGTCGGCGATCGAGCCTCGCTCAGCTCACCGACATTCTGCGCGAATGGGGTGGCGGAGGTATCTCCACGAAGAGCAGCCGCAGCAACAAGCTCTGCCGAAGGGAGACCTTGGCGGACATCGCCAAGTCACTGCCGTGGTCGCGACAAACCACCACTGACGCCAGCCACCTGGTCAGTCTGCGAAAGAGGCGGGAGAGCTCGGTCGACAGCGGCATCCGGAGTCAGGTGTCGAGCAAGTCCAGACGGGACTCCGCCATCAGTGACCTTAAGAACGACATAGCCAGACTCTGGAGCAAGAAGGATGTGCTGCTGCAACCGCAGCCGCCGCCCACGGTCATCTCGCCCACGCCGCGTCGAGGTGAAATTTTCAGCGAGAGTAGAGCACCTCGCTTCATCAGTAGCATCTAAAAACAGCGCGCGCGCTTACCTCCACGTCGGGGCCCTCCGTTTCGTGGATTCAACGAAAGTGGATCCGCGAATTTCGCCTGTCGCTGGAAGTAGACCTTGGGGAACGATATGTCTTGCACGTGCGGTCGTGGACTTTATATTCGGAAAAAATTTCGTTTTGTTCAGGCCTGCGTCCACGAACTTGGACCGAGTTACTTTCCGTATTCCGATTCGGACTAGACGGAAAAAATCTTCGAAAAGACGACCCCGTACCCCATCTTCTTCCAGCGATCGTGACGACACGACGTGTAGACTTGTATGGAACGTTCGAAACGATACTGCACGCGTTTGATAATTTTGAACGAATTTCATTTACGCCGGCGAATCTTATGAACGTTTACACAGAAATCAGTCTTCGGGCGACATAAAGGAAACTCACCTCGACGAAAGAGATGTATTTAAATTATTAAACAAATTACAAGCGTATCTTATTAATTGCTGTATCATTGCAGGCTCGGGCGAATCGAAAAACTCTCGCCGCGGTTCGGGCGAGAGCGCCAGGTCTAGGAGGGATTCGGTGATTACGGGACAATCTCAGAGCCCAGGCGATCGCAAGCACAATTGTCGTCATCACAGACGTAGGCAATCTCAGCAGTCTGTCGACGGAGGTGGCGTCACGCCTACGAAGTATTACAGAAATGATCAAAGGCCGAGCGCTTCCAGCACAGACAGCGCGGGCAGTAATACGGTTCGGTTAGTTAAATTACAATAGTCAATTAGATCCTGATGAATACTTAATAAACATAATTGAGATAATTGAATTTAAGTAACTCCCGGTTAATTAATTTTCAAATAATCGATACGTAAGGAATTGTACGCCACACGCAATGTATTGCACGATGCTGAATAATACGGGACCTACGCGGAGTTTTTTGTACCTAAAATTCACCCTGGGTGGCGTTTCGTTTCACGTACGATGCGCATGCATCATTTATCTTTGTTATTCGCCAAATGTTAAAGAAGGATGAACGATGGACATTATCCACGTCACGCGTGAAACGAAACGCACCTCTGAAAGTCATGTAATCGTGCCACTGAACAAAAAAATCTGATAGATTCAACCAGTCGTCTGTTAGAAAACGGACGAATCAGAATTCCTTTATGGCAGTGAAGTCTAGCAAACTTCTGGTTATGAAATATCTTTCGTGGTAAATCCTACAGGAATTCTGACTCGTCCATTTTCTAACAGACGACTGGTTGAATTTATCAGATTTTTTTTTCAGCGTGGGACACATTTCGAAGAATTTTATGCGAGCTTTTTGAAATTTTACTAGCAAAATGTATGACAAAGTTCTTGAAAATGCCACGTTGTTGTCCCGCGATCATGATTTTCAGGATAAACTTTAAGAGAAATTTCTCATTCATGTTTGGAACTTTGGGCCCACGTATGTTTGGGTGTTGGTAGAGTAAGACGTAACTCGTTGACGAGTCTTCTTTTATCAGAGAACATCTGGAGGCTCAGAGAAATTCCACGGACAAAAGCGAGAGGTCGAGCAGCTTCGAAGCCAAGACCCAATCGACGGGACCCATCATGGTCGATGCAAAGACGATGATGACGTCGTCCTTGATAGTCAACGGGAAGGCGTCGGCCTCGACGACGACCGAACCGAGGACAGCGACGGTGTCGATAAACACCTCGCCAGTGATGTCGACCTTAAGCGTGGACACGAGGGGCGCGATTGAGAAATCCAGTCTGGACGTATCCGTGAACCCACCAACCATCGTTATGTCTTCGGTAACGCCACCGGCGATCTCACCGACGGCCGGAAGCAGCCTTCCGCTGCCCGGAACGTCGACTTCCGGTAGCTCCAGCCCGGTCGGCTCCCCGAACGTCAACAACACACCTACGCATCCGTTACTTTCCACTCGAAGGGACTCAACCACGCAGGTAGCGGTTATCGATAAAGTTCTTTTCCCGACAAGGGATAACAATTAGTAATTTGGGACATAAGCTGCTATTTTTTGCCACTAATTTAACAAAAATTGAGCCTCTTTAATAATTTTCTAATGAGACGGTCCGATTGCCTTTTTGACTAGAGATCTTCAATTTCACCTGAGGGTAGTTTATCGTAGATTTTATAACGTTCGTCGATTCTTTCGACAGTGCAATTTCAAGGGTAAAGAGGTCTCGCCGAGCAAACTGTCGAGGCTGATACGCCAGCACGCAGCAATTGATGAATCGATGCCACCCACGGGACGTCGTGGTAGTCAGCCAACTTTATCACCGGATCCTGATGACGGGGGTGAGTACCAACTGCTGTTATAGATGATTTAGTTTTGCATGCACAATGATACATATAGAAAAATTAAGTTCCACGCATTGCTTGTAATGGTTCGTAATTAATATTCTTATCTTATTTCACAATAAAAATTTCACACGTAAAATATATTGTCCAAATCATCGCATAATAATATCCTTTTAAATTTTAATAACTGCGGTATTGAAATCTTTCGTAAACTAAACGCCTTGGAAAAAATTCTATTGTGCATAAATAATGATTGGAGAAAGTATTGAAGAAGTTTCTGCAATTGAGTAAGTCACAGCTACATTAATCTTGTTGAAGGCCGGAAAGCACGGAGGGACTCCTTGAGCCCGGATTCTGCTTCCTACCTGCGACGTCGCGATTCAAAAAGTCATCTGAGTCCTGATAGAAACGTCGATAAAAGGGATATCAGTCCTATCAGGCAGAGAAAAGGTCGATTGAGAAGACAGTCCACCTCCATGGCTGGTCGGCCACCACGGTACCTACATTTTATTGATTTTTTTAACATATAGAGGAAAGTACCCTATGAGACAGGCTCCTAATATGAGATAGTTTCTGCTGAATAGGCATCGTCTGTTGGTTGCGCCATGAATTTATTGCCCTTGGAAGGAAATATTGTTTAGTGGACAATTTATTGTTAGATCGTGTAATTGATGCGAAAAAAAAAAGATTTGTGATTGAATTTGGGTGTTGAAAACCTGCTATCTCATATTCGAATCCTATCTCGTATGTAGAGGATTTTCTTCTACATATTAATACGATGCTTCGACTTACTCTTGATTTGAGAAATTGTCATTTTTTAATATTTTCTTTTAACATTGTATGCTTCTGTATTAAAATATTGTTACATAATTATTTAATCTTTTATAAATTATTTTTATTTTACATACATATAATATTTTTAGATAACTTTATTATTTCGAATTATTTGTATCCAAAATGAGAAAAAATTATAACGAATTAATTTGTAATTAAGACGTTTTCTCTTTACATTGTAATTACGAAATAAAGTTTCACGCAAATGAATCGAAACGGATAGAAAAATTGAAGCGATAATTCCGCGAAAGTTTGCAAATATGCTTAATATCTATTTAAATTCCGAATTCGTTCTGTGTCTCACAATGAACTTTGTATTCGCAGATCACCAGACAGTTCCTCGTGTTCGTCCAGAGAACCCAGTCCTTGCGCCCGCGCACCCGGCAGTATCCACCATGCGCCGATAATACGACGACAATCCACCACGGAGGAAATCCTGATAGCGCGCGGTTTTCGACGGCAGAGCACCACCGAAGAAATGATACGATGCCGCAATTTCAGGCGACAGAGCTCTCAGAGCGACGACACGGTTTGTTTCTCTCGACAATTCGCAGAAATAAATTCTGTCTTGAGACAAACGTATTAAAAACATAACCATTTCCATTTCTATTAACAAAAGAATCATCTATCAGGTCAGTAAAGAATTTTTATAAAAATTTTCAAGTTGGAGGACATTAAATACTTAATTTCCAGTAGCACTTTCCTTATTTCTGAAATTAATTTTATTAGATACAATTAGTCTCAATATTTACAAAATATTTTCCTTAAATATATTTTCTTAAAATCGAGTATCGACAAAAAATATTAAATTACTTTTTTATAACAGAACATAAGAAAAATTCTTTGTCTTTTTACTAAATAGTAATCAATTCGTTTAAGGGGATGCTGGAGTGATTCTGCACTTTCGCACCTTTCGCACTTAAAACTGTCTGTTTCGTGGAAAGATGT
>NW_011967245.1:2077763-2083809 GCF_000949405.1 Vollenhovia emeryi | reverse complement strand
AGCATCCCCTTAATGCGTTTAATTAACAACATTAATCTGATGTATCTTGTGTGTTTCGCAGGTTCAGAGATCTCGCGGACGAAGAAACAGCTCGGCTCAAATCACGGATGGCACTTTCGCATCGATGACAGTTGAAACGTCCAGCACCTTATTTGACAGCAGCACCCAGACTGGTGAGTGATTAAAAGAAATTTTGCGGATCGATGACAATCATTGTCATTTAACTCGCGGCGTTACAGCGAATTTCAGCGTATGCCAATTAAAGTCCCATCCGTGCTCATTTCTGACTTATGATAGAGCGACTTTATAACTTCGTGAATTCTCAATGCACACCAGTGTTGAGAATTTTCTATTCCGTGTTGTATTGTAAGATCTATTCTTGACAATCATTTTCATTCATGATGATTCAATCGCGGGAGAATAATATCACCGTAAAGTCATAGGGCTCGTTGCAAATTTTTATTTTTATTTGTTTCAACAAATTTTGCTTCTCGTCTATCAGTCTGTCACAAATATTTACTACTCCGTTTGATTCGACTGGAAAAGCCTCGTATCTTCTTTTACAATCTCATGTGACGCGTTTCACCTGTTAAATTTTGCGCCATAATAAACAAAGCTGCCTTGACGCAGCATTATTGATCCATCTCATTCGATGGAAATTTAAATTGAAACTTAAATACATAAATCTGCATTATCTGCTAATAACTTTTTTATAAATTTTGAAAACAATTGTCCTCGTTTAATCATGAATGTTATTCAGAGAGGACAGTTAATACTTATTCTCGCCAAAATTTAAACGACAAAAGAGTAATAAAAAATTTGTAATCCTTAAATTATTTGACGGAGAAGAGGTAAATAAAATTATCTCTTTTTGGGAGATTTTTATAATCGGATTACGTCATACTGCAGTAGTACGAATCGATGATATTCCTCAACTGTATCGTGTATCTCACCGTGTGTTTCCATCATAAAAAGTTGTTTTCTGTATAACCATCTTTTTTTTTAAACAAAGATTTAAACGCAAAAATTGTAAGAAGTCTCTGTTTCCTAAAACTTATTTTTTGTATATGGATTCACTTATTAATTTAATTGGCTACTTACACCTATGCCCGGTCCTAAACGGTCTCTTCATTTTCTAATTGATTTTATATCTTAAGGACCTAAGTTAAAAATTGTAGTACTTATTTTTTGTACTATAATTAATATTTTTCATACCTTTTCTATAACTACATACATCATGTTTCGTACATATATCCATACACTTGTAATCTTGACGTTGTTTTATCTCTCTCTTATTTTTGACGAGCTTCCTCCCAACTTGGACCTTACTTATTTTATTTCCACGTATAACTGGAGCAATCGTAGATGAGTTTTCTTCATCTTCGTGCCGACTGTACCCAATACCGATTCGAATCGGGGATTCGCGTAATCTTAATAGATATTCTCATTACTTTAGACAGCCAGCGAGCCCGCGTATTCGCTATCAAGTGTTCTCCATCTCGAACGTTGCGCTAAATTCGCGCCCTTGTTGCTACGTCATGCGCGATCGGACGCGGGGGCCGCGGATAACCGTCGTCGCGACGTTCGAGGACGCAGGCGTCATTGTGGCCGGTTTAGTTCCTGCGGAATAGCACCGGGTGCACGGCAGTCGATAGGCTGGAAAACAGAAAACTAGCCCTTGCGAGACACCCCTCGGCTAAAGACGAGCGTGCGTGTGTACACTCGTCGTGGCTCCGCTTCGTGCGCGAGGTGTTCCCGTCGCTGTAGAAAGACGCAAGGGCAGCCGCGCCAGGACGCGTCTTACATTCCGTCGAAAATATTGGTTGAAGTCGGGAACAAGTGTTTATCTCGCCGTCCCGAGGATCGACGATCGAATTCGTTGCGAGAGAGGGATCGCTCCCGAGGAGAGGGTCCTCCGCGATCGAACGGCACGCTTAATCCCTCGTGTTTTAATTGAAGGTGCGCGCAGTAAATCCTCCTGCCCATCCCATTCTCTTCCTCATCTGTTTACTTCCATCGAAGGATCGATCCTCGGGCGATCAAATGTACAACGGGTTCGGTGGCGAGCCACGCTGACAGGAGGGTGCGCGGGTCTTCCTGCGGAAGGATGACACCGTCAGGTTTGCCCATTAGAGCGATGAAAACACGCTGATCGGTGGGTGGTGGCCCTTCTTCCGATCGGCAGATCCGGATTTACCGACTGTTAAGATCCTCGCGTGAACAAAGGCGTTTTCTCGCGTCTACATACCGCGGACTCGTCCCTGCCTCTCGCGGAGCGCAGGATCAGGTGTTTCCCGGTGGCAGGACACAACCACTTGTGGCGGGGCCCGGCAATATTCGATATCGGCCCCCGGCATCGGGGCGAGCAATTTGGGAATCGGCCAATGCGCGGCACGCGTCGTCAGGGAGACGGGATTTAACTCGCCCTATCATCGAGCGCCCTGAGAGGTCCTTCCGTGACCTTCGAGGTGCCGCCGGACGTCTCCGGACGTCCTTGACACGTTATGTCGATCGTTCGATAGTCGCGCGCGCGATTGGTTGGTGTGCCGATTGTGTTTTCTCTGTGCAATGCGAGAGTCGTAAGTGATGGCGAGGAGGACTCGTCCTGGCGATCGAGGACTCTGTTGCTTCCCCGTCATGACACCGGAGACCCTCACGAAAGTGATCCACAGGTATGATCCCCCCGGTCGTGCGAACCATCTTTCCTAGTGTCAAGCTTCCTTATTTCCTTACCGCGCGTAACGCGATCGTCATTGTTATCGAAATTTTCCACCCCGGATATATATTTTAGTTTTTATATTCTATCTAACCAATATTCCAAGCGAAATCCGATATTTCCCATGTGGAATATTGGATCGCCAATATTTTCCCGAGTAAGCAGTGTAGTATTCCCCGAATGATTTATTATATATACTCGTTCTCTTAAGATTCAATTTACGTTGACGATTCATGTCTACGCATACCGTTGATCCGTACTACTGCAGCCCATTGTACGATGCATTTTTCAAGCGCTGTCTGATTTATATAATGCGATACATCGTTGGCGTAATTATCGATGCGCAATCGGACATTTTTCATGCGCGATATTAAGTGTTTGCGAAGTTCGCATCTATTGTTAATTTACAGTCGACGTTTTTCCGACGAATAAATATCCTTTACGCGATCTTTTGATGTACCCTCCTCGATATAGTTTCTAACGCAAATTTGAGATTATATTGGAATATGGGTCGTAAATTGAAGTCATATTTAAGGAAAAGGAAGAGGGTAACTATTTCGTAAATAAATATTTAGACAGTATACGGAAACTATGAAGTGTAATGTGATACTTTGAGAAATTTGACGGCCAACGTCGCAATATCGCGTACAGCTTGTTTTATAAAATTTTCTCTTTATTGCACAAGGAATAAAATAACGTAAAATAATATAAATGATATGTGTCAGGCTAAACGTTCATGAGAAGTTAGAGCGGAGCTTATCGCGTGTCATATCGCAATTTGTAACGTGTCGTGTTTCACGATGCTCGAGATTAATAAGTCAATACGAATTATATGTGTTAACTCATGGTTAGTCCACCAATTTAGATTACGAATTCCGACGCATCGTGCTGAAATGTCAAAGTTAAATCTTTGCGGACCTCTAACGTGTACACGCCGAGGTTTGTTCATAATTTACTCCGATCCACTTAAAACTTAATATTAACGTTAATGCATATTATGCATACGTGTCCGTTCCAGAGAATCCATAATTAAAGTTGTTAGTTCCTTCAGGCACGGTATTCACAGCCTTATGTCGCCGCGCCGTGCGCGATGATACTCGGAAGACAATCAATCACACTCATTCGTGATGCTGTCGCCTTTTTATGGATAGGCGATATAAACACAGCAGAATTTAGCGCACCACGGTTTACATTTCGAGCGATAATTTAGCCGAGTTTATGGCGTGTTCGAGAGCTTATGACGCAGTAATAATTGTGTCTCCCGATGATATCGAAAACGATAAATATTTTCATTGCGAATTTTACGACAGGTGTAATCAGCCGCGCGGAGAAGCGTCGTCCCTTGTTAAAGAGCGCTTTTACCGTGAGGCGTGTTTAATGCGCGCTGTCGAGAGAGAAGTTTCATTTTGTTTTGTCCCGCGTATGTCGGAGTCGATTATAAAAATTATTTCGGCGCTGACGTTGCGCGGCACGTTCTTACTTTTAATATTCGATCATCGCGAGATTAAAACGTTGATTCGCCCCCGACCGAGATCCATTCGCTAATTGATCCATGGGTTGGTTTTTTTTATTGTCGCTCATTAACACGGGATTTTCATTAATTTGATTACTACCATCGCGGCCGATTAATTGTTTAAACGCGTAATTTCCCACCGTACGAGTAGATTTACGCCAAGAGCTATTGGAATTAAATTATTTTTGCAAATTCCGCTCCTCGGTCGTCGATAGAAGAAGCGTTGGAAGAAACTCAAGTTCGGAAACTCAAAGTCGGACGGCCGGAAGTCGTCACTGCGTTTCTTATGTCCCTCCGCATATCAGATATTCGAGGCGTCGGCAAGTTTTGCGTTAACTCACATCTCGACTCACGTCTTGCGAGTAAGTTTGACGAGATATCGCTCGTCATTAAATCGGGAGAAGAATCTATGCAATTCAAGTGGAAACTTTCAAAAACGAACGCTGCCGTGTACTGATATACCTTGTGGAGAAATGAAGTTTTTCTCGATGAAAATCCGCAGTGGAATGCCGAGAATCTATAATACGGCTGCATTTGTCTGATTTGTCATTCCGACAAGCACTTTTGAAACAAGCAATTCGATCGCATCCATTAGTAACAATTTAATTCAACGAAATGTTGAATATTTTATTAATGATAAACGCGTGACTACATCGAATGCAATCGGTTCTTTTCTCGTGTAGGTAACATTAAGTATGTATGTTAATGCGTATATATTTGCAAGTGCGCTTTTAAATGAGCCAATCGAACGGCACCCATTGATGATTTAATTAGAGACAATTATCGAATGCGCAGAAATACGTGAAATGTAATAGAGTTACCACACCAGCCCGTGTTACTGAATTAACTTGGTGTGTCCACCTGGAGCATTTTCAATAACTCCGAATTAAGCGACCCGTGCATAACGTCAAAATATTTAAACTTGCAAAAACTTATTCACCCGCCGTTATATAAAATAATTCGCGAAAGGCAGATTACGTTTCATTTCGCTCATTGCGCCGTCATTTCTGTTCCACAAGAGATACAACTCGATATTTTACCCCGCTGCGTTTCGACTTCTGCTGACCAGAGCAATTAGAGCTCATTACGTGCACCGCGCCTCGCGATAGTCATCGATTTGCAGCTTATTACATTTTTCGTTATCTTCTCTCCGCGCAACACCGGAGTTTTTCACCTCGGTAACTTTCAGCTTTGTGGTAGCGTTTTATCTTACCGCAGCGCTCTTAATTATGTTTTCCTTATCTTCGAGACTCGTCCGGCGCTCGCGTAATTTAGTGGATGCACATTTCAAGCCAATGGCCAGGACGAGAGGGGGGGGGGGGAGGGTCTATGAACAAATTGTCCGTAATTTGTGTGCCACTGGCAAATGTAATTTTCCAGATCGGCCTGGTCTCTTCGTCGCGCGACTCTGCGTCCATTTTGAAATTGCTCTCGTGCGTTTTCGCGCTTAAAGAAGGTGAGAACCCCGGCTTTACGCCGAGTACCTCCGCTTCATCCCATTCTAGGCTTCTTTCTTGTCGAGGGACGCAGGGCATTTACTTTTAACAACGGGTTAAATTTGTACCCCGGGTAGATATTTCTCAAGCTGGTATAAATATCTGCTGCTAGGTAGCCCCTCTTTATCAAAATATAAGGTTACCCGCAATAGTAATGTGACACTGATTGTGAGAGAAAAATCCGCGGCACTTAAGCAATCTGGTTTTAAACACAGTAATTAATTCTCAAGCATTCGTCCGCTCGTCATCTCGCTTCATCTAAGACGCTTTCTTTATTTAAGATTGTACGAAGGTATTCTGAATCCTCTTTCATCGATAAAA